>NC_062561.1:140345125-140652625 GCF_022837055.1 Prionailurus viverrinus | reverse complement strand
TGTTGTTGTCTTCTGTTTTCTTCATGGCTGACTCAGTCAGGGGGAACTTGATGATGGCACAACGGTCAAGCTTGTTTCTCCTGGGGGCAGTGTTTCAAGGATATTTGTGGGGCCTTCAGAGACGCAGTGTCTTGGGCCGTCAGAAGGTAGGTGATGTGTGGAAATTCTTTTTTGTGTGTGACTGTGGATGCCTTTCCGCATCACATTTTTTTTGGTTTTCAAAGCCTTTGCTTCGGCTGCAGCTTTGGGAAGGGCAAGAGCTTCCTTCTTTGCCTTTGGTGCCATCTTCATGAAAACAATAGCAGCTTTATTTGTAATAGTCAAAAACTGGTAACAACTCCTTCAATGGATGAATGCATGAATAAACTGTGGTACGTCCATACACTGGAATACTAGTCAGAATAAAAAAGGAGGAACTATTGATATATACAACATGAATGAATCGAAGATTTTGCTGAGTGAAAGAAGCCAGTGTCAGAATGTTATATACTACATGATATAATTTATATGACGTTCTCAAAAAGGCAAAATTATAGAGATGGAGAAGATTATCAGTGGTTGCCAGGGTAAGGGAGGGTTTGACTACAAAAAGGCAGCATGAGAAATTTTCTGGGTGAGGCAACTGTTCTGTATTTTGATTATGGTAGTGATTACATGAATCTATACATGCGTTAAAATTCATAGAACTTTACACAAAAAAGAAAGTAATTGCATAGTCAATTTAAAAATTAAAATAAAAATTTATTGTATCAAGGTTTCAATGTCAAAATAAGAATAGACGCTTGGCAATTAGGTCTATTACCAAATCATCTTTTGCAGACTAACTAACACTATAAAATAATCAACAATTTCCAGATCCTAACAACACGTTCCTCAAGTATCATAACCATAATCTAACTTACTACCCTCACATAATTGGAGTGCTTTCAGCGCCAATTTTTAGTAAGAGGTACTTCTTCACTGTGATTCTGTTACATATCAATCAACTTGCCCACCAATATCAGACTAATAAAATACAGAAGGATGTGCCTCACTGGTAAAACAAACAGAAACTTTTATCATTATCAAGTCTAGGCCATGTCTATGCCAACAAGACCAACAAGACAATGTGACTTCATTCATTCATCTTCCAAAGATTTACCAAGCTCATAATAAACCCAGGCCCTGTGAGAATAAAAGTAAGTGCTGAGTCTACCCTCCAAGGAGTCAATCAACACAGAAAATAGAACGGCTCTATGAAAACCTTCTCAACAGTTGAAGAACCACAGAGCATTTGATTAACTAAGAACCAAGAATTATGATCCATTGGATTCTAATAACCAAGGCTATCATCTTTCTCTGCAACTGGAGATGATAAACATGATGTTGGGTATATCCAGCCCAGGTGGTTTTCCTCGTGCCATGGTAAAGTATTAAGTGAAGTTGGGAAAAGTAGGTGGAAATCCTCAGGGTGGATTTTGATATCTAGGCAGACAAATAGTTAAGCTGATTTGTGGCTAACATCATGGTCTCTGGAACCAAGTAAACCAAGTTCAAATCCTGCCTCTACACCTTCTTAGACGTTAATTCTTTGGGCAAGATATTTAACCTCTCTGTGTCTTACGCTCTTCATATGAAAACTGTGTATTATAGTAACACTTTTTCACAAGGTTGGAGGCACTAAATATCAAAGTCCTAAGACGGATGCCTAGCATATAGTACCTATTTAATAAGCTTTGCTTATCAGAGTTCACAGAGCACAGTCAAGATTTGAAGTCTCTGAGGCTAGTTAGCTTCTGTCTTCTACATCCCAAATTATACTCTGGTCAACTTATCTTATTCTTAAAAATGCATATTATTGGCCATAAGGTCAATATGGGAAAATAAGTAAAACCTAAGTCCTACAGGTAATGGGTAAGCAATTTAGTTACCAAATACAAAGAGTACACAATGTGTATATTCTCTACAGAGATCTTTCCAAAGTGAAAACTGCATTTGGAAATATTCTGGACGTATGTGAAGAAAAGATAACTGAAGTGACCAGATTTTCCCCATACACTGGTCATGCTCCAATCCATTCTACCAAAGGAAGATGAACTTACCTTATCAGCAACATCCACCCTGGCCTTGCGATTAAGCAAGAAATCCACCGAGGATAAATGATTCGCCCCCACCGCAAAATGCAGGGCTGTGCGGTTCATCTGAGGAAACGTAATTTGTGTTTTCAGTCATCTGATTGTTATTTGTCCTCTTTATGATTCCTGTTTTTCAAACAGCCATAATTTTGTATCTTATGTTTATATTTGCATTGCATAACTCATCATTGATTTTAACAGTATAATGGATTTCAATAAAAAAGTAAAACTTGTGGGGGGCCTGAGTGGCTCAGTTGGTTGAGCACTGGTTAAGGTCATGATCTCACAGTCTGTGAGTTCGAGACCCACATTGGGCTCTCTGCTGTCAGCACAGGGCCTGCCTCAGATCCTCTGTCCCCCTCTCTCTCTGTCCCTCCCCTACTCTCAAAAATAATAAACATTTTTTTTAAAAAGCAAAAGTATTTTTCCCTGTATTCGATTATTAAAAAAATGTTTTTAATGTTTATTTATTTTTGACAGAGAGACAGAACATGAGCAGGGGAGGGGTAGAGAGAGAGGGAGACACAGAATCCGAAGCAGGCTCCAGTCTCTGAGCTGCCAGCACAGAGCCTGATGCAGGGCTTGAACTCACATTCATGAGATCATGACCTGAGCCGAAGTCGGATGCTCAACCGACTGTGCCACCCAGGCGCCCCTCCCTATATGCAATTATTAACAACAGTAATTTTTTTCTGGTTAGAATATATTGATAATGCAAAACAAAAATTTTCCTAGGTGTTCAATCGTATATGCTCTTTCTTCTGAAATTTTTTGATCTATAAATTTTACTGAAACAAACTGCTTCAGAATAAAAGAAAGAAGAGAATGAATGAATGAATCAATGAAAGATGCAGACACAGAAAAAGAAAGCTATAACTATCTTTTGTTTCAAAGAAAAGCCAAGAAGGCAATCCTGGGATTTTCATAGTTGATTGTGTTTCAGACAATGGATGTTTAGCATGCATGTAAAACACAGATCTTATTTCCTATACTCTAGGCACTGTTTTTGCATCCAAAGAAGGTGCCTGCGCATGGATTTACTCCTTTGTTTCAAATAAATAATTTATTGTAAAAATTAAGTATCTGATATCCTTGGTAGCTAAGCTGATGATAAATTAAGTTTGACAAAACAGGAGTTATCGTGACATTGTCTGCAATCTAGAGCTGTGTTCTAGTATGTCAAGCCAAAACAGCATCCAAGATAATTCAATAAAACCACTTACATGTATTTCTTCATCTCTATCGTCACAGATTTTAAGCAACTCTACAAACAACCATATCAACAATTTGCTGTAAATGGGACTAAAAGAGATGTCATTAGAAAGTATAATACAGGGCACCTGGGTGGCTCAGTTGGTTAAGTGTCCGACTCTTGGTTTTTTTCAACGTTTATTTTATTTTTGGGACAGAGAGAGACAGAGCATGAACGAGGGAGGGGCAGAGAGAGAGGGAGACAGAGAATTGGAAACAGGCTCCAGGCTCTGAGCCATCAGCCCAGAGCCTGACACGGGGCTCGAACTCACGGACCGCGAGATCGTGACCTGGCTGAAGTCGGACGCTTAACCAACTGCGCCACCCAGGCGCCCCCGACTCTTGGTTTTGGCTAAAGTCATGATCTCACAGTTGGTGAGACTGAGCCCCGCGTCAGACTCTGTGCTGATAGTGCGGAGTCTGCTTGGGATTCTCTCACTCATTCTCTCCCTGCGTCTCCCCTGCTTGTGCACATGCGCAGGTATATACTCTCTCACTCTCAAAATAAATAAATAAACTTAAAAAAAAGTAATACAATTCATCAAGAGGTCATGATAATTTGCTATGCTGACTGTAAGTTAAGGTGCTCTAGGTTGTGCCCTAAATGATGCTTCATTTAGCATTAAATCTCTCTAAATACTTTAATATAAAAATATGGTTTAAAATATCATAAAGTCTTAGGTGAAAAAAATTTTAATTATTATGAAAGTACATTAAAGAATCTATTCCCTGCTACTTGGAAAAATGATTATTGCTTTACTTACTCAACAATTTATGTAGATATTACTTTCAAAGGCCCTTGCTTTTCTTTTCACTCCCTTCCCTTCCTTCTTTCCTGATTCCTTTCTTTTTTTTTTTTTTTTTTTTTTTTTTTTGGTTTTTGTTTTTGTTTGGTTCTTGTTTTTGTTTGGTTCCTAAAATTGTTACGCTGCAAAACTCTATTTTTCTACTCTTTCTAGGATGTCTATGGACAATAAATACGAAATACAACCATAACACATCAGACACACACATGCACACAGTATATACACAGACATATGAATTTCCATATACAAGCAAACATATACCTCTCACAGACACACATGCACAACTGGTAAACATCCTTCCACTGCGTATGATACATGACTTCAATTCTTATGATCTCACTGCCTGGGACAGATCCAGGTTTTGGGGAATCTAAACTCTACACTCTTCAGGGAGCCCTCTTTAAAGCCAGTCAGAGAGCTGAATTGATGGCAGTTAAAGTTTCTTACTTTTTCAGATTAAAAAAAAAAAAAACATATAACCATGAGAACACATTGCCAGAGCCCTCCCCAGTACCTTGGAAGGGGTCTGTACAAGAAGGGACCCTAAAGCTTATGCTTCATTTAGCATTAAATCCACCTCTGCTATCCCCTTGAACCACTTGCACTAATTGTCCTAAGTAATTAACACAGCCCCCACTTTGATAAACCTTGCCTTGAAAAGCTGTCAGGAAATCTCTACAAAACCAAGCAGTAGGAAATCCAGTATTTCTGGCAGTGGACTTCTCTCCTAAACCCAAGTACTTGAAGAACAATTAAGAGCCAGGTTTTAGAAAAGGCTCCAGTGCCCAACATGCAAATGCACTGTACTTCTAAAGCAATAAAATACAAAGCCATGCTCTCCCTTAGATTTTAAATTTGCAGGACTGAACAACAAAGGGAATCTCTGGAGAAAAACCAATGATGAACTGTGTAGCAAAAGATGTTCTGCCTTTCCAGAATGTATGAGGCCAGTGATACAGAGGCTACAATCCAGGACCAAGTCCAGGCCCATAACCCTGACAACTGGCTTTACTGCCCACCCACAGATTTTGCACAGATGCACACAAAGACTCTGTGTATTTCCCCTCTGATAAGATATATTAAAAGACTCAGAACCTATCCCACGGCTTGATTCCACCTTTAGCTTAAACATTCTGGAATTACCACCGAAGGAGCTAGCCCACACCTCATCCGCCACAATCATTTCAATTGTTATTATTATTTAAATTGCACTGTATAAATCCAAGCCACCCTTAGAGTAGTCACTTGTCACATCTGTGACTTGTACTCACATTGTTCACAGCATTAATGTTAACCTTCTTTTCAAACAGCTTCTCCATAAGATCCAAATTATTGCTTTTTGCAGCATTCTGAAAGCTTCTCTCATTTGGCAGTACTGAAAGCAAGCAAGCAAAGCATGACTGAAGAATTTAAGGGGGACGAAGGAAAAAAGCAAACCTCACGCAAACCTGGTAACTTTAAATAAAAACAGACTTCACCCTTTCACATTCTACTATTCTGGACATGAGAACTTTGTATCAACATTTTGCAAAGCTGTATTATCAAGACTCCACTTTGTGCTCACAATGCAAGTATTTTCACGCCCTTAAAAATATTTCCTGGTCCCAAACAAAACATCATTCCCAAGGACCACCCTGAAGTCAGCAATGTGGTCTCTGCCTCTAGGAGATCGGAGTGTGGCCACAGACTTTGTTTTGTTTTGTTTTAATAAAATGTTTGTAAAAGATGAGACAGGCAGGAGCCCAAATGCTCCATACAAGCTTACAGAGATAAAATTGTCTGCAGAAGCCTGTGCAGATGCCAGGCCGGCAGAAAAAAATCCTTAAAATGTAGCACATCACATAAATATACACAAAGTCTAAAAGGGATGAACATGTTTCATTTATATAAAAAGAGATTCACACCTACTATAAACACTACATATCACACACATAATACACTCAGGTGGCAGGTTTTATTAACTAGCCTAGGGAAGATTTCAGAATGTATTAAGTTTTTTTTTTTATGCTGTCTCATTGTTTTTTTTTTTATGTTTATTTTTGAAAGAGAGAGAGAGGGAGAGGGAGAGGGAGAGGGAGAGGGAGAGAGAGAGAATAAGGGGGAGAGGGGCAGAATGATGGGGACACAGGATCCAAAGCAGGCTCTGCGCTGATGGAAGTGAGCCCTATGCAGGGCTCAAACTTACAAACCGCAAGATCATGACCTGAGAGGAAGTCAGAGGCTCAATCGACTGAGCCACCCAGGCACCCCAGTTTTTTTAATGTAGGGGAACTGGAGGGCTCTCAGGGGACAACCCCAATACTGGGGGATAAAGTCACAATTAATAATATGAAAAATGATATCAAGAATGAGTGATATGAAATCAGCAATAGACCATCTCTAAAAAAAGAGAACTCTGGAGGAGGTTTTGTGGATGTGCTGCCAAGTAGTTTCATAATAACAACAACAACAACAACAACAACACAATTCGACAAAGACTTAAAAAAATTTTTTTTTAAGTATTATTTATTTTTGAGAGACAGAGACAGAGAGCAAGTGGGAGAGGGGCAGAGAGAGAGGGAGACAAAGAATCTGAAGCAGGCTCCAGGCTCCGAGCTGTCAACACAGAGCCCAATGCAGGACTCAAACCCATGAACCACAAGCTCATGATCTGAGCCGAAGTTGGATGCTCAACCAACTGAGTTACCCAGGCACCCCTGTCAAAGACTCTTTAGAGTACTACCAAATCTAATCAAAGACTAGGAGTATCTTCACGGGAGAAACACACATTCATTTTATCACCTGGATCCCCCTCTTCCTTTCTACTCTGCCTGTTGTCCCCACTCTAAGTAACTTCAACATCCACACAGATGACAAATCTGACCCTGACTCTTTCACTTACAATAATCTTTCCATCCACCTGATCTCAGTCACCCATTTTTCAGGGTCATACTCTTGACATCATCATCAGAAACCACATTACCTCTGACATCTTCAAGAAACTCATTATCTGACCACCACCTCATCCATCCACCTCACCTGCTCTACTTCTTCCAGTCCCCAAATTCTGCAACCTCATCAAGTCCTCCCATCCACTGTTCTCACCAGCTTTTCATATTATTCATCCCTTAGGCCCTTACTCTGCTCTTTACTCAGTTTAGATCTTCTAGTCCATCGCTGACATCACTTCTATACAAACACCTTTACTTCCCTTGCCACTCTCTTTTCTCATCAGACCAGCTGACAGAATCCTAATTCTGACATTAAACTCAACTGCTACCTGTTCCACCTCTGCACCTGAGCAGCTGAATAGTACTGGAGAGAAACACACCACCATGGTGCGGGAGACGTGACTAGTGCTCATCACTATCTAGTTCTCCTCTCCTTTCTGAACACATGGGTAAGTACACATCCTGGCCTGGGTGCAGTTAAGGTGAGGTCTGTCCCCTGGACTGGAAGAAGAGGGGATAGTAGGTTACTTGAAAGTGAACCTACTGTGAAAAGCTTCTGTGACACCCTCCAGGTGCTCTCTTCCCATTTTATCAACCCTCAAAGCCATGTGTTTAAACGCTGCAGTGTTGTAGCTGAACTGTATTCCCTCAAAATTTATCTACTGAAGTTCTAACACCCAGTACCTCAAAATGTGACTATGTAGGGTCCTTTTTTTTTCAAACATTTGTTTATTTATTTTGAGAGAGAGAGAGAGAGGATGAGCAAGGGAGTGGCAGAGAGAGAGGGAGAGAGACAGAACCCCAAGCAGGTCCCCCACTGTCAGCACAGAGCCAGATGTGGGGCTTGATCCCATGAACTGTGAGATCATGACCTGAGCTGAAACCAAGAGTTGGACGTTTACCCAACTGAGCCACCCAGGCACCCCTGGTGATAGAATCATTAAAGAGGTAATTAAAATGAGGTCACTCGGGTGGGCCCCAATCCAATATGACTGGTGTCCTTCTAACAGAGGAAATTTGGAACAGACATGACACAGGAAAGACCATGTGGAGATGGAGACAGTGGGAGGAGATGGCTATCTACAAGCTGAGGAGAGAGGCATCAGGGAAAATTAAGTCTGCTGACACCTTGATCTAGGATTTTTAGACTCAAAAACTCTGAGACAAATTGTTGTTGTTTAAGCCACCCTACCTGTGGTACTTTGTTACAGTATCCCTAGCAAACTAATACAAGGGGTCATAAGATGGCAGTGCCTCAATTAGTTTGGCACTGGGAGACAATTCTCCACAGGTCTCTTATGTTTCTCTATATCTGATAAGCAGAAACACTGACTGATTTTGCTCTAGACCATCTTTCCCAGAATGTGTGCACAGTGAACTACATCAGAAAAGATAGATAAAAATGCATCTCTGGAGCATGGGGCTGGATTGCTTATGGCTTGCCTTAAAAGACAGAGAGAGAGAGAGTAAGGCATGCTTCCTGCCCATTAGAAAATATTTGGATTCCCTAAGTGCAGGATTCTTCTGTAACACAACCCAAGGGGCTTTGCATCTCCTTGGAGATGGGGCTTCCAGAAATGACACAAACGCTGACACGCTGGCTACTGCTCCTACTGTGAGCACTACAATCCTCTGTGTCTGATCGGAAGTGTCTTCTGCTAGCATCCATGATGCCATGGTAGGCTAACTTGTTAGCTTGCAAGTAGAGTAAAATCATGGCCTCTTTACAGTTCTTGACACATAGGTTTCTGAGAAACTAGGTAGAGCATAAACCCTTCTGTTGGACATGTTATCTGAGCAAGAGTAGATCTTTATTATATTCAGTCACTCAAGACTTAGGGGTGATTTGTAGCTGCAGGAAAATCTGGTTTATCCTGACTACACATGCTAACATACTACCCATAAATAACATACTCCTAAATTCTTACCCATTAATCTCATGTAGTATCTTATCACAGCAATCCTACTTCATTTCCCTAGGCTTCCATTTTTCAATTCCATGACTTTTTCTTTCTTTTCAAATATTTTAATCTACTAATTTGCCTACTTTAGTATCCATGATCACCAATATGTAACTCTCAGTTAATAATACTGCATAGAGAAAACATAAGCAATTAGATAGTAATTTCCATATTTTCTCACCCCTGAGTCTACCAACCTACCTACCTACTTTTACACCCACACTTTCTGCTTTTACTACTCTTACACTCAATGAAGCAGCCCTATGGTGACCCAAGGCCAACCGCTCCCTTGGGCTCTGGATCCCACCCTTCTCGTCTTTTCAATTATTTCATGTATCAATCTCACGCAAATTACCCCATTCTCCTCTGCATTCTCCAGTGGACCATTCCCCTCAACATATACAGAGCTGCTATAAAACCTTCAGTGAAAAAAACATTCTCTTAACTTCACATCCTTTCCAACTGCCACTCCATTTCTTAATCTCCCATTGCTCCCCAAATTCTTATGTGTTCTATAACCACTCTCCTCCTCCTCACCTGTTTCATCTCACCTCCATGCTAATCAGATCTCATTCCTATCACTTCACTGAATCTGTGCTTATTAGGGTCACTCTATCTTGCCCAAAGCCAGTCATCACTTTCTTTGTGTGCATTAAACTCTTGACAGATTTCACCAAGGGCCATACCATCCTTTTAACATTCTTCTCCATGCCTCTGATAGACTACCTCCTGTTTTCCAGTCTCTTTTACTGGCTCTTCCTCCTTTGCTTGATCTCTAAATGTTGGAGTACTCTGGAGGTTTTACGAAATTAAGAACATGGTGGAGTAGACATTATCACTGCCATCTTCCAGATGAGGAAAATGAGCCTTAGAAAAGTTAAAACACTTGCTCATGTCTTAAAGACAATAAATGATAGAACTATTCCAGGTAGTCTGAATCGAAACACCAAGCTTTCAGTCACTGCAGAGGTCCAGGGTGTCCATATGAAACTGTATTACTGAAGTGGAGATTCAAACTGCTTACTCTATCAGATGTTTTAGCTAATGTATTCTGTCAGTTAAACCAGACTTTTCTCAACTCTGTCCTTGATCCCACATGGCCCTGACACTAGCTCCTTGCCCCTATGTATTAATCCAATGGGAGTGCAGTTCTAGTTCTGGGTCTTTTCCCTCTTGGGTATGTCCCAGGGCAAATAAAGACCTTGTGATGTCCTGAAATATGGCACACACATTCTATTCTGTCCATGAAGTCAAATACCTTGTCCCTTTTCTCCTACATGTATAAGAAAAATTAATTTTGAGGCAACTTCTAAGACCAATTGGAAGCACCATACAAGATTCTTAATCCATTAAATCAATGGTTCTTAACTCAGGCTTCACAATAAAATAAACAGGATCCCTTTAAACCTTTTTTTTTTTTAATGTTTCATTTATTTTTGAGAGAGAGAGACACAGAGCATGAGTGGGGCAGAGGCGGAGAGAGAGAGGGAGACACAGAATCCAAAGCAGGCTCCAGGCTCTGAGCTGTCAGCACAGAGCCCGATGCAGGGCTTGAACCACAAACCATGAGATCATGACCTGAACTGAAGTTGGATGCTTAACCAACTGTGCCACCCAGGCGCCCCTAAACAGGATCCCTTTAAAAAAAAAAAAACCCCATGCCAGATTCTTAAACCCAAGCCAACTACATGGGAATTTCTAGGGCTCAAAATTTTTGCTGACTTGCCCACAATTTACTAATTAAGTAACCTTGTAACAATTCTGAATTTTTACATTCAAATGTAAAATGGATATTATAAAACCTACCGTTAGCAGTATGAAGACGCCAGTTTGTACAGACTAATAAACTGGCTTTATCCCTTCCCAATGAAAAAACTGTAGCTTTAAATCAGTTATGGTGAAAGTATTACACAAAGAAAAGTGGAAAATACTTCAAATCAGAACTAGTCCCCCAGAGAGCTGGTAATTAAACATTTACCAACACACCATTGTCTACCTTCCAGCTAGTAAGTGACAGAGTTGAAAAAATAATCGATACAAATCATAAACATACCAATTTTCAGCTTGGCTAAGTAATATTTAGAGTACTGTGCTATATATGTCTTTTTTTATTTTTTTGGAAATGGATAAGATCAAGGAAATGTTAAATGTTCAGCACCAAGCAACGCATTACACAGAGCTGTATCATTCACTTAGACTTTGAGGGGTCAAAAACTCTAATGCCTTCAAAAGTTGGGTTAAGTATGAAGCAAGAGGGCCAAAACAGGAGGAGATAATGCTGAGATAGAAAAACAAGCCTCCTGCATTTCATTCAGGTCTCTGCTCAAATGGTACCACTTCTGAAAAATCATGTCTGACCATCCAAACCCCTGTCTCCCGTCATTCTCTGCCCCTGTGCCCTACTTCACTTTTTCTTCATATCACTTGATACTACTCGACATTAATATTATATTTGTTTACTTTCTCAGTATCTGTTTCCTTCACCAGAATACAATATCCACGAGGAAGCTGAAATAACTCCAGTACCTAGTGCTAATAGGTATCAATAAATATTTGCTAGATGGGTGGATGGGAGGATTGGGAAGCCACCATCTACCTTCAGAACAATATTACCAAGGGTAGTATGCTCAGTATTAACAAAACTTCCAATTTCTCATACATACATATAAACCACATATGAAAGAGGAAAACCCAAGAGAAATTAGAAAATATTTTGAACTGAATAAAAATAAAAATAAAATATATCAAAATGTGTGGGATGCAGCTAAAGCAGTGCTAAGAGGGAAATTCATAGCATTATAAGAGGGAACTTCATAGCATTAAGTTATTAGAAAAGAAGCTTGCAAATCAGTAATGTAAATTCCTACCTTAAGAAAGTAAAAATCTAGAAGCAAAAAACACCTAAGTCAAGCAGACAGAAGAAAAATTGCAAAGGTAAGAGCAATAATCAATAAAATTGAAAAAAGATAAACAATAGAGAAAATCAATGAAAACAAAAGCTGCTTCTCTGAATACATCAATAAAATCGATACACCTCTAGCAACACTGACCAAAAAGAGAGAAAGAGAGAGAACCCACATTACCAATGTAAGGAATGAAAGAGAGCACAGCACTACCGTTCCCACACACATGAAAGGAATAAGGGAATATTATGAACAATTCCATTCACATAAATTCAACAACTTAGATGAAATGAAATAATTTCTCAAAAATCACAAACTACCCAAATTCATTCAAGATTATATAGATAACCTGACACAAGAAGAGGAAAAACTTCCCAACTCATCTTATGAGATCAGCATTTCCTTGATTCTATAACCAAAGACATTATGAGAATAAAAAACTACAAGCCAATATCCCTCATAAACATCGATGCAAAACTCTCTGAACAAGCATTATCAAAACACATCCCGTGATACACAGAAAGTTTAACACACCAAGTAAGGTTTATCCTGAGAATGTAAAATTCGTTCCTTATTTGGAAATCAAGCAATGTATATACAGGTAGTCTAAAGAAGAAAAATTATATGGTTAATTGATGCAGAAAAAGCATTTTAAAAAAATCATCATCCATTTATGATTAAAAACAAAAACCAAAAAACACTCTCAGCAAACTGGGAATAGAAGGGAACTTCTTCAACCTGATAAAGAGCATTTACAAAAAACTGACAGCTAACATTCTACTTACTCATAAAAATGTCAATGCTTTCTTTACCCAGGAACAAACAGAAATGTCCAGTCTAACTCTTAAACACAGTGCTGGAAGTGTTAGCCAGGACAACAGAGCAGTAAAAGTATATTAAAATGCATACTGATTGGCAAGAAATCGAAACGTCTCTAGTCTAGTTGCAAACAATTTTATTATCTGCATATAAAATCCAAAAGAATGTATAAAGCAGCTCTAGAACTAATAAGTGGGTTTAGCAAAGTTGTAGGATACAAGGTCAACACATAAATATCAACCATCTTTCTATATACTGGCATAAACAAATGGAAACCAAAATTTAAAAACAATACCATTTAAAAAATTATAATTAAAATGATCAAAAATCAAAATACTTAAAAGTATATAAATCCAACAAAAGTTCCAGTTTCTCTAATACCAAAAAAACACAAAATACTGATGAGAAAAATTAAAGAATACCTGAATAAATGATGTCATGAATTGCAAGATGTAATAAAGATGTCAATTATATGAAATTGACCCATAGATTTAATACAATTCAATCAAATGCCAAAAGGATATTTTGTAGCTACAGACAAGATGATTCTAAAACCTATATGGACAGGTAAAGAACTAGAATAACCAAAACAATTTTGAAAAAGAAGAATAAAATTGGAAGAGTCACAATACTTATTATAAATCTACAATAATCAATACAGCATGGTATTGGCAGAGAAACATACAGATGGATTGAACAAAATACAGAGTCGAGAAATAAACTCTCACAAATATAGCCTGTTGATTTTTGACGAAGGTGTAAAGTCTGTGACAGCAGCGAAAGGATAATCATTGCAACAAATGGTATTTGAACAACTGGACGTCCAAAATGAAACAAAACAAAACAAAACAAAACAAATGAGCCTTGATGTTAAACTTCATTCTTTACACAAAAATTAACTCGAAATAGATCATAGAGGAAAATGTAAAACATAAAACTATAAAACTTTTAGAAGAAGACACAGGAGAAAAACTTCCTAAAATGGGGTTAGGCTATGTGGCCTCCGCAGTAATGATCACTGCTTTAAAATAACTTCTTATTCTGTTACTAATTTTTTCGTCTATCAACCCTCCACCAAAACCAGAAGGGCTGTCATGCTCCGACTTCATACTCATCTAAAATATGTCCAGTAAGTAGTAAGCTCTTGAAAATATTTCTAGAATGAATGAATGGACAGATGGACGAACTAAATAAACATTATTAAGGAACTGGTGCTCTGTTAACAGTCTGGAAATCATTCTCAACTTTTAAAGATTCTTGAACAATCTCAGTTTATGCTATAAATTTAATCTCAAGGCACAAAAGACCCATCCCATGCTTTCAAACACCTCAGCACAGAAAGATTAAGTGATTTAAAGTCACACAATAAATCATTGCATGAGTCAGGATATAGGAGATAACAGCATATAAAACTCTTTCCGTATTTGCATTAGGGCGTAATTATTTAAAAAACAAAACACACCAAAAAACCCAAAAACCAAACACTCTTCCTTAAATTGAAAGAGCAACTCTTTCCTTCCATCCACAGTAGAGGCTTCACCTGAAATAAAACAGTCTGAGCCAAAACTTGGGTGGGCAAACTAGCCCACAGGGGCTGCGGGGGCGGAGGGTGGGCGCCCAGCCCCGAGTCCTGAACTCACGGATCTCGTGTCCCGCCGCCGCCTCCTCTCGGGGCCCCTCATGCTTCGGGATCCAGGGTCGGACCACCGCGCCCCTCAGATCTTCCCGAAGGCCCTTCGCGGCCGCGGCCGCCCCTCGCAGTAGCTCTCGCGCCGCCGCCCGGCGACCCGGGCTGCTTCGGGCGGGGTCCATGTGCGCCCCCGCGGGGTGTGGGGGGCGCAGCGCGCGAGCGGGAAGGCTCGGTCGGGCCGCTCTGTGGCTCTCTGTTCCGGGCGGTCTCGGGGCCGCTTGCCCCGCGTTTTCCTGCGCAGCCCAGAGCGGCCGCCTGGGCGGGTCTGCCTGTGGGTGCGGCTTGCGCCGTCTCAGGATTTGTTTCACCTGAGGTGAAGCGCTCTGCGACGACGCCCAACTCACACTTGGGTGCTTCGTACAACTTTGAGAAACGTCGAGGCTGGATTTGTAACCAACACTTAGAACTTCAGTATTAAATCACTCCTAAACGGGCTTCCAGAATTTTCCTTGGAATAAAGTAAGTCTCTCAGTTTCTTCTCCCAAACCTTGGTATCCCATTTTAATGCAGTCGTGAGCTGTTGGACTCCCCGTCTTGGGTATTATTTCTTAGCGGTTTATAAAATTGATCCAATAGAGTAATCTATTCAGGACAACCGTGTGCCTAGCTGAAATTCTAGTAATAGTGAAGAAAAACAGAGTATTGGAGGACAACCGGAACTTCTGCCCTGAATCCACAGCACCTGAGCACAGTGGGTTCAACGGGTTACAAAATAAAACCAAACAAAACAATGGCACATCTCACATTAGCACATTCTAGGAGTGAAAAAAAAACCCAAAAACCTAAGTCCTCATAAAACAGAACTAGATTTGACCCCAGAACTGACCCACCTTTTTACACGCATGCGCGTGCGCAAGCTCGCGCACACGCACACACGCATAAGAGAGCATTGTCTATAAAAATGCACAAGATGATTTAAAGAGAAATAAGCTAATGAAAAAAATGTAAAGAAGTGGACATTTTCAAGAGGTCTTACAAGGGTAGACAGATTGCAATAGACAAGGGTTTGGTAGAGGTTGTGTGTGTGTGTGCACACATGGTATGTATATCTATGTATATGAATGTTTTAGGAGTTTGAAATCATAATAAAAAGAGACGGGTTAGAAGTAAAGCGTTAACACTATTTGCCTCTGAATTATCTTCAGTCTCGCTGAGCAACAATTAGAAATTACATCACATTTGTAAGAACAGTTCAATATTATGGTTTGCTTAACAAATGGAATGTTTCCATTACTCACCATAATAGCATTTGAGTTTTTCTTGAACAACTGTTAATCCAACTGTTTTGCTCTGCATTACAAAGCAAAAGTGATTATCCCTGAATTATACAACAAAAGAACAGTTTTTGCTCCAGGGAAATAAACTCCATTGCTCTGTGAAGTTCACTAAAATCCTACCAGCACCAGGTATGTTCAAATCTATTACCACTTTTCAAAATGGAATATTACTTAAAAAAAAAAAAATCAGCACTAGGCACCAAGTATGGTTTTCAAAATGGAATATTTCCTCAAAAAGCATTTTTTTAAGCCTTAGGTTAATAGTAACATTTGGAGCCTTCTTCCAAATACTTCCAAGCCACCCAAAAGGCCACACACAGTGATAAAACATTTATAACGCAAGCCAATGTCCAATAAAGGAAAAGAAACACAATTCCTTCTTTCTGGAAGGCCCATCCCTTAGAGCCCAGCTTGAGTGCAGCCACTTACATCAGCCACCACCTGTCTTCCCAGAGAAAAACAGTAAGATAGTAATAGACACCACTCTTTGGTTACATATTATTTATTCATTTATAGGTCATCAAATGATAGTAGCACTAAGCGCCACGCCATATACTTCACACCTAGAATTTGGAGATCAGTGAAGACAGCCTAGGATCTCTAGCAATCTGCAGTCTAGTGGGACAAGACCACAGCAAAGCCATAGTGAAGAATGTTTCAGTGTCCTCATAGAGAAATGGAAGCACAAAGGGATGACTGATCAGCTTTTCCAGAGGGCAGGGCCCTCTCCTGAAAGCAGCCCCTGGACTGAGTTGAAAGATGAGTAGTTGTGAATGGTGGGAGACAGCAAAAACACATTCAGGAAGCACATTCAGGACAGAGGGAGCAAGCTTCATACCAGAGGGGAGAAATAGCTTGGTCTATTCAGGAAACTATAAGCTGTGCAGTCGGACTTGAATGGCTTTGAATGCCAAGCCTATGTTTGGAGTGTATCATGGAGAATGATAT
This sequence comes from Prionailurus viverrinus, assembly GCF_022837055.1. NCBI lineage: Eukaryota > Metazoa > Chordata > Mammalia > Carnivora > Felidae > Prionailurus > Prionailurus viverrinus. The sequence goes on along the minus strand of NC_062561.1, from coordinate 140,635,926 downwards.
GTAGCAGCTAGCTTGTACTGGCTTGCAGGATCAGATTGTTAAATTTTCAGGAACTTTGTGAATTGGTTTTTTATTATGATTTTGGGTCACATATGAACAAGTGTGTATAAAATATGTATGCACAGCTTAAGGAATTTTTTTAATGTTTACTTATTTATTTTGAGAGAGAGAGAGTGTGTGTGCAAGTGAGCAGGGGAAGGGGCAGAGAGGAGAGAGAATCCCAAGCAGGCTGTATGCTGTCAGCACAGAGCCTGATGTGGGGCTCGACCCCACAAACTATGAAATCATGATCTGAGTCAAAATCAAGAGTGGGACGCTCAACCTACTGAGCCACCCAGGTGCCCCTAAAGAATATTTTTAAACGCAACCTCCATGGAATCAACCACCCAAGAAATGGAACACTGATAGTATCCCAGCAGCTCTATGTACCACTCCCCAGTCACATTTCACTATCTCCCTAGAGAAGAAACCTTTATTCTAACTTTCAGGACAGTAACATACTTGCTTTTCTTAGTAATCTGATCTCATATGGATAAATCCTCAACACAACAGTTTTAACTATTTTGCACTGCTTACAAATGTATTCATGCTGATGGCATGCCATGACTTGCCATCTATGACTTACTTCTTTTACTCTAGATTGTTTGTGATATTCATCTACTGTTGGCTTACTGCCTTCATTTTTGCCACTGTATAGAATTGAATTGTTTGAATAGACATGAATATACAATGGTAGAATTAAATTAATATCTGGTTTATTTTCCATTTTTGGCTATTACAGTGCTGCTAGTTTAGCAGGATTCTTACACAGAGTCGTGATACCGAGGCTTTTCTTTCCAGGAGGCAACTTTCTTCATGCTGGCATTGCTCAGTTGGGTTTGTACCTGAAGAACTGAGCCCTGAACGTCACGTGGCATAGTTCTTTACATATTTTTTACTTCTTTGATTAAGTGGTCTCATGTCACAAGGTTGTGAGGGATGTTGTCATGTATGCTTATAGCCAGGTTGCATTGAGGTTGTTTTTTTATTTTCCGTAGGGAGGGGACCCTAGGAGCATTCTTGTACATACTTCCTAAGGAACATGTTCAATATTTTCCCCAAGACATTGTATCAGTTAGGGCTCTGGGCAGGAAAAACGTTTGTATTGTGAGATGAATTTAAGGACCATTTACAAAGGTGTGGGGGAACCACAAAAGATACCGCAGCACCCCAAAACTAATAAGAGCAAGGCTCTGTTGCCACTCCCAGGCTGATGGGGTGAGGGAAGGAAAGGATTATCAGAAACTGAAGAGAGCAGAGAACACAGTATAAAGAAGTTGTGACTAGGGGCACCTGGGTGGCTCAGTCAGTTAAGCATCTGACTTCAGCTCAGGTCATGATCTCAAGGTTCGTGAGTTTGTTGGGCTCTGCACACTCAGTCTCAGTGCAGAACCTGCTTTGGAACATCTGTCTCTCTGTCTCTGTCTCTCTCTCTCTGCCCCTCCCTCACTTATGCTCTCTCTCAAAAATAAACATTAAAACAAAAAACACAAAAAAAAACAGTTGTGACCTTCGGTCAAGGGACCTAACCTGCTCAAGATGATCATACCAAACTTACATGTGGGAATAAATACCCAACTTCATCTGCTTTCCTCCCTGTAATCTCCTGTAGTGGTTTCCCCATTGCCATGGCCCCTTACTAGACAAAAGCATGGCCAAGGGCCAATAATTTGGCCAGTAATTTGGAGAGCAAATGGAAGAAAACCAACAAAGGTGTTTATTTAGGAGTGCAGTTGCTAGGTTAAGTGTACATATCTTCAAATTTATTGAAGAAGGGCAAACTGTTTTCCAAAGTGATTGTTTTCAAAAGTAGAGTTTACATTGCTCCACAACATCACCAAAATTTAATATCATTGGATCTTTTCATTTTTGTGAATCTGGTAGGGATGTAGTGATACTTCTTTGTGGTTTTATTTTTTATTTCCCTATTTCTAAAATGGCTGAGAATTTTTCATATTTCGTGGCCATTTGGACTTCTTTTTATGTAAAGTGGCATTTAAAGTCTTTTGTCCAAATTTCTATTGGCTATCTGTCTCTTTCTTACTAATACAGAGGAGTCATTTTTACCTTCTGGATTATATATTCTGGATACTAGTTTGGGCCAGTTAAATGTGTTGCAAATATGTTCTCTCAGGTGGTTCCCTATGTTCTGACCCTCTAAGTAGATAAGATCATAGGTGGTTATTCTTTGTAGTTTTGCTGTATTTCCTAAAAATACCCCAAAGCAAAATCATAATGAAAAGTAAATAAGTTGGATACATTAAATAGAAGAAAATGTGGAGAGAATTCGGGGCAAAGAGAATCAAAGACAAAGAATCAGAGGTGGGAAAAGAGTAGAAAAGTAAGAAAACCATTTTTATTGGCTAAAAGATCAATGAAACACTTCCAATTTTATTTTAAATTATTATTAAATATTACTAAACGATAACATTCAATTACATGAATCACGTAGCTGAAAATAATTTCATATTTAAAGTTGAAAATACAGTAAAAATAAATCTGAGGCAAGATGGAAAAAACAAAATATGATACTATTAACTTTTCAAGACATTAAATCAGTGCTTTACTAAACTTAATTTTGTACAGAACTGAGATATATAAATCACATAAGAACTCTGAACTTGCCATAGCATATGATAATAATTAGGCCTGAGACTGGCATAATAAATATAATAATACAATAATTTAAAGTCAGTTACCACTTTGGCCAAAAGCTGTATGAGATTCTAATTTAACCTATTCCTAAAATATTATTTCTTTATAAATTCAGATAATGAGCTATAACATATGAAAAGTAGGAAAAGAGACAACAAAAATATGAGGCAAAAGATTCAGTTCTTTAAAGGAGTAACAGAAAATGGCTTCCATTTCATGTTTAAATTAATTGTTTTTTGAAAAAAATTCTATTAATAGCACAAAAGTATTTGCAGTAACTACAATGATCTCTATTAAGCTATCTTCTTTCATTAATATTAACAAAAATGTGATAGAAATATAACTAAGATGAATGAGATGCTTTAATACACATTAATCTTTTGAATTACTTCTTTCTAAAGGGTTACAATAAAAATAAAGTGAGCATACAATTTATCCTTTTGTATAGATCTGTGTAAAGTATAAACATAACTGTCAAGAAATGAAATACCACCACTTAAAAGTCCTATACACAAACTAACACCTTGAATCTTACACTAAATATTGTTAAAGTGAGCCACATGCTTATTCATAAAGGAATTCTAAATAAAAAAATAAAAGGGATAATCAAATTTTAAAGAACTCTTTTAACACAGAAGATAATACTGTGATATCATTTTCCTGAAGATAATGAAACCTTCAGGCTTGTTCTGCCCAGCTAATATTCTTCATAGAACTTAGAATAAATTTTAATTACGAAGGCTCACAAGGTATTTGAATATCCCAGGAGGTAAACTACGAATATATGAAGTTGTAGAAGTTACCAAAATCAAATATAGCAGTCCAATGCCAACAAAGTGGTTAAGTGCTGAAATATTATTATGCTAACATAGGTTTGTGAGAACCTCTGAGAGCCCTTATAAATATGTTTTTATATTTATTATAAAATGTAATTATGAAAAAAATCACTTTCTGATTTCATTCCTAATTTCTCATTTTAAAATGATCTGTAACAGGACTGATTTCTGATTGATGTATAATAGAAGTGAAATTCTCTTGGTTATCCAAAATGTGTAAAGAAGTAAACTAGTCTATATTCCAAATTCATATGAAGGAAATGTCATTTGGGAAGGAATTATTGCACTTGTCTTTCACTAAATGAATTTGTAAACTTAATGAAGAACTAGAGATTTGTTGACTATAAAGTAACAAGTTTCAAGTAAGAATAAAATGTTCCATGGTAAAATGTTCAATATTCATTTAAAAAATATATCAAGAGTGTGTCTGGGTCTGTTTGGTTTTACTTTCTTTGACGATGAGTACATTCCTGGCCTGGAATGAAAAAGAACATGCAATTAAAATGCAAGAAGATATTTTTTAACTGTTTTGCAAATCACTGATTTTTAAAATTGTAGTTGATTTATAAGAGCAGATTTTAACATTCCCTAAAAATTAGACCTCAAAATATAACAATTTTATAGCCAGCTTTGTTAAAACTCAAATTAGCCATACCTTTTTGTTTTTCTTGCAGTCTTTTGTACTTGGCCTGAGGTATCTTTAGAGGAAAGAAAAGTCAAGAAATTCCATAATGAACAACATGAAATAATTATAAAGCTGTATAAAAATCTAAAGAGGTAAAGCTGACTGATTAAAGATAATAAAAACTTCCTTAGTACTACATAATTTATATGTAGACATACCAGAAACTAACTTTATAGCATTATTTCTTTGTAATTTACTTATTTTATTAGTATACACTTAATTTTATTTTTGAAGTTGAGTTAGACTCAGACTACCAAAAAACAACTTAAAGAGGCTTTCTGGTTGTGTGATTATAGTTAATTTACCACTGTGCCTTGGCAAAAGTTTTCTTAACCAATTTTTCTTTCTTCTTTTTTTAAATTGAAGAATAACTGACACACAGTGTTCTATTAGTTTCAGGTATACAACATAGTGATTCAACAAATGATATGCTGTGCTCACCACAAATGGAGCTATCATCTGTCACCATACAGTACTATTATAGTCCCATTGACTATATTCTCTATGCTGTACCTTTTATCCTTGTGACTTATTCCTTCCACAGGAATCTCATTTTTTATGAGATCACTTAGCTCCCTGAATTTATGAGTTCGTTCTGTGCTAAATCAAGCCCCAAATGGAGTTTTCCCAAAATGTAAAATCTAATGGCTTCAGTTAATTCTAACCTATGCTAATAAGGTAAATAACATTTTCCTAAATGGCAGCATACACAAACTATCCCTTTAATTGTATATGCTTCATATTTAACAACAATCTCAATTTTAATAAAACATTCCTATATAATCAAGTTCTTTAAAATGACTACAGGGGGCGCCTGGGTGGCTCAGTCGGTTGAGCGTCTGACTTCAGCTCAGGTCATGATCTCACGGTCCGTGAGTTCGAGCCCCGCATGGGGCTCTGGGCTGATGGCTCAGAGCCTGGAGCCTGCTTCCGATTCTGTGTCTCCCTCTCTCTCTGCCCCTCCCCCGTTCATGCTCTGTCTCTCTCTGTCTCAAAAATAAATAAATGTTAAAAAATAAAAATAAAAAATAAAATAAAATAAAAATGACTACAAACTCACCAGTACTTTTGGTGCTTTTTGTGGGTTGATTAGCTAGACTATCCTTTCTCAGTTCCTGGATAATACCTTTATTTAAGCATATATCCACATGCATATTGAACAAGGTAAGATCTGAAGTCTTTTGTTCCAGGTTACAAATAGGACAAACTAGAGCTTGGGTTATTATCACTTCAGGTAAATAAGGCTGGGGGGATTCTTGCTGACTTGACCCCATATCTTCCAGTAAAACAGTAGAGAAAGAATTCTGATAATGTTGCTCACTATTAAACGATTCTCTTGGAAAAACAGCACATTCCTCTTTGCTGTGCTTATCACTTAAAGCACCCACACTTTCTGCTTTAGGTGGGTTACCTTTAGTCTCTACTAGCTCTGCACAATCTACTGAATTGATTCCTGAATGCTTCTGATGGGTTTCATAATCCTGCTTCTCATGGAGTGAAAAAGAATGATGTACATTTTCTTTCCTGTTAACTTCTGTAGAGGAAGCATGTGAGCATGAGAACATTTTATGGTCTTCATTAATTGAAGGTCCATCAAGACAGGCATCTACTTGTTTATTAAAGCCTTCCAGACTGATGCTTCCTTGCTCCCTAAAGCTAATGGGACAGGTAAATATCTGAGACTTATTTGAATTCTCTGATGTTTCTAAATTCTCGTTCATCTTCTTTAAAACTTGGAATGAATCTGATGTCTGTAAACTTTGTGTATCCACAGCTTCACACTTAAATGTGTCTTGTTGGCTCCATTTCCTTTCTGATCGCTTTTTATCAAAGAAGCTCTTCTTTTGAGACATTTCTAGAGGTTTTAGAAACTGATCTTTGTCAGTTTTCTCTAGCATATGCCCAGTAGCTGACAGAGCTTGGTTTCCAGCCTGTAAAAAGCCAATAATGCTCCTTTGTTGCTGTTTCTTGTCTTCTTCATTGGGAAAACTAGATAACCGTACACCTAAATTAAACCAACGACAATTAATTGCTTAACAAAGCCAATTCACTCATAATGCATAAAAATATTTTGCATAATATTGTTGTGACATATATACAAAAGGCTGTTTAGAGAAAAATAATAAGCAATACTGCATATTTTCTGAATTAAAGGATGAGTTTTCAAAACAGGTACTTAGCATGAAATTTACGTTCCTTTATAAAACTGGGTGTCACTAAATAGTATCTGTTGGGAGTTCGCATGATTATATAAGTCTTCCAATTAACATCTGACATAAGTTACCATTAAAGATCAACTAACTGAGGTACCTGGGTGGCTAGTTGGTTAAACATCTGACTTCTGCTCAGGTCATGATCTCACAGTGTGGGTTCAAGCCCTGCATCAGGCTCTGTGCTGACAGCTTAGAGCCTGGAGCCTGCTTCAGATTCTGTGTCTTCCTCTCTCTGCCGCTCCCCCACTTACACTCTGTCTCTCAAAAAATGAATAAACATTAAAAAATTAAAAAAAAAAACCCAACTATTGGAGTCAATTTCAAAAACTCTTTAGCTCTTTTTTAGGTTCACAGCAATAGTGAGCAGAAAGTGCAGTTCCTACTGCATATCCTACATATCCTACATATCCTACATATCCTCTGCCCACACCATGCACAGCCTCCTCCAACTGACATATTGCACGAGAGTGGTACATTTGTTACAAATGATGAATGTATAGTGACACAACATTAACACTCAAAGCTCATAGTTTACATTAGGTTCACTCCTGGTGTTGTACATCCTATGGATTTTGACAAGTGTTTAATGATTTGTATCCACCATTATATAATCATACACAATAGTTTCACTGCCCTGAAAGTCCTCTGTGCTAAGTCTATTCATCCCTTCCTCACCCCTAACCCTTGACATACACTGATCTTTTCACTGTCTCCACAGTTTTGTCTCTTCCAGATTTCATAAGTTTGAATCAGACAGTATTTAACCTTTCAAACTGGCTTCTTTCATTTACTAATAATAAATGTAACATAATAATATAATTTACATTTAAGGTGCCTCCATGTCTTTTTATGTGCATTTTTGTTTCCAATTTTGGCAATTATGAATGATGCTGTCATTAACATCTGCTCTTTAGATTTGGGGTTTTGTTTTTAGTTTATTTATTTTGAGAGAGAGAGCAAGAGAGAGAGACAGCACAGAAGGGGCAGAGGGAGGGAAAGACAGAATCCCAAGCCGGTTCTGCACTGTCAGCGTGGAAGCCCAGGCAGGGGCTCGAATTTCCGAACCATGAGATCGTGACCTGAGCCAAAGTTGGAAGCTTAACTGACTGAGCCACCCAGGTGCCCCGGCTCTTTAGCTCTTTTATTTAACGAACTTTATTCAATCAATTTCAAGTGTGTGCTGTCTTTCATACATGAAAGCATGGCTAATGATCCACTCTTAGCAGTAAAGTTGGCATTTGGAGTGCTTGTCCATATACATCCTCTCACCCAATTCTCTTTAACCTAGTGTGATATTTTCTTGTTTGCTACAAAAATATTAATGTGTTTATCATAAGGTGGTGCCTCAGATACCAAATCAGTATTACAAAACATATGGAGTATATGCACTAAATTCACTTTCATAAAATCTGAAAAGTTTAAAATTCTGAAACATACCTAGCCCGAAGGATTTCACTAAGTAGTAAGGAAAAGAACAACTTTATCTGGTTCTTATGGGGATTAAATTAATGAGCATTGTTCCACCTACATCAGGTTCTAAGAATTAAGAAAAATGGCAGCATAGGTACAAACTCCTCAACAGGTTTAAGAGATAAAACGAAGGAGAGACTATTTCCCAAGTTAATTTATTTGGGAAGGTCTAGCAGATTTAAGGAAAAACAAGTCATACCCATAAGTCTTAATCTCAAGGGATGTGGAAAATCAGCATCAATTTCTGTTCTTAGCAAGTCTTTAGCAATAGCAAATATTTCTTCTGCAGTAGAAACAACAGATGAAACTGTAGATGCACGAGTTTTTACTTCAAAATTTACATTCTTCAGTTTAATGGTAACAGTTCTACCCTGCAACAAACAGAACATTGTTACATATGGCTTTCTAACTTCTATAAAAAAGTTAATTTGTAGGTTACAAAAATTTAGAAAGATCTCTTAAATACACATAATATAGAAGTATAATCAATTATTTATAAAACATGGTAATGGAATCTGCTAAAAAGAATAACTGAAATATCTAAAAATCCCATTTTAGCCAATAATTATTACTCCCCTCACACTTACTGTGTGTCTACTGTATGCTAGATATTATGCTAAACCATTTGCACATAAGAACTCCCTTTACAGTTACTGTTTAATGGGTACAGGGTTTCAGTGTGGGATAATGAAAAAACTCTGGAGATTAATAGTGGTGATGGTTGCACAATATGAATGAACTTAATATGACAGAAATGTAACTTAAAAATGGTTAAAATGATAAATTCTATGTTATGTGTATTTTATTACCCCCTGGAGGTTCTGAGTGTGGGTTGACTTATTAACTCACTTCCAAAGAATAGAGTATGAAAGGGAAAAATAGTAACTTCACAGTGGAGAAGCCTAGCAAACACTAACTTAACCAGGTGACAACGGTTAGTATCATTTATGATACCTTATAGTTATCATATACCTTGATAGGATGTAATGAGGACAGTTCACTTCTGGTATTCTTTCTAAAAATTCATAACCTGGTCTAATCATTAGAAAAACATCACCCAAACCTGGATGGAAAGACATCTTGCAGGATACCCGGCCAATACTCCTTAAGACTGTTAAGGTCATGAAAAACAAGGAAATACTGATAAACTTTCACAGATTAGAGGAGATTGGGAGACGCGACAACTAAACACAGTGTGGTTCCCTGGACTGAATCCTGGAACAGAAAGAGGACTTTAATGGAAAAACAGTAAAATCCAAATAATGTCTGGAGGTTAGCCAATAGAAATGTGCTAATGTCAGTTTCTTAGCTTCAACAAATGTACTATAATAATATAGCTATGATAATACAGGGTATATCAGAACTCTCTATATTATCTTTGCTACTTTTCTTACAAATCTGAGATGATTCCCAAATTACAGGTTTATTAAAACAATTTTTTTTTAAAAATCTTCACACTCAGGTATGATAGAAAAGGATTATAAGATATATAATGTACTTATATAGATATCCCATTCTTTGTAATAACCTTTGTTGTTTTGGGGGGTTTTTTGGTAATAACTTTTGAATACCTTTGTGCTACGCTTTGTAAAAACGCCACCTCTGGTTTGAGAGTTTGGAAAAATACTACATATAGATTGTTGTGAGTGAAGGTTATAAAATAGAAATTCAGGGTCTTCAAGGTTTTGTTTTCAGTATGTTAAACAATCTGGAATTCGAGAATTGAAACAAAATGCCTATTTTAGAAAATCGTTGTCTACCTGAGGAAAACATTAAAAGATGGTTGGAAAGACATTTGTAGTAAGTAAATACAGTTCTAGGGAAATCATTACCTTTGCTTTATTCTCTAATGCCATTATAAGTCTGATTCTGAACGTATTCAAATGTACTCCTCAAGTAGTATAAACTCTGGAATTATACTGGAGCCAGCCTACCCTCCTAAGTTGTTTCTTCATCGACTGATCTCAGTATAGGCCTCAATTATGGGTCAGAATTGAATCTGTCTCTATTGGGGATACTCTATATTTCTCAATTTATTGAGAAACTGAATTTATCTCTATTGGGGATTACTCTTTATTTATTGGGGATACTCAATATTTCTCAATTTGTACTCAGATGCAAAATCTAACTCTTCCTTTAAGGTAGTATTTTATTATTAAAAAATGTTAAATCTAAGAACACTACATCTAAATAAAGTACCTTTAATCCTTCTTTCTGCAGATCTTGAGCAAGTTCACTGCAAAGTTCCTGGCACAAGCTATATTGTTCGTCTGCTTTACTCATCTCACTGAATGTCCTAAAAAGACAAGAATGATTTTGGTGCACAGAGTAAACTATAATTCAGGATAATTTAGGAATGAGATAGTACGTTTTAATGGCCTGGCATTAAGTTATATTTTTCTGCAGTACAAAAAAAAATTTTCAGATGAACTAAGATATAATTAAGAAGAAACATCTAAGATCTACATGAATAATGGGAGATCATTTATAGTTAAACTGATTTCACCTACAGTAGTTTTTTTAAAAGGAGGTTAAAGTCTGATATATTGCAACAATAAGAGAGGGATAAAAACTATATGATCATTTCAGTATCTGCAGAAAAAGCATTTGACAAAGTATGACATCTACTCATGATTAAAAAAAAAACTCAACAAAGTAGGTTTTAGAGGGGTGCCTGGGTGTCTCAGTCAGTTTAGTGACCAACTTTGGCTCAGGTCATGATCTCACAGTTCGTGGGATCAAGCCCTGCGTTGGGCTCTGTGCTGACAGCTCAGAGCCTGGAGCCTGCTTCGGATTCTGTGTGTGTGTGTGTGTGTGTGTGTGTGTGTGTGTGTGTGTGTGTGTCTGCCTGCCCCTCCCCCATTTGCTCTCTGTCTCTTTCCCTCTCAAAAATAAATAAAACATTAAAAAAACGTTAAGTAGGTTTAGAGGAAACATATCTCAACATAAAAATGCCTTATATGAAAAACCCATAGCTAACATCATACTCAAAGGGGAAGAACTGAGAGCCTTTCCTCTGAGGTCAGGTACAATACAAGGATGTCCACTTTTACCACTTTTATTCAACAAAATACTAGAAGTCCTAGCCACAGCTATCAGACAACAAAAAGAAATAAAAGGCATCCAAATTGGTAAGAAGTAAATCTTTTCACTATTTGCAGAAGACATGATACTATATATAAAAACCTTGAAAGATTCCACTAAAGAGCTACTAGAACTAATAATTCAGTAAGGTTGCAGGATACAAAATCAATGTACATAAATCCACTGCATTTCTATACACTAATTATGAAGCCATGGAAAAAGGAATTAAGAAAACAATCCCATTTACAATGTACTGAAAATAATAAATACCTAAGAATAAACTAAATCAAAGAGGTGAAAGACCTGTACTCTGAAAACTATAAAACACTGGTAAAAGAAATTGAAGACAACACAAAGAAATGGAAAGACATTCCATGTGCATGGATGGGAAGAACAAATATTGTTAAAATGTCTATACTACCCAAAGCAATCATAGATTAAATGTGATCTCTGTCAAAATACCAACAGCATTTTTCACAGAACTAGAACTAACAATCCTAAAATTTGTATGGAGCCCCAAAAGACCCTGAACAGCCACAGCAGTCTTCAAAGAGCAAAGCAAAGCTGGAGATAACACAATTCCAGATTTCAAGTTATACTACAAAGCTATAGTAATCAAAACAGTATGGTACCGGGACAAAAACAGACACATAGATCAATGGAACAAAATAGAAATCCCAGAAATAAACTCGACAAAGGAGGCAAGACTATGCAATGGGAAAAAGACAGTCTTTTTAAGAAATTATGTTGAGGGGCGCCTGGGTGGCGCAGTCGGTTAAGCGTCCGACTTCAGCCAGGTCACGATCTCGCGGCCCGTGAGTTCGAGCCCCGCGTCAGGCTCTGGGCTGATGGCTCGGAGCCTGGAGCCTGTTTCCGATTCTGTGTCTCCCTCTCTCTCTGACCCTCCCCCGTTCATGCTCTGTCTCTCTCTGTCCCAAAAATAAATAAATGTTGAAAAAAAAAAAAAAAAATTTAAAGAAATTATGTTGAGAAAACTGGACAGCTACATGCAAAAGAATGAAACTGGACCACTTTGTTACAGCAAACACAAAAATAAACTCAAAATAGATTAAGGACCTAAATGTGAGACCTGAAACCATAAAAATCCTAGAATAGAGAACAAGCAGTAATTTCTCTGACATTGGCCATAACAATATCTTTCTAGATACATCTCCTGAGACAAGGGAAACAAAAGCAAAAATAAACTATTGGGACAACATCAAAATAAAAAGCCTATGCACAGCAAAGGAAACAACCAACAAAAACAAAAGACAACCTACTGAATAGGAGAAGATATTTGCAAAATGACATATCTGATAAAGGGTTAGTACCCAAAACATATCAAGAACTGATACAACTAAATACCACCACCCCCCAATAATACAATTAAAAAATGGGCAGAAGCCACATTTCTCCAAAGAAGGCATCCAGATGGCCAACAGAGACACATGAAAAGATGCTCAACATCATTCATCATCAGGGAAATACAAATCAAAACTAAATGAGATATAACCTAGGGGCACCTGGGTGGCTCATTCGGTTGGGCATCCAATTCGACTCAGGTCATGATCTCACAGTCCATGAGTTTGAGCCCCGCATCGGGCTCTGTGCTGACAACTCAGAGCCCTGGAGCCTGCTTCGGATTCTGTGTCTCCCTCTCTCTCTGCCCCTTCCCTGTTAACGCTCTGTCTCTCTGTCTCAAAAATAAATAAAACATTAAAAATAAATAAATAAATAAATGAGATATAACCTCATACCTGTCAGAATGGCTAAAATAAAAAACTCAAGAAACAACAAATGTTGGCAAGGGTGTGGAAAAAGGGGAACCCTCTTGCACTGTTGGTGGGAATGTAAACTGGTACAGCCACTGTGGAAACAGTATGGAGGTTCCTCAAAAATTTTTAAAATAGAACTACCTATAATCTAGTAATCACACTACTGGGTATTTACCCAAAGAATTTGAAAACGCTAATTTGAAGGGACATATGCACCCTTATGTTTACTGCAGCATTATTTATAATAGCCAAATTATGGGAGCAACCCAACTGTCCATTGATAGATAAATGGATAAAGAAGATGTGGTATATATGTATACCACACACACACACACACACACACACACACACACACCAATGGAACATTACTGAGCCTTAAAAAAGAATGAAATCTTGCCATTTGCAATGATGCAAATGGATCTAGAGCATATAATGCTAAGCAAATAAGCCAGGCAGAGAAAGACAAATACCATATGATTTCACTCATATGGAACTTAAGAAGCAAAACAAACAAAGGAGAAAAAAAGAGACAAACAAACAAACAAAAAACCAGACTTGTAACTCTAGAGAACAAACAGATGGTTACCAGAGGGGAGGTGGTTAGGGGGATGGATGAAATAGGTGAATGGGATTAAGAATACTTATCTTGATGAGCACTGAACAATATATGGAACTGTTGAATTACTACATTGTACACCTGAAGCTAATATAACATATTAACTACATATACTGGGATTTTTAAAAAGTTGATTACAGTCACTAACAGATTATGATAATGCCCTCAGAACTTATAACACATTATTATATACGTGTACGTAGACTGCTACAGAGGGTTATCTTAACAAAGTATATATGAGAACATTATTCCAATTACTGTTCATCTACTTTTTGGAATAGAAGTATTTTCAAGTAGACTTAAGGGGGTTGTTCCTGGCACCTAGGTAGAGTTAGTCTAACAGACAACTGGAAATGGAGGGCTGGTGATATTAAATGTAGAAATTTGAATTCATCTGCACCCGAGTATTGAAAGTAGGCAAGGGATCATATTAACATAAAAGAGGAAGATGCTAAAAAGAGACCAGGGTAATGAGTTAAAAATCCTGAGCAGAGGACTATTCAGTGAAGAATACCCAGTTCTCCTCCAACCAATGTTTCCAGCTTCCCAATCATTTAAATTTCTCCAGAATATTTTATGTATAAGCAAACAAGTAAACATTTTCTCTTAATTTTTTATATAAACAGTAGAATATTAGACACACTGTTTAGCATCTTTTCAATTGATCCTGGTGAGATTTCCTTATGAATAAATAATTCCCTCATTTTTACATGGCAGCCTAATATTTTAATTTAAAGATGTAAGATCATTGAACCAATTCTCTAGATATTTAAGTTACTTTCTTTTACTATCACAAAAAAACATAATGAATAATCTTGTATACATGTAAAATGACATGTGATTACATATGCAAAATGAATTCCTAGAAAAAGAACTATGGGATCAAAGTACAAGTGTATCTGTGATTTTAACAGCCATTGCCAAAATGCTTCACCCCTGGGGTAGGCAAAATAATAGTCCCCAAAGATGTCCAAATCCTAATCTCTTGGAACCCAGTACATTACATGATAAAGGGTACGTTGCAGATATGATTAAGTTAATATAGGGAGAGTATCCTAAATGGTCCAGGTGGGTCCAATGTAATCCCAAGGATTCCCTTAAGAAGAAAGCAGGAGGGTGAGTCGGATAAAGATGAGATGTTAGGTCTGAAGATGATGAGTCAAAGAATACAAGCTGCCTTTAGAAGCTTTTGGCAAGGAAATGGATCCTCCCCTGGATCTTTAGAAAGCATGCAACCCTGCTAATACCTTAATTTTAGCAACCCTGCTAATACCTTAATTTTAGGACTCCTGACCTTCAGAACTGTAAGAGAATAAATTTGTGTTCTTTTAAGCCACTAGATCTGTGGTCATTTGTTATAGGACCAGTAAGAAACCAGTACACTCCCTCCAGAGTTTATAAGCTATTTTACTCCCACAGTCTTATCAATAGGGTATCTTTGCCAACCCATTGGTGAAAAGGCTTTCTCAGAGAACCTTCAATCTGTATTTCTTAAACTATAAAGATTGGGAATATTTCCAATGTTTTAAGAGGCATCTGTACTTGCTTCTCTGTTGAGTAACTAGCTCTTTCTTAATTTTTTCCTATTGGCTTGCTGGCCCTTTCTCCCACCTCACCTCCCCCACTGTGTAGTTTCTTTCTTTCTTTTTTTTTTTTTTAAGTTTTTATTTAAATTCCAGTTAGGAAACAGTTTAATATTAGTTTCAAGTGTAAAATACAGTGATTCAACACTTCCATACATCTGATGTTCATCACAACATGTGAACTCCTTAATTCCCATCACCTATTTCACCCATATGCACACCCACCTCCCTTCTGGTAACTTCAGTTTGTTCTCTATAGTTAAGAGTATTCAGGGGCACCTGGGTGGCTCAGTCAGTTAAGCGATCTACTTGGGTTCAGGTCATGATCTCATCGTTTGTGTGTTTGAGCCCCGCATCAGGCTCTGTGCTGACAGCCTAGAGCCTGCTTCTGATTCTGTGTCTCCCTCTCTCTCCACCCCTCCACCGCTCATGCTCTGTGTCTCAAAACTGAATAAAAATTAAAAAAAAAAAATTTAAAGTGTTTCTTGGTTGCCCCTTTTCCCCCTATGCTTTTGTTTCTTAAATTCCACATATGAGTGAAATCATATGGTATTTGTCTTTCTTTCTCTGACTGGCTTAATTTTGCTTAGGATTATACTCTCTAGCTCCATCCATGTTGTTGCAAATAGCAAGATTTCATTCTTTTTTGTGGCTGAATAATATTCCATTGTGTATGTATACCACATCTTCTTTATCCATTCATCTGTTGATGGATCTTTCCATAAATTGTCTACTACAGATAATACTACTATGAACATCAGGGTGCATGTATCCCTCTGAATTAGTATTTTTGTATTCTTTGGTTAAATACCCAGTAGTGCAATTGCTGGATTGCTTCCAACAGTATGAGGAACTTCCATACTGTTTCCACTTCCAAACTGCATCAGTTTGCACTCCTACCAACAGTATAAGAAAGTTCCCCTTTCTCCAAATCCTTGCCAACATGTGTTGTTTCTTGTGTTGCTGATTTTAGCCATTCTGACAGAGGTAGTGTGAGGTAATATCTCATTGTAATTTTGATTTGTATTTCCCTGATGATGAGTGATGTTGAGCATCTTTTCATGTGTCTGTTGGCCATCTGGATTTCCTCTTTGGAAAAATGTCCATGTGTTCTTTCCATTTTTAACAGGATTATTAATTTTTTGGGTGTTGAATTTTGTAAGTTCTTTATATATTTTGTATACTAACCCTTTATTGGATATGTCATTTGCAAATATTCTTTCCCATTCTGCTGGCCCTTTCCTAACAAATGTTAATAATAGCTAATATTAATATTCTTGGGTAGTAAGTAATATTCTCAATAACAAAAGAGAAAATGGAAGAAAAAAATTCATTAAATAGGACAGTACTATCTCAATTTTGGATGCGCCCCCCCCACCACTTCTTTTCCTTTGATTGCTTTTATGTAAATCACAGCCTAAAACAGAAATTTTTATCAAACTCATTTATTGAATATATTGTCTTGTAAAAGTCATTCAGCTTTTCTGATCAAAAATAGTATATGTGAGGGGCGCCTGGGTGGCGCAGTCGGTTAAGCGTCCGACTTCAGCCAGGTCACGATCTCGCGGTCCGTGAGTTCGAGCCCCGCGTCGGGCTCTGGGCTGATGGCTCAGAGCCTGGAGCCTGTTTCCGATTCTGTGTCTCCCTCTCTCTCTGCCCCTCCCCCATTCATGCTCTGTCTCTCTCTGTCCCAAAAATAAATAAACGTTGAAAAAAAAAATTAAAAAAAAAAAAAAAACAGTATATGTGAGGGGTGCCCAGCTGGCTCAGTTGGAAGAGTGTGGGACTCTTGATGTTGGGATCATGAATTTGAGCTCCACATTGGGTACAGAGATTACTAAAAATAAATAAGTAAACTTAAATATAATATATGTGAAAAATGAACACAACCTTGTACTAGACCAGTGGTTCTTAAACATTTCAGTGGAACTCTGGTGTTTGGAGGAGAGATAATTGAGGGACTTTTCAATGACATATTTCCCAAAACAATAAACTCCCCTCGGGATTTCATTTGACTGCCAGACAAGATTACAAACCACTTGAACTAGGTCCCCTCTAAGCTCTCTTTCATCAAGCTTACTATTTGATGCTTATGTACATTCACCAATATTTGGAAAGTTTCAGGAGTAATTTCCATGGTGCCTTCTTAAATCTCCCAAATAACTACCCAGTATAATTTTTCTTATCAACAAGGCTAAAAATTAAGATTTAGAATCCTAAAATGCTTGGTTTTCACTGAAGAGAAGCAAAACTAACACTAAAAAAATTAACTGCAGTTAAATTTTTTCCCACTGAGAGAATGGCAAGCAAAGGTAATAAAGCACTGTACTGGGATATTTACTTTAGTAGTGTCAATTACTGAAAAATGTCATTTGGTTTGCAAACAGATTTTTCTGTTTCAGTGATATTTTACTAAAAATTAAAAATCAGTTAAAAAGAACATGAATTATGAACAATTAATAATAACAAAACATTACCTCTCAACGCTCATGCTTTTCCTATCTCCATCCCTTGAAATGAAAAAAAAGAAAAAAGTTTTCTTTGCATTCTCAAAGAAGCCTCAGTTCCATTTAGTCAACTAAGAGGATTTAATATATCAATTACCATTTAAAAATCTCAGTAATGTTTTTTGTTAAAATTTATACACCGTGAGAAACTGAGTTTTTTAAATCTCAAAATAAAACTATCAACAAAGAATACAGATAATATGCTAATATGATTATGTGTGTAAAGGATCCAGTCTATCTCTATCAAAGAGAATAAATATGAAAATAGGTTGATATTATAAATTGCTTCTGTTAAAAGCCTGAATATCAAAACCATGACTTACAGAAACCAATAGGAGTAAGAAGCATAATCATTTGCAGTTATACAATATATGTAATTAAAGATCAATTACGTAGTTTTTGGCCATGTATATTAACTTCACTCTCTTATAGTTACTTATTACTCATTTTTACTACTCTATATAAACTTCAGTTAGAATTTGGACACAGTAGTAGGATGATTGGGAATCTAATCCATCTAGTTTGGTTGGATTCTAGCTGTCCTGATAGGAGTAATTGAAACCAAAAAGCTGAAATGATATGTAGATTATTCGTTTTTCACATACTGAATGAACCTATTAGGAATAAGGCACTGTTCTAGGCATTGGGCATATAGTTATGACCAAAACAGAGCAAGTTCCTATCCTTAAGAAACTATCTTAGTGGAGGGAGACAAGTAAACAAATACAGAAGTAAATATGGAATATGTTAGCAGTTGAGAATAACTATAGATTAAAAAATAAAGCAGGATAGGGGAATAGAGAATGTACATAGAAGAGAAGGGAGGTTCGATATATTATAAATTACCTATGCGTTTCACTTCAGAGCATTACCTACATCTTTAAATACCACAGTTTAATATATGCTATGTTATATCAAGAACTATATTATTTTCAAGCACTATGGAAATAAAAAGAGGATAATTCTTAGATTAAAGAAGAAAGTCTTATTTCCCATTACCTTCAAATATTAGACTACGCATAGTAATGTGATTTCCTTCTCTGATCTTTCATTATATCCACTTAAGATCAAAGTCAGCTCACTATGAGCTTAAGAATGAGAAACATGGAGGGGCGCCTGGGTGGCGCAGTCGGTTAAGCGTCCGACTTCAGCCAGGTCACGATCTCGCGGTCCGTGAGTTCGAGCCCCGCGTCAGGCTCTGGGCTGATGGCTCAGAGCCTGGAGCCTGTTTCCGATTCTGTGTCTCCCTCTCTCTCTGCCCCTCCCCCGTTCATGCTCTGTCTCTCTCTGTCCCAAAAATAAATAAATGTTGAAAAAAAAAATTTATAAAAAAAAAAAAAAAAGAATGAGGAACATGGAGATACTGCACAGCCTGCAATGTCTACAAGATTTAGCAGGTTTAATTATTTTATCAAACTTCTTTCATATGTCTCCTCAGTAATCTTCCTGCTTTCCTTTAGTTTAAGAATCAGAATACCAAGGAGTTATTTTGAGGGCAGGCTGACAGGATGATAACAAAATTATAAAAATAGTGCCCATTGTTAATTCCCATTCTTTTTTAAAATTCCTTCTTTTCACCCACTCCCAACCGTGTACGCTTTAGCTCTAAGATACTTCTTTTTAAGACTGAGATCAAAGAGTGGCAGGGAAAAATCCTAGGGCCTCTCCTCTAGCTGTTTCCTCTTCTCCTACATCTTTGTATGGCTGGCCACTTCAGGTCCCTGCCTCTGGGGGGGACATAATCGTTTGCAGTTATACATGTAATTAAATATCAATTACCTAGTTTTTGGTCATGTATATTAACTTCGCTCTCCTATACTTACTACTCATTTTTACTACTCAATAGAACTTCAATTAGATTATGGATCATGCCTCTGGATCATGGCTGCAACCCCCTACTCTTAAGGCCCAAGTCATTTTCCAGTCCCTTACTCTGCCTTACTTTCTTCATTTGTTTATTTGGTTACTTCCTGTTTCCCACACTATTATGTAAACTCCATGAAGGCAGGAGTTTGTCTTGTTTCCTAGTATTCTTCCCAGTGCCTAGAACAGTACCTAACAACGTAATTAGTCAGTATTGAATGAATCTGTCAATTATTTACAAATCTGGAAAAGAAAAGAAATATAGTTGTTAGTTCAGAAAGCCTTTCAAAGAATTAAAGAGATTAAATCAAAGAGATTAAATCTCTTTGCTTAAGGGGTAAATTCTGGAATATGAGCCACTTTCCTTCCTCAGCAATCAGAACACCATTGTCGTTATGTTCTAAATGAAAAATAAGACAGGTACAGAAAAGAAAGAACTCATCATGCCTCTTGTCTATCTACCCAATTGCTGTGGCCAACAGCCAAAAAGTGATTCTTTGTTCCTCTTTTCCTTTCCTCCCACCTCCAATCTTTTGACTTTAATTCAAAAATTATATTCTGGAATGAACTAGCCTAAAAAAATTTTTAAACATATTATCCTTAGAGCCTCCATGTCAATGGTTAATATTGCTATTTCAGCAAATGATAAAGAAAAAACAAAATGACTATACACATAGATACCTTGCCAGGAGTGTTGAACCTAGACCCAGGGAAATATGAAGGAAATGATGCCAAGATGTTTCAGAGAAAAGAAGAGAAAGTAATGCCCTCTGTTGGTAGAGTTCTGTACACGTAATAATTCCAAGGGCCTTTAACATTTTCTCTGTAACTTTTCCTATGCCAGACACCTAGAAAAGAGTCAATATTTATCATTAAGAAAGTTTTACATTAAGGCAAGAACAGATATTTAACCTCATTATACCTTTCATAACCAATAAAAGGTACGAATAATGTGACTATCTTCACAAGTCATGCAAGAAAACTGCTTTAATTATTTTTGGGCACATCTAAACAAGTGCTATAAGGAATTAAAATTTTTAAATTTCAGGTAATTTGAAAAAGTATTAAAAAAAGAATTCTATTACAGAAACTTAGAAAATGGAATAAACAAATTAAAAATAAACAGCAAAACTTATGAATCTTTAGTATACTATTATCTGTTGTGACCCACTAAAGCTGTTATGTTCCAAAGTTCTCTGACCCCAGAACTTTTTTTTTTAATGGAACATCTACTCATACCTTGAAAACCACACTGGAAAATGCTGCTTTATAGTTACATGTTATATATTCTAAACTATTCAGTGATCACACATTATATTCTTTGAACTGCTTCTTAGCCTTTTGGCTAAGATCAAGTGTAGTACATTATATTCTTTGATTACAGCCTTTGTTCTGAGCATTGAGAGATTTTTATTTAAATCTACTCCTATACATTATGTTGAGCAAGAAAATTAAGCCCCCAGAACACCAAATAGTGTCTAGTGTAATTATTGTTTTTTAAAAAAGCATATATATGCAGAAAAATCTACAAGCTGTAAAAAATAGTAAAACACACCCTTTCTCTTACCCTGAGGGATCATTTTACCATTTTAAAGATAATATTTTTTTTGGTCAAAACAAATTTCTAAATCTCTGAAGTCTCATACCTATTGATCTGGTGGCACCTAGACTTTAGAACTCAAATAGTATATTAAGTGATAGCTGAAAGGACTCTTCCAAGTATTCTTTTTATTTCTGTTCTTCTTAGTAGCAGTACACTTAAAAATCTTTCATCTATTACTTTCTTAAAATTTTTCAGCAAACAAGCTTCTTAAACCTCAGTTTAGGGTTTCATACAAAGATTTCTTCAAGCCCAAACTCAATCATCCATTTTACTTCTTGCTTGTTACCTATACCTCTAGAACTTTTCAGCAAAGAATGATTATTACCATCCTAAATAGTGTCTCTTCCGAGTGTATTTATATGAATACATATATGTTTATTTATATAAATAAAATTTATATAAATTCTATATAAAATCTCACCTTTCTAATGGGTAAGTCCTTGATGAAATCCATCACAGCTTCTCTATTGGGGAGAATTTGGTATTGTCCATTTGGTTTATTCTTATCACTGCATACTTTTGCTAACATTGTATTTGGGGCAATGCCTTAAAAGAAGAACACCCTGATGACTCAAAGAAGTTGACATATATGATTTTAAAATATATGATGACAATACTGAAAAAAAATGGTGAGTGCAAAGCATCTGAAATGATGTGGAATGGTACTTTAAAAATAACATTTGATAACTTCCTATCTCCTCAGGGCTCGATATGATTTTAGGAAAAGGAAATGTAGTAGTTACTGTGACAGCAAAAATAAGGAACATTTAATCTCTCCATGGTATCTTATTTTATTTTTAAAAATTTTTAATGTTTATTTATACTTTTGGGAGAGACAGAGTGACACAGCATGAGCAGGGGAGGGGCAGAGAGCGAGGGACACACAGAATCTAAATCAGGCTCCATACTCTGAGCTGTCAGCACAGTTCAAACTCACTAACTGTGAGATCATGACCTGAGCCGGGGTCAGATGCTTAACTGACTGAACCACCCAGGTACCCCTCTCTCCATGGTATTTTAAAGTCTACGAGTAATTTATGAGTTTAAGTAATATCATTAGTTTATGTACCATTTTTAGCAGCAATACAGGGCTGACTTATAGAAAAGATCCAGAATATAACTTAGGATGGATGTTCACTCTTTGAAAAGGTCTTCTGTATAGATTATCCACATAAAAAAAATCAGGGCGCCTGGGTGGCTCAGTCAGTCAAGCATACAACTTTGGCTCAGGTCATGATCTTGCAATTTGTGGGTTTGAGCCTCACGTTAGGCTTTATGTTGACAATTCAGAGCCTGGAACAAGCTTCGGATTCTGTGTGTCTCTCTCTCTCTCTCTGCCCCTCCCCTGCTTATGCTCTGTTTCTCTCTGTCTCTTAAAAATAAGTAAATGCTATAAGAAATAAAATAAAAAATAAAATAAAATTTAAAAAATCAAATATTCTAGGTTGCATTATACTTAAAACAATGATAATAAAATACATGCATTCTTTTCATGTTATACACAAAGCAAATTAATACTTTTCAGGAAGATATTTTAAAATCTCTAGGAGTCTCAATGAGTAAGATAACTTAAAATACTCAAATAGAGTCATTAAGTGATTCATTTCTATTTTTGTACACATCCTACTAAAATTTGTTACTTATTCTCACACTTTGGCATAGAAAGGAAAGATTAATGTAATCATAATATGGCTTTTATAAGATAGTGTTAAGACACAGTGATACCCTCATGGGTTACTGACATTTGTGAAGCTCTTTTTCCCTTCACTAGCTGGCCCTAGATTGCTATGTAGCTAGTTGGGGTTTTTTCTATCTTCTACTTTGTGGTCAGCTGGGGTCTTTCCTGAACTGTAATCCTGGACAGGGCTGAAGTCTTCAAAGGGAAAACCAATAAAGCTAAACCAATTAAAATACTGAATGCTTAAAAAAAGGATAGCTACATTAGATTTGAAATTGAAATTATAAAGGGTAAGTAAAATGTCACTATATACTTCATAACCAGAAACTACTAATATTACACTTAAAAATTAACTATGGGGTAGCCATCAAATCCCTTTTAAGTACCTGCACTGGCTGTCAATGTTGTTTTTTGCTCAATTCTGAAACGAATTTCCTTTACGGCTTCCTCGGCTGATGTTCCAAAAACAATCGCATTTTGGAGTATTTGAGGATTATTTTGCTCTTCAGAGTTTGCTTGGAAAGGATTTCCTTGGGGGTGCAAATCAGGAGGAATGTCATTAAAGAGTAGTGGAGGGATGTATCGCTCCTGCTCACTCACTTTATTCACTTCTTCTCCAGGTTTACCTAAATTATAAGCAGTAACAGTAATTATCTTCATAAATCTTCATAAATACAAAAGTACATACTTCATAAATTAGGTTTCCCTACATTCTTTTTAAAGACAAAGCAAATCTAGTTTAGTTTTGTTTCTCTTTTTTTTTTTTAGTTTTGTTTCTAAGAACCAAGATGACAAATGTTATTTATATATTGTAACTGTTTAACAAAGAAAATACTGATTCTAAGTTTTTCTTAAAAGGAATATTATCTATTTCCATGGTATACACTTTAAGAAGAAACATCCTATGTAAAACTCACCAATTTGTGTACCATACCTAAATTAACTAAAATCTAGAAATGGGCCTAGTCACATTACTTCTTTTTTTTTTTTTTTTAAAAAAAACCTTTTTTCCCTTACTCATTAAATTAGAATTTAGGATTGAGGAAAAATGCATTAGCAATCAAGAATAATTATGCTGAGAAATAAAGTTTTTTTAGAGAGAAAAAAACCTTCCATTTTCTTCACGGAAGAAACTTTTCAGACATTAAAATACTCTCAATTTCCCTCTTTCAAATGCTGATTTTAATTTTGACTTGCTTACTTATAAAGTACCACTTTTACTAGGGCACACTTGAAATAAATAGTAATTACTGTTGGAAGTTACGCTTCTTTAAATACACAAATTCTTAAGGTCTGATCAGATTAACTCTGGTCCAAGTTTAAGGGAAAGAAGCCTTTATTATTACCAGTAGGCTATAACCTTGAAAGTAAAATAAAAATAGTAGTCTAGTTATTGCCTCATTTTAGTTGCATTTTTCACAACTGGACTGTAAAATATACTCAAATTTATGCCAACATCAAAAATGTCCTCATTAAATCCATTAAATCCATTAAAGACTACTTTCAGGGCTTAATGGAAAAGAAATGCAGTTTAAATGTATTTATAAAAATTAAGATTAACAACAGAAATTTCTGATCTCTTCATAATTTTATTACATATAAATGTTTTCTATATTAAGATAAATGCAGAAGCAAAAATTAAATTTCTGGTTTCAAGACACATATAAATGCATATTACTTAAAAAACGAACAACTAGGACTTTTAAGGAAGGTGTTTTTTTTTTTTTAATTTTTTTTTCAACGTTTTTATTTATTTTTGGGACAGAGAGAGACAGAGCATGAACAGGGGAGGGGCAGAGAGAGAGGGGGACACAGAATCGGAAACAGGCTCCAGGCTCTGAGCCATCATCCCAGAGCCTGACGCGGGGCTCGAACTCACGGACCGTGAGATCGTGACCTGGCTGAAGTCGGATGCTTAACCGACTGCGCCACCCAGGCGCCCCAAGGAAGGTTTTTTAAAGATAATACAAATAGTATGACAAACCACCAGATTAGTTTCAAATTTTAAAGCATCTAATTTGAATTAAGTTACAGAAAGATGTTTTCTAAATCTGAATTCCTAGGAAATCTGAATTCCTAGGCCATATACAAAATAAGTCTTATTTATAAACTTAACATTAGCAGTTATTTATGTGCCTCAGCTGCTTTCATTTTCCATATTCTATTTTTAAAATGATGAACATTTCAGGCACACCTGGATGGGTCAGTAAGTTAAGCATCTGACTTTGGCTCAGGTCATGATTTCACAGTTCATGAGTTCAAGCCCCACATTGGGCTCTAAACTAACAGCGCAGACCCTGCTTGGGGCTCTCTCTCTCTCTTTCCCTGTTCCTCTCTCTCTCTCTCCAAGTGGGTAAATTAAGTTAAAAAAATAAAATCTTTAAAATAAATAAGTAAATAAATAAATAAAATGTTAAACATTTCATAAGGCATTATGACTGTGGCAAAGTTGAAAGGTCCCCTTTTCCCTATCTGTATGCGTAAAAGTCAAGGTAAAGAGAGCTGCAGAAAAACTGCAAACCAGTTCATAAGCCCCTTATACAGAGTTCCTTATGCCATGTTTTGTACCTCATGAGTCCATCACAGTACTCTTAAGTGGGTCACTGATAGAACACCATAATAGGAAGCAAAGCATACTGCCTTTAGGTTCATTGTTAGAACAGCTGCTGAATGTTGCAGTCTCCTATTATTCCATCTGTCTAGTTCTCTGTTAGGCCTGCCTCTACAACTACTGCTACAATAGTTTCTTATTAGCTTTTTGAAAAAAAATCTTTATAATCCCATAACTGAAGTGATCTGAATACAAAACTAAGATTTCTTATAATCTGAAACACTAGGATGAAAGCATCCCATCTGGATGGCAAGTGCTAAAAGTATATGGTATTTCAGTTTCTTGTATTGCCTCACACTCACCATCCAGATTTATATGGCAGAATAAACATAAAATAATAATTATTGAGACACCTAGGTGGCTCAGTCGGTTAAGCATCCCACTCTTGATTTCGGCTCAGGTCATGATGTTAGGTTCTTGAGATCAAGCTCCGTGTTGAGCTCTGCACTGACAGCATGGAGCCTACTTGGGATTCTCTGTTTCCCCCTCTCTGTCTGTCCCGCCACCCTGCACTTGTGCACACATCCATGCATGCGGTCTCTCTCTCAAAATAAATAAATATTTTTTTAAAATATTTATTATTTTATTTGCACATAGACAAAGTAGTTAGCAATACTTTTCCAAAGACTGCACCTTTCAGAAAAGAGGCAAACAGCAGAAAAATGTCTTAGACTTCAGAGGAAGATGTATCAGTCACCTGCCATGGCTCCAACTTACTACTGACCGCTTCCCATGGCATAATGTGAAATCAGGTATGCTGAAAAGTCCAGCCCACAGGGATTTATATATGAGGGAAAAAAGCTACAACTATTTAAATGGCTTAAAAATGTGAAATACAAAAAAGTACATAAATAACTATATTAAAAATTCACATGCTCAAAGTGAGTTTGAATGTAGTATAATAAATGAAAAGAACGGTAGTAGAGAATGAAAACATTTACCTTAGTCTCAATGTAATTTTTTAAAATATATTGTGAAAATAATTGTTATAGGAGACCCTCATGGAGATGCTCTGATACAACCTTTGAATGGTTCCCCCACCTTCTCTTGTGAAAAGTAAGGAAATAAATTAAGATATAAAGCAAACATGACACCAGGTTTGTGCTGCTTCCCCCACACAATAAAGTTATACTACAGAAAATCTTTTGCTCTAAGCCTCTGTGTCCAGGAATCATGCTTGTTTATCGTTTAATGTTTGTATTAAAGAGAGAGACCTATTCCTTAGAGTTCTAAATAAGATGGTGAAGTTGTGATCTGATGTCCCCATTAAACTTGCTCTAAAGATGTGACCTCTAAACAATATGAGAGAATTTTACGTCACTGAAGAAAACCCACCATTTTTATGCCATCAAAGATCCACCATTGTTGACTCAGGGAAAGTTACAAACGGGTTTTGCTACCACTGTCTGTCCCCCCACCCCCGAAGAAGTCAATGAGTTGTGCACAGGAAATACAGTTGTGGGTTGTGAACAAACTCTCTGTTTCTACCTTTTCATCCAGGTGAATTTTGCTCAGGGGTCTAGGACAGCTAAGATATCTGAAGTAATCATACCTCTGACAGAGGGCTGAAAGTAGTATGCATAATATCTACATGTTCCTTGACAGGGTTCTGGATAGGCAACAAAGAGACCTTGAAAAAACCCTTAGGGTCATGAAACTTCTATTTCATTGTATACAAAGGAATCAAAATAAGGTCTAAACCAAAGAAGAGAGTTGGGAGTCATGACTTTTGGCAAGGCTGAAAACAGTCATAATCACTGTATAACCAGATTATAGATAATTTGGAAAACAAGAGGGAAAAAACTCACCCAATGTTTTCATATGTTTCAGGTCAATTTTTAAAAACTCTATTATCTGTTAACAACTACAACAAAAGACAACCTCCTCAGATTCAATACAACCCAACATTTTCTTAATTAGATCTTGAGAAAAGAACTGCTATGAAATTACTTTGTTTAGGGATTCTGCACAGTCTTTTTTTTGTTTATATATATATAATTTATTGTCAAATTGGCTAACATACAGTGTATACAATGTGCTCTTGGTTTTGGGGTAGATTCCCATGATTCATTGCTTACATACAACACAGAGTGATCATCCCAACAAGTGCCCTCCTCAATGTCCCTCACCCATTTTTCCCTTTCCCCCAAACCCCCATCAACCCTCAGTTTGTTCTCCGTATTTAAGACTCTCTTATGGTTTGCCTCCCTTCCTCTCTGTTTGTAACTACTTTTTTTCCCTTCCCTTCCCCCATGGTCTTCTATTAAATTTCTCAAGTTCCACATATGAGTGAAAACATATGATATCTGTCTTTCTCTGACTTATTTCACTTAGCATAATACCCTAGGAAACAATCAACAAAACTAAAAGGCAACCAACAGAATGGGAAAAGATATTTGCAAATGACATATCGAATAAAGGGTTAGTATCCAAAATCTATAAAGAACTTACCAAACGCAATACCCAAAAAACAAATAATCCAGTGAAGAAATGAGCAGAAGACATAAATAGACACTTTCCAAAGAAGACATCCAGATGGCCAAGAGACACATGAAAAGATGCTCAACATCACTCATCATAGGGGAAATACAAATCAAAACCACACTGAGATACCACCTCACACAGGTCAGAGTGGATAAAATAAACAACTCAGGAAACAACAGATGGTGGCAAGGATGTGGAGAAACAGGAACCCTCTTGTACTGTTGGTGGGAATGCAAACTAGTGCACACTCTTAAACTCAAGAAATTTAACAATCTCATTTGGTTTAAAAGTGACATTCTACAAATTTAACTTAGAAATTCCACTAGTACATTTTAAGTTTCTGATTTTTCATTTTTAATATTTTTTCATAATAAAGGTTTAACTAGTTCTACCATCTATGGATGCTAATGCATTAACTGGGTTAATTCAAAGGGCTTTTTGTTTGTTTTTTAGTTTGATCATTCTAATTAATTGCTTACCATTTTCTAGAGAGTTCCCTGTTTTGATGAAATACTTCCTTTTGTCCTCAGGCCAATTTTGTCTTTCCTGTAAGTGCTTTGTTATATTCAAGTAGGCTTCATCAAGACTCATGGCCATAAAATTGGGATCATAATCAGCAAGTATTTCCTTAACCTTCAAAAGGAACAAAATGGTTTAAATTCTGCTGCCACAGCAAAACCTGTCATATAACAGCTGATAAGAAACATTAATATTCTTACTTTGAAATATAGAAAAAATCCTACAATCAATAGCTCATAGATTTAGGGAATAAATAATTTATTGCTAGGGCAAGTTTGTTCAAATTCTCTTTTGCATTAAAATAGATCATGAAGGCAGAAGACCATGAAACAGCTTCATTTGATACAATCTCTATTCAGCCATCTTTATCTAGATATAATAAGTGACTCAAATAAATCTCAGACATCCTTCTGCTGGCACAGAAAGAACAGTTAAGTAACATAATTTTAAATAACTGGTCAAGAGTAGAAGTGGTAACAATAGGACCCTGCTCCCTCTCACCTTTTATGATGGTTTTTGTTCATTTTATTTATTTCTTTATAATGTTTTTTAAGTTTATTTATTTTGAAAGAGACAAGAGAGAGTGAGAGGGGCAGAGAGAGAGAGGGAGAGAGAGAGAATCCTAAGCAGGCTCCATACTGTTAGTACAGAGCCCGATGTAGGGCTCAAACTCATGAACCATGAGATCATGACTTGAGGGAAGATCTAGAGTCAGACACTGATCCACCCAGGTGCCCCAATGGTTTCTGTTCCTTTTAGGAAGCAATAATCTTGGGGCACCTGAGTGGCTCAGTAGGTTAAGCATCTGACTCTTGACCTTGGCGCAGGTCATGACCTCAGGATTCATGAGATGAAGTCCCATGTCGGGCTCTGCACTGACAATACAGAGACTGCTTGGGATTTTTTCTTTCTCCCTGACTCTCCCCCTCCCCCACTTGCCCTCTTGAGTGTGTGTGCTCTCTCAAAACAATCAAACATTTAAAAAAAATAAAAAGGAATAATCTTACATAAAGGTACTATGATGCTTTAGAAAGTAGTTCTATTTTAATTAATTATAATATGTACATAAAACTCCACTCAAAACATACATTAATGCATGTATCCATTCAGAAAATAAAGTTCAATTATCGTGATTTGGAACGGGAAAGAGGACAACTCTACAGTGGAAGTCTGTGACTATATTAAATTATGAGGAAAAGTCTGGAGCTGCATCTTGAGATAAAAGAAATGAAGAAATCAGAATTTCTGTATGATTCCAGAAATGACTTTTATATAAGACAGTTTTATTATGTGAAACTATGAATTTTTTTAACCACTGAAGTATTACCTGAAATTAGAGGAAGTAGTTGCCAAAATAATATATATATTTGAAAAAAGTATTTATTGAATTATGTTATACTTCCATCTAGTATTTAAAATCTGTCTGCTGTATAATGAGAACTTTTTTGAAGTTTTATAAAAAGAAAGCTTTTTAGCTTATTTTAATTATGAACAGCTGTGTCAAAGGTAATTTTAGAAAATGGTGATATAAAACTTGGCCATGCTTTACTCAGAGAGTACCTTAATTAGCTTTGTTCTTGTAGAAGAAACCAGTTTTATAATGTACTCAAATGGAATCTTTCTAGTGAAAATGAAACTCTGGAAAGTCTGTAGTTGGCAGCCAACTACGATTATTCTGAATGAGAAGTACTCCCTAGAGACACGGAGTACTCACTAACTTCCTTTTCATAGGATACTGCTTCAAGAACAAAAATAGACATGTTCCAGTAAAATTCAAGCACTCTGCCTTCCAGAACAGTTAAAGCTGTTCCATTCTTTTGGATAAAATAAAAATGGCTTTTCCTTAAACTTTTAAACCAAGCCACACATATTAACACCCTTATAGTCAGGGAATTTGTGCTGTAGTTCATTTACACACAAGAACTCACTCGTTATCTGCAAAAAAACTAGCTAGATCCTGCTCAAATTTGAAAGATTTCTTCAATATAGGTAAGACTGCAAGAAACTAAAAATAATTCAGGTCTCATCGTATCATCTGAAGTTTTAATGAGTTAAATAAAATAGGACACAAAAAAATCCTTTCTTACAAGGTTTTTGAAGGATTTTCAAACTTACTGAAAGCCTACAATATTTACGGGTAGCATTTCTACCCTTTTACATTAGGAATACAGTAAAAGACATAAGCAGTAACCACCTGTGAACGTGCTTCCCCCTTCACCACCACCTTTTCAGAGAGAGACAAAAAGCACTTGCTGCCACAGACTGTTTTTGAAAGAATGAAAAAAAGAATTTGCTTTTTTATTTGGGGTAGAGCACCTTTTTAATTTCGGTGGGAGTCATTTCTAGAGTACATGAGGTGGAAAACAAATAAGAGGAGCAAATCTAAAGATTCTTCACATGACTAAATGGTAATAAGTGCTAGCTCATAGTTTCTTAAGGGTTTCAATTCAGACAGTCGTCTTTAACACTGTCTTGTACTACAGTAGGCTAAAAGTGTTTCACGTAGTATTCTAAAATTTTAATTTATGACTTAAGTTTTAGCACTAGCATGATAGTCCAGTTATCAAAAATAGAGAAAAATAGCAGCTTTTCCTATAAGACAGTTTAGGCAATTTTACTGAATTAAATCTTTATATTTCAAAGACCCTTTTCAAATCAAGATTATTCCGTTTTTTCTTCCATTATCAGTCTCTTGGACATTAAATGCTCATAAGCATCTTCACTAGACTATGAGGCAAGGAAAACAGTTAATCAAAATACAGGAATTTTATTATTGTTTAAAAACATTTGATAAAAAAATTTATTCGCAAAAGAGTTTGAAATTAATAACTTGAGTGGATTATATAAATTATAAATATAAGGTGATTCTAGAAAGATATATTTTGTACAGTAAGAAAAAAACAGCTGAAGTTAATGTAGGTTAAAATTAAGGCAATCCAAAGTTTTCTGGGGAAATAAGAGCTTCTAAACAGAAGAAAAAAATATATGGAAAAGCAAATATCTGGGAAATAGAAGGGTGTACTCTGCATACTCAGCTCAGTTTTCCTTTTTTTTTTTTTTTTGTTAATTTTTTTAAATGTTTCTTTATTTTTGAGACAGAGAGAGACAGAGCATGAGCAGGGAAGGGGCAGAAAGAGAGGGAGACACAGAATGTGAAGCAGGCTCCAGGCTCTGAGCTGTCAGCACAGAACCCGATGTGGGGCTTGAACTCGTCAACTGCGAGATCATGACCTGAGCTGAAGTCAGATGTTTAACCAACTGAGCCACCCAGGCTCCCCTCAGTTCGGTTTTCAATAAATAAGCTGGACAAGTGATAGAGAGGTAAGATTTAAAGGGATAAGCTAAGACCAAATTATGAGGTGCTAAGGCATCTGGACTTGATTCTGTAAGTGAAAAGAAATCAGTCAAAGTCTGTAATAGGAGTTCATCAGACTTACCTCTCTACTCACAGCTTGGTATTTGTCAAAGTTTGGGGGCACTATAGTGAGTTGTGGGCAGAGTCTTTTAGCAATAAATCCTGGCATGGCTGCACGAACACCAAACCTCCTTGCGTAGTAATTCGAGGTAGACTGAAAGAAAACAGACCACATAGGAAAAAATATACAAACCTAAATGGACACTTGATCAATACGTTCATAAGAAACACATTACTGATGTGTATTTTCAAGTCAAGGACATTTCTTTTATAGGCCACTGCCTCGAATTGAGCTTTGACTTTATCCTATCATAGTATTATACCATGACCCTCTCTCTCACTGCTGTCTCCATATTTATAACATGATACCAGGAAATAAACAAGACTAATAAAAAGGTTCTCTTATATTTCCAATAACTAATCTTCACTTGTTCTTTTTTTTTTTTTTTTAAGTGCCATGAGGCTAGATGGTTTTAAGTTTATTTTTTTGGAGAAATAACACACACGAGCGAGTGCATGAACAGGGGAAGGGCAAGGAGAGACAGAGAGACAGACAGAGAGAATTCCAAGCAGGCTCCACACTATCGGCACAGAGCCTGATGCAGAGCTCGAAGTGGGGCTCGACGCAGGGCTCGATCTCACAAACCAAGAGATCATGACCTGATCCAAAATCAGGAGTTGGACGCTTAACCGACTGAGCCACCAGGGGTCCCTAAACTGTACTGGTTCTAAGGCATACCTAATATAGTATACAGCAAAGTTTGGATGATGGTGGGTGATGCTACATGGAACTAATAGTTATAAAGTAATGTTATAGTACAAATAGATGTTACATGAAAGTAATAGTATAGAAAATAATAGTATAGTATACTAGTATAGATTTGGAATTTGCTATACTTGGGGTTTGGGAAATTTTTCATTTACAACAAAAGTCAAAGGTTCTAATATATTGTCAGCCAAATTATATGTCAAAAATATAAGTGAATAAAGCTTAAAAGAACTTTGAAAATTACGTTTTATTTTTTCAGGCTTGAATACCCTTTTTGGTGAAACACTTTTGGTGAAAAAATTATGAAAGTCAGAAGGAGAACATTACTTTTAAGTCTTGTTGATGATGATACCACACACAGTACCATTTCCAAAAAAATTTTATCACAAGTGACATCTTTGAAATCTCAAGTGAAAATTCAAAGGAATGCAAAACAGAATCTACCATATGAAAGGGATTACTTCAGAATAACATCAATTTGCCATTAATGGTTTTCAAATGGCATTTAATAAAAATCTTGATAGCACTCCAAACTATGCTAATCTTTGGTCAGTATTCTGGAACAGCAAATGCAGATAGCACTAGAAAAACAAATCAATATGGTAAATATAAATAAACCTAATGGAATTGATACAAAAACTAGATCTGTAGTAGAGCTGAAATAAAATTTATAATACAACTTCCTTTAACTTTCAGGTTTGTGTTAGGTAGACTACATGTAAATCACAGCCACACTATTTTACAGTTCCTCCTATCCAAGGGTGGGCTCCAGTGTCTCATGCCAAGTGAACAGCACTGAGACTTGCTTTGATCAAAAAGATGTGAAAGAGTGACATTATGTGAGTCTTGAAGCCTAGGTATTATGAAGTCTGCAACTTTAGCCTTTGCTTTTTTGGGAAGCCAGCAACTGCGTAAAGATCTTGGGTTAAACTGCTAAATGATGATGATGTACCATATGGACAGAGGAATGCTCAATGGCTGGAAACCATTCCAGCCACCTTGGCTGAAGGGCCAAGCATGTTAGTGAAGCCATTTTGGATCCTCCAGCCCCTGCTAAATAGCTCTAGACAACCTCAGGAAGAGTGGAGTTATCCCGATTGTACTCTGCTTAAATTAGAGAATCATGAACAAATAAATGGTGTCCACTAAGTACTTGGAGGGGTTTGTTATGCAGCAATAAATAACTGCCATGAGGTCTAACTATAAATCCCAACTTAGAACATTTCAAGGATCTACCCAATTCATCAAAAAAGAATTTTTTTTAATTTTTTTTTTAATGTTTATTTTTGAGAGAGAGAGAGAGAGAGAAAGCGAGCGCTAGTGGGGGAGGGGCAGGGAGAGAGAGAGGAAGACACAGAATCTGAAGTAGGCTCCAGGCTCTGAGCTGTCAGCACAGAGCCTGATGCGGGGCTCGGACTCACAGACTGTGAGATCATGACCCAAGCTGAAGTCAGACGCTTAACCGACTGAGCCAGCCAGGTGCCCCAAAGAAGAATTCTAACTGTAACAGACTGGAATAATCAAACATGTGCTATCACTACCATTAATTTCTAAATATACTTTTATGAGTTTAATAGAACAATAGCAATTATACTTCAAATCTCATTAGAAGGGAAGTCTATTAGCTGAGCACACAAAAGCAGTAATCTTTGTTTAAATATGGCAAATAATCATTTTGAATTTGGAAATAATAACCCATTTTTAGGAGGAAAGAATTTATAGGAAAGAAAATATTTTGCAGATCTAGCAATGGATTTAGCTTTAACATGGCTACAGTATGCA
Source organism: Prionailurus viverrinus (assembly GCF_022837055.1). Taxonomy (NCBI): domain Eukaryota; kingdom Metazoa; phylum Chordata; class Mammalia; order Carnivora; family Felidae; genus Prionailurus; species Prionailurus viverrinus. Next base: position 140,601,739 of record NC_062561.1, on the reverse strand, counting down.
TTCGTGTATGTATATATACACACACATAGATAATTTCACATAGATTATGATATATGTTCTTAAAAATAAACGCATTTTTTCAAATATAGGCTGATTATTTATAGGAAAAGGAGAGTAGTCTTGCAATAAACACTGTTTTGAAACTTCAATTGTTAGTTGTCTGCATACTTATGGGAGCAGAGATAATGAACAAACAGATTATAGTTTTATAATAAAACAGTAACTCAGTAGGAAGCAGATTTATAGCTAAGGCATTTGAAAGAGTTAGAAACAGGGTAGAACTCTCTTTGTTTCTCTTATAGATATGTTTTTTTATACCAAAATCCATCTACTCCAGGTGTTATTTCTAATTCCCCACACAGTTTTAGCCACATATAGCAATCCTGGCCATCTTTACCTTCTATGGTTAGGGTGGCAATGAGGGAGAGCAACATGGCAATCACAAAAGTTAAGATTCTAAGCCATGGGAAAAACTAATTACAGTCCTATTTTAATGAAGTATGTTACTCTAGAACTAAGGTTGGGAAACCTTTTCTGTAAAAGTCTGGATAGTAATTACTTTAAACTTTGCAGATCATAGGGTCTCTGTTGCAGCTACTCAACTCTGCTCTTTTAGTATTATTATTTTTTAATCAGAGAGAGAGATAGAGAAAGCATGCACATACAAACAGGGAAGAGGGGCAGAGGAAGAGAGAATTTTAAGCAGGCTTCATGCTCAGCGTGGAGCCTGACATAGGATTCAATCTCACAACTGTGAGATAATGACCTGAGACGAAATTAAGAGTTGGCCACTCAACTGACTGAGACACCCAGGAGCCCCTCAACTCTGCTCTTTCAATGCAACAACAAATGGAAGGCACGTGACAGAGTTCAAATAAAATTTTATTTACAAAAAAAAAGGACTAGATTTGGCCTGCAAGCCACTGTGTGCAAGCCTGCTTTAGAATAACATTTCCTTTTCTTTCTTCTCCAGTTCTCTTTAACTAGAACAGTTACTTTAAAAAATATAATTTGCAACAGAAAGATACAATGTCACTCTACCATTCACCAGGTTTGTAATTTTGGGGAAGTTTTTAAACACCCCTCTGAGTTAGTTTCCTTGTCTGTCAAATGGAAATAAAAATTTCCTCAAGTGATGTTGAAAGGATTCCGTAATTGAGCACATATAAAGCACACAGAAAAACGCCCAGCAAACTGGTAAAGCTTACCAAAGGCTTCCCCTTCCCCCTTCATGAACCAGTAAGCTTTACTTGAATATGTTATGAAATTTCCTTTTTTGTCTTTGATCTTTACCTACTTACCAACATCATCATTGATCCTACAGCAATGGGTTTATCCTTCAGTTCTGGATTGTCCCTCATTTCTACAGCTGCATAGAAAGCATCCATGTCAATGTGCACTATAGTATTGTTCAGATCCCGGCTCTGTTCTAATTCCATTGCAAATCTGTCAACCTTAATTTTTTAAAAAGTTAACATATTTTTAGTCAACATGATATCAAAACACCATAATCATAACATTAATCTCTCGTTTAGTAGGTATCTATCTCTGTCCATCTATCCATCCATCTTTCCACCCACCCATTGACCCACCTATCTATGTATACATTTTTTTGTTGAAGTTTCTTTTTTATTTATTTAACTTTTTTTTACTTAATTAATCTCTACACCCAACATAAGGCTCAAACTCACAACCCCAAAGTCAAAAGTCAAAGTCATATGTTCCACCGACTGAGCCAGCCAGGTACCCCTATCTACTTACACTTTATTGTTGTTTACTAAGGCTGATAATTGCTTCTATTTTCATGAAGATAGGGAGTTGATTCTCAAATATCTTACCCTACCAAGTCTTCCATCTCTCACTCACTACAATCACATAATAGGTACTTAATAAATATTTCTTGAATGAATGAAATATTGTAAGTGCTTGTATCAAATGATTCTTCTGCTTTATAAATTTGGACATCAACTAATGGTAAATAAAAGCTACGGTAAAATAAACAACTCTCACTGACTCATAACATTAACATTTAAGTAGCAACAAAGGAAATCTACAACGAAAGATTATATACTTCTTTGGCATATTACCTTTATGCTGAAGAGTACTGTACAAGTGAATGTACAAATCATAATGTAAACATTCACTCTGTAGAACTGTTTTTATAAGGCTAAAATTTGGTAACCGTTAGTCAATACAAATCAAAATTGAAAATTTAAGCTATAATTTATTCTTTCATGAAATCAATATATACGTCAAATATAATAGCCAAGAAACTTATCTTTAAAGCATTTTTATTTCTCTAGAGAGAAAGAATTGGATTGATAAGAAGAAAGGGAAATGAAAGGAGGTAAAAATAACCAAAGTATGGCAGGCAGTAAGAAAAAGGTTTATGTAACAGACAGACCCATTTCCAAGTGTTCCTTTTTTGTGGCCTCTACTATAGAGGCTGAAGAGAAAAGAAGCTAAATATGCTTCCCAGCTTTCCCCGTAGCCGAGGGTGGTAGTGTGACCATTTTGATCTATGATCACTTTGAATAAGATGGAATACATAAGGAGCATGGAATAGTGGCTAGCAAATGGGACAAGTTTAATGAATGTAATCTCTTACTAAAGGATCAAAGGATAGCTGCACAGCAAAGGAATAAAAAACTGAGGGGAAAATAGATATAAGCAATAGGGGTAAGCTCTGGAATGAAAGCAATTTCCATCATGTGGAGATCTCTATAGCAGGTTTTCTCAAAAGTGAAAAGTTGCAGGGGTATAATTCAGTATTTCCTCCTCGTTAGACTTCAATTCTGCTTCCATTCTGGAGAATTTTTTTCATGGTCTTCCTTCTTAGCATTATAGTGACGCTAGTTTCCCCACTAGCTGCAGGCTAAGACTGCAACTTCTCTTTTAGAAATAATCCCCTGAGGAGCACCTGGTGGCTCAGATGGTTAAGCGTCCGACTTGGGCTCAGGTCATGATCTCACAGTTCATGATTTCGAGGCCCACGTCGGGCTCTGTGCTGACAGCTTGGAGCCTGGAGCCTGCTTCGGATTCTGTGTCTCCCTCTCCCTCTGCCCCTCCCTGGCTTGCACTCTGTCTCTCTCTCCCTCTCTCTCTCTCAAAATTAGAAATAGTAAAAGAAATACTCCCCTGAACCATATTTGTTTCCAGTTGGTTCCAGTGAACCTCTAGAGGGTCTGCTTCTGTTTAGGCTACAACTCACTGAGATGCTCTGTGCCTTTTTCAGGCTGTTCCTCTGTCTAGGATGATCCTCCTCATTCTGTCATAAAGCCTTGAAGAGTCAGCTCAGATACCTCTCTGTGGCTTAATTAGCTCTCTGTCCTCCATGCCACAGAATTTAATGTTCCCTTAGTTGTTTTCCTGCCCTTATGGTGCACTTACTATATTAGATACTAAATCATGAGTTCTATCAGGATAAAGACTTGATTTGCCTTTAAATTCTTTTCTTATAAGAGAGAAAGAGGTGAGACTTATAGGAGAAAATACATAAAGTTTACACTGATAAATATATATATATTTTTCTGGTTTAAAAAGAGGAAGTAGAATGTGCAGAAAAATTTTGCAGAAGGCTGATCTCATGCAGTGAGATACCTAATAAGTGGAACTTTCACATGACTCCAATCTATCATCCAGATTTAAAACAACTATTTTTTCCAGTACTTCGATTTTAAATTAGAGAATAGCATCCTAACATAAAAAAAAAAAAAAAAGATGTAGACAAATCATGGAGGCTAATAAAAATAAGGGTGGGTTAAAAACTACTCTATTTTAATCCAGAAAATATACCTATGATAGGAATCGACTGAGAATACAGGAGCAGCATTTGAAGTATCTTAACCCATAAATATTGGAAAGGAAAAAGATAATAAATGGAAAGCAAACCAGGTGGAAAAAAGCTTTCCTTAGCCTCATATGTTAATTTTATGACAGTTCCTTCAGCAATCTATTATCTTTTCTGTGCTTCAAGCAAAAGTACAGTTGGCAAAAGGAAACCTCCCCACTGAGTGACTCACACATTCCGCTTTCCTCTACTCTCATTACTCACCCTTGTCTAAACACTTTTCTCCCTGCAACTACCAAATGCACACCACCCTGCTTTTCTCAAATTTCTTCTAATGAAATCCTCATTCATGTTTTCCATTCTTCTATTTTCCCTTACAAATAACTTCCATGTTCTGATCTGAGCCTCTCACGTGTATGTTATCCCTTTTGCCACAGTTCAAAACTAGTGTGTGTGACCATGGTTAAGAATAAGAGCTTCTTCTGGGTCTTCAGTTACATGATAGGGGGCAAGTTAACTCCCCTCATTCTTACTTTTTTTGAAAAGTGGGACTAAACCAATCCCCAACGATTGGAAGAATTAAAAGAGCTACTCATGTAATGTACTCATCCAGGGATATGGAAAGGGCTTCATGATATTACCCATAATTTTAAAAACAGAAGTGACATTTATTGAGTATATCAAATGTGTCCTATAACCACGGTGGCTAAGTGTACAGATTAGAATCAACACTTCTATGTTAACTCATTTAGTGATAAAAACAATTCTGAGATGGTAATTATTATTCCCATTTTGTAGATGAGGAAACTAAACTTCAGTAAGAGGAAATAATCTGCCCTAAGTCATACAGCTGGTAAATGTTAGCACTAGACCTATAAACCAAGTTACTCTAAAGGCTGTGCTCTTTCCATTATTTTATAAAGCTTCCCTAAAATGGATCTTAAAAAGTCTTTAATATTGAAATAACTTCAAACCAAACTCAAATAGTGTATTTTATATCAACATTATGCTTTATTTACTTTTTTTAAAAATCCCCTTTTTTGATTACACTCAGGAAACTGTTTCAGAAATATCGTTTTTCATTTTCCTGACTTACTACTACCCTAAATTGGTAAATAAACCCAGGTCCATAAAATCAGTTGTTAAAATGGTCAAAATGCACAGATTTGCTGTGCAGTTTCCATTTAATATAACATGGATGTTTGTCTATTCTTTTGTTTTTTTTAAGTTTATTTATTTATTTGAGAGAGAGAAAGAGAGAGTGAGACCGTGAACAGGACAGGGGCAGAAAGACAAGGAGAGAGAGAGAATCCCAAGCAGGCTCCACAATGTGGGGCTCGATCTCACAAACTGTGAGATCATGACCTGAACCAGAATCAAGAGTTGGACATTTAACCAACTGTGCCACCCAGGCACCTCAGATATTTGTCTATCTAATTTATGAATCCATGTTATAACAAGATGTTTTGGCAGCTACAAAAATGATTGTGCCTTTAAGAAGTCTAAAGAGGGTAGGATGGAGTGGGGAACACTTAGGTTCTGAATAAATACTCCGGGAGACTATAGAGGTTAGTTACCTCAGCTTGACTAACAATAATAGTTCCTACCATCATAGCATGCATACAAAAATCTATTATTTGGAAAATTCATGACACTGGAATAGAAACACATTCCCATGGAAAACCTCTCTTACTCTCAGATCTTCTAGATTCCTTAGGATTTCCTCAATCCCCTCCCATTTACACAATTTCTTTTAAAGGAAGCTCAACAAGTGAAACAATTTAACAATCAACATAAAACAGATTTCCTGCCACTCCCCTTTCAAAAGATGTCAGAGAGTCTCTCATGAAATAGTCACAAAAACTGTAACAATATCTGAAGCTCTGTTACACAATATAAAGTATTTTCTAATACTTCAGATTATTAGCATATTTAAGGATTATGAGCTTTAAAAAGAGTCATGAACAGCAAAAAGTTCTTATATTGAATGACTCATATGCATTATATCTTTAAAGCTTTATAAGAGATATTTGTATAGATGATTAAAACTTACCAAAAAAAGGTTCTGAAAATAAATTGCCTAAGGATTAATATCAATTAAAAATAATGTTATTATACACAGAATGGATTTGTTTTAACTTGATGAAACAATGCTTAAATTTATGCGAAAAAAACAATGCATGAGAAAAAAATTTATAGAATCGTAGTGAAGGAACATATTAAACATATTATTATTATTGAATAACTAAAATTGCATGGTATGATAGAGGAAAAGATTCAACTGAGTAGAAGAGAGAATCCAGAAACAAATTCAAGTACAATGAGAATTTAGTATAAGAAGAAAGAAAGGGCCTGGGTGGCTCAGTCTGTTAAGTGACCGACTTCAGATCACGTCATGATCTTGCAGTTCATGATTTCGAGCCCTGCGTGGGGCTCTGTGCTAACAGCTTGGAGCCTGGAGCCGGCTTTGGATTCTGTGTCTCCCTCTCCTCTGTCCCTCCCCTGCTCGCACTCTGTCTCTCAAAAATGAATAAACATTAAAAAAAATTAAAAGGAGAAAGCACGTGAGCTGACGTAATGTGTGCAATTTCTCTTTCACTTGTTGAATAGCAAATTACTTGCCTTTGATTTTTTTTCCTCATTCTTTCTTCCTTCCTGGGGTCTAGAATATAGACTGGAGGTAATCCCATTTTGTAAACCAGGTAACGATAACACTTAGGGGATGACAGAACAACACGATGTAGAACCTGGGTCCCTAAATTACTACAGTGAGCAGAACCACCCAATCAGTTGGGACTACTTATCTATTGTTTTAAATGTTTATTTATTTATGAGAGAGAGAGAGAGAGAGAGAGAGAGAGACAGAGCATGAGTGGGGCAGGAGCAGAGAGAGAGGGAGACACAGAAACCAAAGCTGGGTCCAGACTCCAAGTTGTCAGCAAGAGCCCAACATGGGGCTTGAACCCATGGAACTGCGAGGTCATGACCTGAGCCGAAGTTGGACGTTTAACCGACTGAGCCACCCAGGTACCCCAGGAATACTTATCTATTATGTGAGAAAGAAATAAACTCTTAACTGATCTGAACCACTGTATTTTGGGATCTTGTGCCAGCTACTTAGCCTATATACTAACAATAAAAAAGGAATTCCCATAGGAATGAAATATTAATGGCTAATACAAGGGAAGACATTCTTTTTCTGTCATAATCAAAGAAGGTGCAAATTAAAATAACCATGAAATAATATTTAGACACTACCAGCAAAAACTAAAGGATTGATAAAATTAATAAAATTTAATTTGAAACAAGTATGTGAGGAAACTAGCACTCTTGTGTTGAAAATGTGAAACTGTACAATCTTTGGTGAAAATAACAGGACAAGAGTACAAAGATATGTAAATAAGAACAATCATCACAAGGTTATATATAAAAACAAAAAACTGAAACCCATGTGGGATAAGGCAAATAAATTATGGTACCTCCATACAGTAGAATGCTATGAAGCACTAAAAATGCTAATTTTGGGGGTCGTCTGGGTGGCTCAGTCAGTTAGGCGTCTGACTTCGGCTCAGATCATGATATCGCAGTTTGTGAGTTTGAGCCCCACATAGAGCTCTGTGCTTCAGCACAGAGCCTGGAGCCTGCTTTGGATCTGTGTCTCCCTCTCTCTCTGCCCCTCCCCTGCTCGTGCTTTTTCTCTGTCCCTCAAAAAATGAATAAATGTTAAAAAAATTTTTTTAAATGATAATTTGGGAAGGCAAAAGCAAGTGATCTTTCTTTATGAGAAGAGACCACTTATCACATAAAATAAAAAACTAGCTTGTGCTCTAGGAAAGCATATATGAAGACAATGACACATTACAATTTGGCAAAGAAAAAAACATAAAGTTTGGCATCTCTGAACTCTATCACGAGAAGAAATGTGTGGCCTAGATCAATATGATTTTATCATCATGTTACAGCCTAAACTGCTTTGTTAAATTGAATCAGATTTTGATAGAGGATAAAAACTGTCTTTAAAAGTAAACTTTATTTAAAAATTTTTTTTTAAATATATAAAAGTAAACCTTAGGTTTACCAGCAAAACCTTGACTATTTTGAGTTTTCAATCTACTACATGATGCCCTGCAGTGTTGCTCTACTCAAACTCTTCTCCTGGAATAGCTTTTAAATACCAGAGGAAACTCTTTTGAGTATTTATTCCCTGAAGATACTGGAGAAGCCAAAAGCCTCCAAATTTTTAGAAGTCTGGTGTTTTATCTTAAAAATTCATGCACATTTGGCATTCTACCTTAGTTTTAGTACAACACAATTATGTTTTAAATTGCTTTATAATTTAATTAGTGAACATGTTCCCCTAAATCTGTTTTACAAAATCAGCATTGAAGAAAACATGCCACATTTATCTTGTGGCCTTTTGTAGCTGCAAAGTATGTATATAACAAAAAGAACATAAGCTTTGGATTAAATCCTAGCTCTGAAGCTAGGCAAGTTATTTACCCTAATTAAGGTTCCATTAACTCTTCTGTATAATGGAGGTGACAATGCCTAGGTATGGGGTCTTTATGTAAAAGAGTAGACCAATATTTAACAAAGTATGCATGTTTGCTAAATTTTATGCTTTATAATATAATGAACATTTACATTTTACCTTGTTTTCAGTTGTGACTTGACCATGATGCATTTTAACTATCAATTACTATTCTACCAGCTTTCACTTTCTTTAGCAATTAAATTAATACCTGTAATTGGGCTTTCCTTAGCTGTTGGCTGGTAATTTGAGCTTTTTGTTGCATCATATTTTCAATTCGTTGGTTGACTTGCTTTTCTTTCTTGAGCTCATTTACATAAAATTTGGACCCCTTTGTAAGAAAACAAAACAAAGCATAAGAAAGTGTCAGAAGGAAAGCATCACTGTAGTATGTATACCCATGGTACCTAAGTGTATAGACTAGAATCACAATTACTGAATTCAAAACTTAGCTCACTCCTTGCTAGCTGGGTGACCCTAAAACTACTAACCTTTCTATGTCTCAATTTCCTTACCTGCAAAATGAATTTATAGTTACCTACATCATAGGCTTGTTGAGACAGTAATTATACGCTGCAAACTCTGAGATGAGTACAGATTGGCACTCAGAAAATAACAATGTGTCCTAGACAGGATCCATGGGCATATCCAAGCCCTCAGTCATTTGGGTTATCAGTTATCTCCTTCACTTTTATGTAAAAAGCATTTATAAAATTTTGGGGCACCTGGGTGGCTCAGTCGGTTAAGCGTCCGACTTCGGCTCAGGTCATGATCTCATGGCTCATGAGTTCAAGCCCGACATCAGGCTCTGTGCTAACAGCTCAGAACCTGAAGCCTGCTTTGGATTCTGTGTCTCCCTCTTTCTCTGCCCCATCCCCACTTGCACTCTCTCAAAAATTTTTTAAAAAAGCTTTTACAAAATTTTGATGTTAGTCATTAAAGAAAATGTAGAAAATCACTTTTAGAAAATCACCTATCATCCCGTCACTGAACATAACATCTATTCATTCATCAGGTTGATGAATTTTTTTTAATGTTAATGTGTTTATTTTGAGAGAGAGAGAGAACAAGAGCAACTCAGTAGGGGAGGGGCAGAGAGAGAGAGAGAGAGAGAGAGAGAGAGAGAGAGAGAGAATCCTAAGTAGGCTCTGCACAGTTAGCAAAGAGCCTGACCAGGGGCTTAATCCAGGAAACCCTGAGATCATGACCTGAGCCAAAACCAAGAGTTGGACACTTAACCAACTGAGCCACCCAGGTGCCCTAGGTTGATGGACATTTAGATTATTTTTATTTTGGCTTTTATTAGAAATGCTGCAATGAACATCCATACAGACATTTTTGCATGGACATATGTTTTCACTTTCCTTAGGTACCCAGGAGTGGAATCTCTGAGTCATATGGTAACTCCATTCTAAACCTTTTGAGAAACTGCCAGACTGTTTTCCAAAGTGGCTGAACCATTTTATAATCCCACCAGCAAAGTATGAGGTTCTATTTTTCTATTTTTATATCTTTAGTGAAAAGTCTATTTATATTTTTTGTCCATTTTTAACTAGGTTGTCTTACTAACAATTTATAAAAATTCTCTTTATATTCTGGATGTAAGTCCTTTATCAGATAAGTATTTTGCAAATATTTTATATTACTATGTTGCTTATCATTTCATTTTTTAATTGTGTCTTTTGAAGTGCAAATGTTTTCAAATGTGATGAGTCTAACTTGTCAACTTTTTCTTTTACTGACTGTGCTTTTATTGTTATATCTAAGAAATGCTTGTCTAACCAAAAGTCTCAAAGACTTTCTCATACCTTCATTAAGTTTTACTGCTTTGGCTCTTACATTTAACTTGATTTTGAGTTAAATTTGTATATGGTGTGAAGTGAGGGTTTAGGTTCATCTTTTTTTTGCATGTGGATATCCAGTTGTCCCAGCATCATGTGCTGCACAGATGATCCTTCTGCCTTGGTACTTTCATCAAAAACCAATAAAGTATCAATGCAAAGATTTACTTCTGGACTCTTAATTCTACCCCAGTGTTCAATATGTCTAGCCTTATGACAGTAACACACTATCTTGATAACTGTAGCTTTATAGCACATTCTTAAACAGGAAAGCCAAAGACCTTATTGTTTGTTCCTTTTCAAAATTGTTTTCACCATTTTAGGTGTTTCACATTTCCATATAAATTTTAGGGTCTGTTTATCAATTTCGGCAGGAAAAAAAGCCCCTTGAATTTGGATGAAGAATTACACTGAATCCATAGATCAGTTTGGGGAGAACTACCCTCTTAACAATGTTGAGTCTTCTCATTGTTGAACATAGGATGCTTTCATTTTTATATCCTTACTTTCCCTCAACACACTTTTGTTATTTTCAGGGTACAACTGTTGCACTCCTTTTGAAATCCGTAAGAGTTTCTATCCATAAACATCATGTTATTTGTGAAGAGATAGTTTTATTTCTTCCTTTCCAATCTAGATGCCTTTTATTTCTTTCTATTGCCTGACTACACTGGCTAGAACTTTCAGGACTATGTTGAAGAGAAGTCATGAGAGTGGACTTCCTTGTCTTGTTCCTGATTTTAGGAGAAAAGTGCATTCCTGGAATAAATCCCACTTGGTCATGGAACACAATCTTCTTTTTATACTCCTGGATTCAGTTTGCTAACATTTTGTTGAGGGCTTTTATATTTACAATGATCTATAATATTCTGCTTGTTTGGCTATTGTATCAAGGTGATACTGGTCTTATAGAATGAGTTGGCAAATGTTACATATTTCTTCATTTTCTGGAAGAACTTGTGGAATACTGGTATTATTTCTTCTTTTTTAAATGTTTACTTATTATTTTTTTCTAATGTTTATTTATTTTTGAAAGAGAGAGAGAGAGAGAGAGAGAGAGAGAGAGAATGAGCGGGGGAGGGGCTGAGAGACGGAGACACAGAATCTGAAACAGGCTCCAGGCTCTAAGCTGTCGGCACAGAGCCCAATGCTGAGCTCGAACTCATGAACTGCAAAATCATGACCTGAGCTGAAGTCAGATGGTTAACCAACTGAGCCACACAGGTACCCCAGTATTATTTCTTCTTAAGTGTCAGATAAAATTCACCACTGAAGCCATCTTGACTTTTTTTTTTTTCGGGGGGGGGGGGGGGGGGAATGGAAATTTTTAATTATTGATTTAATTTCTTTCCTTATTAAAGGTCTATTTAGATTTTCTTATTTTCTTGAGTCAGTTTTGGAAAACTTTAAATTTCTAGAAATTTATCCAATTTATTGGGATTTGTTTTAAAATACTCCATCTTCTACCTCCAAAATTCAGTAGGGAGGGGTGAGATAGATGAAACAATATTTGCAAATAAGTTGATGTCTGATGATGCTGGGTGATGATTACCCAGGGATTCACTTTAGTATCTCATTTTCTGTATGTTTATAATTTCTGATAGGGGCATCTGGGTGGCTTAGTTGGTTGAGTGTCTGACTCTTGATTTCAGCTTAGGTCATGATCCCAGGATCGTGGGATCAAGCCCCATCAGGCTTCGTACTGAGCATGGAGTCTGCTTAAAATTCTCTCCCTCTCTCCATCTGCCTGTCTTCCTGATTTACACTCTCTCTAAAAAAATAAATAAATAACAACAAAAAATGTTTCTGATAAAAATTTTAAAGAAGTTGCATTTCTGTGAAGCAGTAACAATTAGAAAATTTCAATTCAAAAAAGATATTTATGATGAACTCCCCAACCCCCCACACTAGAGGAATATATATTATATAAAATATATAAATATTTTAATATATATTGGTATATAAAATATATATAAAGCATATATTTTATATGATAGATACATATCAATCAGATGATATGTATATATAGTTCTATGTATGTATATACAGCTGACCTTTGAACATCATGGATTTGAACTGCAGTAGGCCAACTCATACATGGACTTGTTTCAATAAAAACAGTACAATACAGGGGCGCCTGGGTAGCTCAGTTGGTTAAGCATCCGACTTCAGCTCAGGTCATGGTTTCATGGTTCGTGAGTTCGAGCCCCTCATTGGGCTCTGCACTGGCAGCTCAGGGCCTGGATGGAGGCTGCTTTGGATTCTGTGTCTCCCTCCCTTTCTGCTCCTCCCCCGCTCACATTCTATCTCTCAAAATAAATAAACATTAAAAAAAAAATCTTAAAAAAAATAGTACAGTACTGTAAATATATTTTTTCTTGCTTACAATTTAACGTTTTCTTTTCTCCATCTTACTTTATTATTAAAGAATACAGTATGTAATACACATAATATACAAAATTTGTGTTAATTGACTGTTTATGTTACTGGTAAGGCTTCCAGTCAATTGTAGGCTATTAGCAGTTCATTTTCGAGGAGTCAAAAGTTGTACATGGATTTTCAATTGTGTGTGTGGGGGGGGGGGGGGCAGTGCTCCTAACCTTCGCACTGTTTAATGGTCAACTGTATATCACATAAAACTTATATGGAAGAGCAAATGCTCTTTTTAAGATATTCTTGAAAAAGAATAAAGAGCAAAAAAAGAACTTGTTCTAGCAGTTGTCTAGACTTACTAGACAATACTGGAATGCAGGTCATGTTGTAATGATATAATAACAAACAATCCAGTGGAACAGAAGAAAGTACTGCAGATCAGTAAGAAATGATGATCTAGATGAACTATTTAATACGTGTTACTGGGACACAGAGAAGAGAGAGGAAAGATAAAATCTGGGATGACTTAAATATTCTATTTCTTAACCTGAAAACTAGGGTCATAGGTTTTAATTCTTTTTTTAAGTTTTAAGATGAAAATTTCAAAAAAATCTCAGAGAATACAGATTAGTACAATAAACACTATATAAAACTATCACTGAGATTTAACATTTTGTCTTATTTGCTTCACTGATTTTTTTAAGTAAACTGTTTTAAAGTAAATTACAGATATAATGATATTTAGCTATTCTATACAGTGTTTTAGTATGCATTTTTAAAAATGAGGTCATTTTCCTAGGTAATTATAATAGCATTTTCAAAGCTAATAAAATTAACAGTAGTTCCTTAGTACAATCTAGTATCCTGTCCATATTCAAATTCCCTTAACTGTTCCAAATATATTTGTTCAAACCAAGATCCAACCAGGGTCCATGTACTATGTTTGCTTACTTCATCTCAATTTTTTTACTTTTAAAATTTTATCTATATTTTATACACTTAAAAAATTATTTTTCCCCCAAGGTTTTATTTTGGAATTTCTAAATCTTCCAACATTTGAAGGAATAGTACAAAGAACACCCCTATGTCCTCACCTAGATTCATCAGCTATTAATATCCTGATACATTTAGTTTCTCCCACAATTTCTAGGAATACACAATACACACACCCCCACTCCAACATATGCACTTGCACAAACATGCATGCATACACACACACTCCTCCCCCTCTTTTGGGTTAAACCGTTTAAAAGTAAGTTGCTGTAGATACCAGCATGCATTTCTTTAAAATAAGTATATTCTCTTAAATTTTAGACCTTTCTTTTTTATTTTTTAAAAATTTTTTTTTTTAACATTTATTTATTTTTGAGACAGAGAGAGACAGAGCATGAACGGGGGAGGGTCAGAGAGAGGGAGACACAGAATCCGAAATAGGCTCCAGGCTCTGAGCTGTCAGCACAGAGCCTGACGCGGGGCTCGAACCCACGGACCGCGAGATCATGACCTGAGCCGAAGTCAGCGCTTAACCGACTGAGCCACCCAGGCGCCCCAAATTTTAGACCTTTCTGAAGGGTACTTATTTCATAATATATAAATAAACAAAAAAATATTAGAAGAAAATATTTATGACCTTGGAGAAAGCCATACGCAGTTGACTAATTCAAGTACATATGAAAAATCAAACAAGGTGGCTTTGTCAGTTAAGTGTCCAGCTTTTGCTCTTGGCTCAGGTCACGATCTCACTGTTCACTCCATGCTAACAGCACAGACCTCCTTGGTATTTTCTCCCTCCCTCTCTTTGTGTCCCTCCTCTGCTCATACATCTCTCTCTCTCTCTCTCTCAAAATAAATAAATTTTTAAAAAAGGCAAACAGAAAACTTCTGCACAGGATTAAGTATCATAAGCAAAATCAAAAGATATACAATAATCTAATGGAAAATTGTGCAAATGACGAGAAGAGACAGTTTGTAAAAAGGGAAAATCCAAGTCGCTTGTTAAACATGTGAAAAGATGCACCATCTCACTTTTCATAGGAGAAATGCAAATTAAGCCTACACTACATTACTATAGATAGGAAAATCCAAAAGCTTAGTAACACACTGGGCAGGCATGGTTGCACATATATTGGCAGTGAAAATTTATATTGATACATAAACTATGTAGGGCAACTTGAGCAATTCATAAAAATTCCATATGTGGGCCACCTGGGTGGCACAGTCAGTTAAGCATCTGACTCTTGATTTGGGCTCAGGTCATGACCTCGTGGTTAGGGAGTTCAAGCCCCGGGTTGGGCTCTGCACTGTCAGCAGAGCTTGAGATTCTTTCTCCTTGCTCTGCTCCTCCCTCGCGCTCTCTTTCCAAATAAATAAACAAACACTTAAAAAAATTCCACATGAATATATCCTTTTTTGTTATCTGTATTTGGTGGAATAATTCTACTTCTACGATCTCTTATAATTTTACCTGCACATATGTAAAGTTGTGAAAGTTGTAAAGGTTATTCACTGTCATATTGTTTGTAAAAACAAAAGACTAGAAATGATGTATGGGTTCATAAATAAACATTTCGTCTGGTTCAATAAATTATATCTACACATGCAGGCATGAAAACTGAAGATATTTATGGAAAGATCTTTATGGAAAGACCTCCAAGTTACATTACTGAAACACATGCATATAATGTGTACATGAAGCAGGAAAACTGGACGGCAAGAGGAAGAGCAACAGAACAGAAGGGAGATTATTCCATACCCATTTGTTGTAACAAGATACATTAAAATATTAAAAATTACAATAAAAAATATTTACAACTTACTGATTTTCTTTTAAACAGAAAGTTAAAAAGCTACTAAATTAATGATATCAAAAGAAACAAGAAACATACCCTTGTGGCTTCCATTATAATCTTATTAATCTTCTCTTTATCTAATCCTTCCATTCCAGCTTTATTATCATTAAGTCCCATCCTAAGCAGAAGGTCATCTTTGTTGTTGTCATTCTTCTCCTTGGTGCTATGCATGGTATAAACTTAAAGGTTTTTTTATTACCTAAAAAAACATACAAAATAAACACTGCTTTTCAAAGCATTCATGGTGAGGAGGTGGACACTTAAAAGTTAAGATGATAATAAGCAAAACAAGAAAAACATTTAAGAATATAAGAATTGTTAGCCATTGAGATATTGTTATTTTTAAATATTTATTTACTTATTTGGAGATTGAGTGTGAGTGGAGGAAGGGCAGAGAGAGAAGAGAAAGAATCCCAAGCAGGTTCTGCACTATTAGCACAGAGCCTGACGCAGGGCTCAAACTCATGAACTATGATATCATGACGTCAGCCAAATTAATCAAACCTCAAACAACTAAGCCACCCAGGAGCCCTGAGAAATTATTATTATTCAGAGTATAAAATTACTATCCCAAGATTATTGTACTCTCAGAAGGAAGAAAATGAACATTTCCTGCAAGTTTTGAGCCAGCCACTCACTATGCTAGGCACTTTACGCTTGAATCTCACACAGTAGCCCTACCCTGAAAGGTAAATTTTATTACCCCCAAAATAAAGAGAGAAGAAATCTGAGTCTTAGAACATATCTACTGACATAAATATGCTAATAAGTGACAATATCTGTATTGAAACACAGACTTGAGTCCAAAGTTCATGTTTTTCAGATATTAACATACTGTATAGGAAACAAATATGAAATAACACTTCATCTACTTAACATGTTAAGTTCAGTGGCATTTATTACACTCTGTATACAGAGCTCAATTTCTTTTTTTTTTAATGTTTATTTATTTATTTTGAGAGAGTTTGAGAGAGAGAGAGGGAGCAGTGGAGGGCAAGAGAGAAAGAAGAGAAAGAATCCTAAGCAGGCTTCGTGCCATCAGCACAGAGCCCAACGTGGGGCTCAACTCACAAACCATGATATCATGACCTAAGCTGAAACCAAGAGTCAGACGCCCAACTGACTGAGCCACCCAGGCACCCCCAGAACTCTATTTCTTAAGGCAGTGAAAAAAATACAGACAAAATAATAATCTAGTCACTTCTGGGAGATTAATACATTTTATAATGTTATGTCACATCTAAGATTAAGAAAAATCCTCTCAAATAATAACTCTTTTTTTATTTTTAAGTAAGCTCTACACCCAACATGGGCTTGAACTCATGACCCTGAGACCAAGAATCACATGCTTTACCAGCTAGAGCCAGCCAGGCACCCCAAATAATTCTTTAATATCTTTAAATAGTAATTTATAATTTACTTTCATATTTATTAGTTTTTAAAAATATAATAACCATGCAACAGAGATTTGCTTATTCTCATAGGAAAGATAGAAATTGGAATTCAGGAAGGTTAAGTGAATTGGCCATCATAAGTCTGCTAATAAGCAAAAGAACTGGGATGTGAATCCAAGTCTTCTTCAAGTCTAGTACAGCTGCCATAACATCACAGCTGCTTCCAATTTGGAGTGCATGTATGCTATAAAGAAATGACCAGGTAAACAGCTGTCATGAACCTATAACAAATTAGGCCAGTGATTTTTTATTTGCATGATTTAGAGAGGGTTCATTTATTCTACGCTGTTGAGGACCTTTTCCTTTTTTTTTTTTTTAACTTGACATCCATCGCCACACATACTTACACAATTTGTTTTCTTGTGATGAGAGCTTCTAAGATCTAATCTCTTAGCAACTTCCAAATATACAATACGATATTAACTACAGTCACCATTCTGCACATTATACCCCCATGACTTACTCATTTTATAACTGGAAATTTGTACCTTTTGACCACCTTTACCCATTTCGCCTACTCCTACCCCACCTCTAGCAGCCACCAATCTGTTCTGTGCATCTGAGTTCAGCTTGTTTTTTTGTTTGTTTTGATCCCATGTGACATAAATAAATTCAAAGGTCTGAGAGTAGGAACCAGATAGCAGTATTTTTAAGGCATGCCCAAGTTATTCCAATGTGCCCCAAGTATGGGAACCACTGGTGCTATTGTTTCCCAGTACCCAAGAGAATATAGGCTAGTTTTCTGTTTTTATCGTTTGATTTTTCTCTTCAACTATCACATTCAACTTAATATCACCCTATATTTTGTCTCATGCTTTAGTAATCCAATTACTTTTCATTTTCTAATAAAACTGGTGAATGTAACTCATTCATATTTTCCCAAACCACCACCATTGAAGCTTGAAGATGTTGAATGCACAAATGTTACATTTAAGCTGTCTTCTCCTTTAAAAACTGAAATGTATAAAAAGAACAGAAACATTTATGAATGCCTACTATTTCACAAAGAATATATTATTTAGCCCAAAAACTCTAGGAAGAATTGCTTTTGGTCCCTTATTGGGTCAGAAGAACTGGGTTATTATTAGCAACACTGGCACCAGGCAAAGTTGTGAGATAGGTAAAATTAGTTTTCAGCTACCTTCCTGTCTTGCTGATGCTCAATTACCAAGCCTAGTTTCATGAGGATAGTTTACTATCCTCTATATGTTAAGAAGTTCCAAGTTTATAGCTGCAGTCCAAATGCCCGTCTGGTATCCTAAATTTAACATGTCCAAAACTGATCTTCTCATCTGCCTCCATCACTCAAACCAGTTCCACTTGCATGCAGCCTTCCTCATCTCAGTTCAGGGCAACTCTCCAATCGCTTCCAATTCCTCATGCAAAGAATCTTGTAGTCATACTTAACCTCACTCTTTCTCATACACCACACATCCAAATTGTTGGCAAACACTATGGACTCTGCTTTCAAAACATACTCTGAATTTAACCACTTCTCAATGCTGTCATTTCTGTCACTCTAGTCTGAACCACCATTATCTCTTGCCTGGATTAATGTAATAGCCTCTTAAATAGTCTGTTTCTGCCCTCCATGCAATCAATTATCAACACAGTAGCTGAAACGATTCTTCTAAATCACAAGGTAGGTCACAATCACTCCTTTGCTGAAAACTGTACAATGGCATCCCATCTTACTCCAGAATAAAAGCAAAGTCCCAACAGAATCTGGATCCCAATTACCTGTCGACCCTCATACCTAATACTCTCCCCGTTGCTCACTACTCTCCAGCCACACTGATCTCTTTGCTATTCCTCAAATCTGGTCAGTATATTCTAACCTTGAAACTTTTCGCCCTGGCTATTCCCTTCCCCTTTAGGATTCTTCAGCTAGATACCCTATTGACTAAACTCTTTCAAGTCTTGCTTAAATGTTACCTTCTCAGTGAGGGGCTACCCTGACCTCCTTATTTAAATTTCAACCTGATTAGTACCTCCCACCCCTTCTCCCCAGTGCCCCATGTTTTTCATAACTCTTATCATTTCCTAACATAATAAACATAAATTTACAGACTTATTATGCTTTTTATCCATCTCTCCTGTGAATATGGACACTCCAACAGGACAGGGTACTTTGATTTTTGTTTTTGCTCTACCTGATATATCCCAAATGCCTCAAACAGTGCTTGACACAGAGCAGGGGCTCAAAAAAATAATCTGTGGAATGACTGAACTCAGTCATTTTTTTATATCATTTTCTCATGTTATATCATTTTATATCATTTTAATATCATTTTCTCATCCTTTTATTCACATAGCAAGGTTACATAGTTATATTAAAAGACTGTGAGAAAAACTTTTCTGAAGTTAATAAGTTTATAACTTCTTTTTTAATGTTTATTTAATGTTTATTTATTTGCTTATTTATTTTGAGAAAGAGAGAGAGAGAACGTGTGAGCAGGGGAAAGGCAGAAAGAAAGAGGGAGGGAGAATCCCAAGCAAGCTCCACACTGTCAGTACAGACCCTGATGTGGGGCTCAAACTCATGAAACTGTGAGATCATGACCTGAGCTGAAATCAAGAGTCAGACACTCAGCCAACTGAACCACCCAGGCTCCCCTTTTTCAGAGAGAGGAGGGGCAGAGAGAGAGGAAGACAGAGAATCTCAAGCAGGCTGATGCACAATCTGACACAGGATTCAAACCCACTTACTGCAAGATCATAACCTGAGCCAAAACCAAGAGTCATACACTTAACCAAGTTAAGCCATGCAGTCACTCTTAAGGCACCCATAAAATTCTTGTAATTTTCCCTTATTTCAATATTAAATATGTAAGGACAGCTATATGAGTTAAACAACCTTCCATTTTATAAGCCTTATTTTCCTAAGGTATTTGATAGTTATATTAATTTATTAAAACTTTGGGGACTTGTATTACAATATAAGAATATTCTGAATTTAGGGGTGCCTAGGTAGCTCAGATGGTTAAGTGTTTGATTTCAGCTAAGGTCATGATCTCACAGTTCATGAGTTTGAGCCCCGCGCCGGGCTCTGAGATGACAGTTCAGAGCCTGCAGCCTGCTTTGGATTCTGTGTCTCCTTCTCTCTCTGCCCCTCCCCTGCTTGTACTCTCTGTCTCTTTCTGAAATAAATAAATATTAAAAAAATTTTTTAAACAATATTTTGAATTTACATGTTTGAGTTTACTTGCTATGTTCCATTAATATTCAAAAGATTCTAGTTTATATTTATTCTTTGGGAAATTAAGTTGCCTTGTTAAATTTAATTTCTGTGATTACTTTCCAGTTATATCTAAATGTACAAAAAATTACTGGAGAGAGTTAATAAAACATACTAAGTTTCAGTATATTTTAATTCCTATGAGTTCCTTTTAGTACTATCATTTATGTCTCTGTGGTGAGCCTACTTTTGTTTTTATTGCTTAGTATTTGTTATTCTCAAATTTCTAGAATCTCTCATTAGTCCTGGTTATCTCTATTCTCCCCATTAGTTCTTACTTTAGAAATCCATAAATTGAAAGAGAGAGCTAGCTCCCAGCAGAGATGATCACATAATATTCACAAGAGATGCACAAAAATTATGATCACAAAGTATTTTCCATATTTTTGTGGAAGTGAAATTTAATACTACTTTAAATGGCTCTCTGGGACACGTAGGTGGCTCAGTTGCTTATGTGTTCAACTCTTGATTTCAGCTCAGGTCATGATTTTGCAGTTTGTGGGATGGAGCCCTGGGTCAGGCTCTGTGTTCACAGTGTGGAGCCTGCTTGGGATTCTCTCTCCCTCCTCTCTCTCTCTCTCTCTCTCTCTCTCTCTCTCTCTGCCCCTCCCCAGCTTGCAATCTTTCTCTCTCAAAATAAATAAGTAAACATTAAAAAAAAAAAAAAGAAATATGTTACATCCTACATTATAGGAAGGAAAATATTTAATAACAGAAAAAGGTGTACAAAGTATTATTTTCCTATCCTGGAAAAATTATCCTTTCACTTACCCCCTGCCACATTGTTCCAGTGTTTTCTTTTTTTTTAATTTCTTTTTCTTAACGTTTATTTATTTTTGAGACAGAGAGAGACAGAGCATGAATGGGGGAGGGTCAGAGAGAGAGGGAGACACAGAATCTGAAACAGGCCCCAGGCTCTGAGCTGTCAGCACAGAGCCCGACGCGGGGCTCGAACTCACAGACTGTGAGATCATGACCCGAGCTGAAGTCGGACGCTCAACCGACTGAGCCACCCAGGCGCCCCATGTTCCAGTGTTTTCTTGATATATTCTCCATATTATTTCTTGATCCATTGCTGCTGATTGTTTCAGTTTCCTATAGCTCTAACTAATCTACCTCAGGTATTGAAAACATTGTAGCAACATAATATTCTTCAAATGATATCTTAAGTAAAACCTCAGATTTTTCCTTAAATCTTTGTTCTATGGATGCTATGCAGCTCTCCTAGAATTTCATCATATATATTCTATCACTAATGTAAAAGAATAAACAGGCAGCTTACAGAAAAGGGAAAGTTAATAGTGATCTCCACTTTTTTGATTCAAACTACCTAGAAGCATCGGAGCGAACACTGATATGTACTGAAATTGCTATCAACTCCAAGACTGCACTAGCAGTGTTCAGATAACAATTGCTGTTTCTTTTTATTTTATTGTAATTGTAAAAATAAACATATAACATAAAATTTACCATCTTAAGCATTTTGTAAGTTTACAGCTCAGTAGTGTTAAGTACATTCACACTGTTGTGCAATCAAATAGTTGTTTACTACTGATGAATTTTAAAAGGTGGTTTCCGTATGAAGCCAGGCTCTGAAAATCATTCTTATTATGTTTTCTGCCTGATCTTATATATTCCTGAAAACCATAAACAAAAAACTAAACATCCAGAAAATACTATTCCAAGATTTGCCAAACATGAGGAAATAATATCAGCAAGAAGTTGTGATTTTGGAGTAATTAACCCAAAATGATTTAAAACACACTTTCCCCTAAACCTAATAGATCAAAAACTCCATATAACCTGACTTCTGTTAGATCATACTGTTAAAAGAACTTTCATTTTAAAACAGTAACAATCCATTTGTTAATGACTATTAACAAATGTTATAACAAATGTTATAAAAATACATTTAAACAGATAGGATATATAAAGAATATCTGATACCAAACAACAGTATCTGGAATTTATATCCAAATCAGCAAAAATAATTATTCTTAATTGATGAGATGACTTCTCATCCCTTCCCAGAGTTATATGCTGTAACTGGAGGGGAAGGAGAAATAATGATTTATTTTAGTGATAATTGTTTTGAAGGTTCAAATAACATTAAAAAGTAAGGTCTATGAAAGGGAGTATAGGTTAGAAAAAGTTGCAAAACATTGACATAGAATAATTTATTACACTATCATCTGTTACATAATGAGTGATTTATTTTAGCTAACGAGAGCTATTAACTCTTGTTAATAAAGGGAAAAAGCAGTCCAGATTAACTGTTACCTATTTTTTTCTTAATGAGATCTAAATATACTGCTTATTTTATAAATTTTTTTTTTCAACGTTTTTATTTTTTTTTATTTTTGGGACAGAGAGAGACAGAGCATGAACGGGGGAGGGGCAGAGAGAGAGGGAGACACAGAATTGGAAACAGGCTCCAGGCTCTGAGCCATCAGCCCAGAGCCTGACGTGGGGCTCGAACTCACGGACCGCGAGATCATGACCTGGCTGAAGTCGGACGCCCAACCGACTGCGCCACCCAGGCGCCCCTATACTGCTTATTTTAATGTACAGTACTTAATTAAAAGAGTTCAGTGCTAAGAGACATTTTGATATAGTGCAAAAAGTATATGCTTTGAAGACAGATAGACCTGGACTGAAATGTCAACTCTAAAACTTAACTAGTTGTGTCTTCCCGGGAAATTTATATGATTTCAAAGTGTATGAATCTTGGTATCCTGTTCTGTGAAACTTACTTCCAGGGGTTGTTGATGATTAAGTGTGTGATATGTAAGGGTCCCTAGCAAAGTAAACACATACTAAGTAAGCATGCAGTAAATGTGGTTTCTCTCCTCTCACTTTCATTCTTATTTATTTCTCTACAAGGTGATCAATGTGGCTGCAAATACGGGCATGTAATTGATTGAGAAATCATAGAAAAAAAACAAAAAAAATGTTCATGACTAAATAAATGACAAGTGAAAAAAATCACACACACACACACACACACACACACACACACACACACACACACACACAGCCACCCGAGTTTAGGGAACTCAAAAGAACAAATGGCACCCACCGCTTGGATCTTGTGATATTTAGTGAACCAACAAGAGAATATTCTTCATGGTTTTTAAGGCTTTACCACTGACATGATCCTAATATTCAAATCAAGGTAGTAGGAGTTACATTTCAGTTTACTTCAAGTCAATGAAGACAATATTAAGATAAGCAAGTCTAGACACATATGAAATTTCAACATTAATGCCTAATACTTAGTATCATACTTAACTGTATGAATAAACTCTCATCATATGTTTGGCATGACTGATAAAAATCACATATAGACTATCTACAATATGCACAGAAATGCTTCCTATTAATGAAGCTTGACAAATAATTTTTAATGTAAAAAATTACATTAATAAACTTCTAAGAATAAATCAAGTTTCAGAATAAAATTTTACTTTTTTTTTACCTCTAAAGATTTTTTTATATTTATTTATTTTGGGGAGAGCACAAGCAGAGGAGAAAGATAGAGGGGGAGATAGAGGGGTAAAGAAGTTCCAAAGTAAGGTCTGCACTGACAGGCTGACACCAGTGAGTCCAAGGTGGGGCTTGAACTCATGAACCGCTGGTTCATGACTTGAGCTGAAGTTGGGCATTCAACCAAGTCACCCAGGTGCCCCTTCAGAGTAAAATTATAAATTAAATCCCAGAATATTCCCAAAATAATCTTTAGAACTCTACTTTAGAACATGCACATTTTGGGGGCGCCTGGGTGGCTCAGTCGGTTGAATGTCTCACTTCGGCTCAGGTCATGATCGCGCAGTCCATGAGTTCGAGCCCCGTGTCGGGCTCTGTGCTGACAGCTCGGAGCCTGGAGCCTGCTTTCAATTCTGTGTCTCCCTCTCTCTCTGCCCCTCCCCCACTCATGCTCTGTCTCTCTCTCTCTGTCAAAAATAAATAAAAACATTTAAAAATTAAAAAAAAAAGAACATGCACATTTTAAAAAATATAAATATATGCTAAATGTTTATATAATCAGATTTTAATCCCTTCATCTAATTCCTCAATCTAAAAATTCACTTGTATTATATAACCTTCACAGGTAAGCAAGATACATCGGCCTCTGGAGGACACCATAATTTTACTTAGAAAAGGGAAATGAATTCCATGCTTTGGTTTCCTCGTGGACATATTTTTTTTTTAATTTCTAATCTCGTATTTATTGGAAATGCTTTTTTCTTCCTGACCATGCCTCAAACGTGTGGGAGTCAAAGTAGACTCTGAAATTCACTTATTTAAGAAGAGATTAGAACCATATAGCCTTTACTGAAAGGCTTGAAACTAAGAATAATAGCAACCTAGTTTTGGGACTTAAAATCTGGATTCTCACTATGTGACTACCATTTTTAAAATGTTAAAATAAAGTATTCATCACTATTAAAGTTAACTTAAATTTCTGAGATTTCAAAACTTTAAACCATAATAGCTTTAGCATATTTGTAAAACTTTGTCAGTTAATATTTTTGCCAAAACCACATTCCCAATGCCAATAAGTTATTATAGTTAATTCTGATCCTCTTATTAAATCTGCCTATAGTAGACAGCCTTATGAAAACTGGTCATATGTTGACAGTAGCTTCTAGCATATGAATTATTCATTTCTATAATGCCAAATATACTAAGAAGCAAAATTTAATCTACAAATGAAATATACATTTCTTGATGCTACTAACTTACCTTTAAAAATACTTCATAGATGCTAGGAAAATAAAGAAAAAGGTACAACAAATAAATACTATAATATGTAATTAAATGACTCACTTCTTAACAAATAGAACACAGCAAAAGGGATGGGATATCATATACAAAAATGGGTTATAAAAAAAATGTGACTTCCATCTTGAATGTTCTCATTCTCAACCTGGATTACCCACTCTGGGGAAGTCAGCTGCTTTCTGAGGCAGCTCTGACAGGTCATGTAAGTGAGCTTGGAAGTGGAACCTTTTCCAGTTGTCTTCAGATAAGACTGCAGCCCTAGACAACAGCTTGACTGCAACCTCATGATCCAGAGACATCCAGTTAAAGCCATGTTGGGATCCTTGATCCACCAAAACTGTGAGATAATAAATTTATAGTTGACTCTCAAATTCTGTAATTATCTCATTATGGATTAGCACTGGTACATAGATCAAAGTGTAAGTAACACTGCTACGAAAAAGTTGTATCTTAAAGATTAGTAATGTTTCATTTGAATAAAAGTGAATAATCTAAATATACTAATAAATGGATCAACTGAATAACTTCTATGCCAAATACCTTTTTCTCCTGGAATTTGTGCAAGAAAAAATAAGACAGTGTTTCTTTGCAGCACTTAGTACAACCAAAATATAAATTTCAAGAGGGCAAAACCTGGTATAGTGGTAGGCCACTGAGCCTGTTACTTAATAACTATATGCTGAATGAATGAATGATGGGCAGGTTAATATACAGAACAGAATATGCTAACCACTCAGTTAAGTCTTTTTAAATGCAGTAATATAAAAAGTAATATTTGGATCTTACAGTGTTTTACATGTATAATCCTATTTAAGAGATGAGGAAACTGAGGTGTAGACTTACATATACCTTAGATAAGGTCAAACAGTTAATAATTGGTAGATTTGAGACTATATTTCAGGTCTAGTATCAAAACATTCACACTTAGCCATTACATTATAAATACAAAGAAGGTAAAACAAAATTATTGAAATCTTATCAAAAAGAAGGAACACAGAGGTGCCTGGGTGGCTTAGTTGGTTATACATCCAACTTCGGCTCAGATCATGATCTCGCGGTTCGTGAGTTCAGTCCCCATGTAGAGCTCTGTGCTGACAGCTCAGAGCCTGGAGCCTGCTTTGGCTTCTGTGTCTCCCTCTCCCTCTGACCCTCCCCTGCTCCTCTCTCTCTCTCTCAAAAATAAATAAACATTCAAAAAAAAAAAAAAAAAGGAACAAGGGTGCTTGCGTGGCTCAGTCGGTTGAGCGTCCACCTCTTGATTTTGGCTCAGGTCATGACCCCAGAGTCACGGGATCAAGCCCTGGGTCAGGGTCCATGCTTAGCATGGAGCCTGCTTAAGATTCTCCCTGACTCTGCTCCTCTCCCCTGCTCGCTTTCCTTCCCTCTAAAATTGAAAAAAAGGTGGGGGGGGGAAGGACAGGTTTTTTATAGATTTCATGGAAGTAATGTGAAAGTGTCATAAATAATAGATAAAATATCATTTATTACTGTAATAGAAAACACAATTTATGGTCTAAACTTATTTTTAAATGACATCATTATTTTGAATACTCTCTAAAAGCCTAACAAATCTTCAAATGAAGAATATGAAACAAGGAAACTAAAATGAAACTATAAAAATATGATGTCCATTCATACTTTACTAAAATACATTTGGAGATCAACTGCAGATCTTCTTAGTGATCCAAAGTGTAATATCTTCAATAATCATGGCATCTAAAACAAAGAGTTCATTTCTACCAGGGATTGCCTTATGTAATAATTTCTGTAAAAATCAATGATCAAAAACACCCTATATTTCTGCCTATGCATTGCTATGCAGAAAATAAAGGGAAAGCATTATTTATAAGAATTTTCTCTGAAAATGAGAGCTTCCTAAATCTTGTCTTTGTACAAGTCAAAGTAGCAGCAAAAGTGATTTCTCATTTTCAATATTGTTAATGGTTTCTTCCTTTTTCAAGGTGTAGCCAACTTCTCTAAAGCTGGGGTGGGGGGAGGGATAAAAATAGAAAGCATAAAATTCCATAAAGGTTGGCTACACTAGCTAAAAATACATATGAATAAATGGTAACTAACACTTTCTAACAACTTAACATATGTCAAGCAGGTACTAAGGGCTTAAAAAGCATTCTCTCATTTATTTTTCTCAATTACTTACTAATTTAGGTGTTATCCCAATAAAGTATATATGTTAGTAAAACACATAAGGAGACTGAGAATTTATGTAATTCATCCATGATCACCAGAGGCGTCCAAGCTGAAATTCAAATCCAAGATTCTGTCTCCAGAGCCTACAATTTTAAAAATGTTTTATTTATTTTGAGAGCAAGTGAGCAGGAGAGGGGCAGAAAGAGAGAGGGGGGGGGGGGGGGAGAGAATCCCAAGAAGGCTCCTCACCATCAGTGTAGAGCCTGATGCAGGGCTCGGTCTCATGTACAGTGAGATCATGACCTGAGCCAAGATTAAGAGTTGGACACTCAGCCTCAGGCGCTCCTCCAGAGCCTACATTCCTAATCAGTATGCCAGCAGATTTATTTTATCTTTATTCTTGAAAGGTATTTCCATCAGGTATAGAATTGACAGGCTTTTTTTCTTTCAGTACTTTAAAGATATAGCTTCACAGTTTTCCAGCCTCCATTATTTGTTAAGATCATGATAGTTCAAATTGTTGTTCTTTCTATGTAATGTGCCTTTCTGACTGCGTTCAAATTTTTCTCCTAATTTTTGGTTTTCATCAGTTTGGCCATGATGTGTCCAGGCACATCTCTTCCTTCAAAGGACAGAGCTAGACCAGGTTCCTGTATTTTCTGTGAACACTTTCCCTTACGCCTGCTTCTTCATGTGCCCTTTTATTTTTTATTTATTTTTAAAAAACATTTATTTATTCTTGAGGGAGAGAGAAGGAGACACAGAATCCAAAGCAGGCTCCAAGCTCCCAGCAATCAGCACAGAACCCGACGCGGGGCTTGAACTCACGAGCCGTAAGATCATGACCTGAGCCGAAGTCGGACGCTTAACCGACTGAGCCACCCAGGTGCCCCTTCATCTGCCGTTTTAAATATCTGAAAGATTTTCTCTGTCCCTTGATATACAGCAGCACTGCCTTCCTCATCCTCTTCCACCCCTATAATGCATATATTTACATTTTTTTCCCTAAAATACCCCATTAATGAGGAAGGAAAAAAATACTTTCCATGGCTTAAAAAATTCCCAACCCTTTTTTCAAGAATATCACTAACAAAATGTTTAAATTACACACCTATTTAACTTCTGTCTACAGTATCATACACTAATGTTAATCACAAAATAGTTTGGGTTCTTATTCCATAAAAAAAACTAGCAATGATCAGTAGAAAGAAACAGGGGTATTTTTGGAAAAGGCCTTCATCTCTGGAATTTACTAGCATTTCTTCACTTCACACATCTTTTCACATGTCTGCTTCAGGGAAAAAGTAAATATTACTACATGGAGGGCACTCATCCTCTTGACTTCACTTTGGTTTTTGATAATTCTCTCAGATCATGATTTATAAAGTGTGGTTCTATCATTAAATGCTTGTTATGGTGTGATGCCATAATAGCTATGCTTTTCTTATGTATAAAAATTAACTATTCTCAATGGGAAAATATTATAAACTTTATAAATGATTTTTTATATATCAAATTTTATACTTTATACATCTATTTTTTAATGCAAAAATTCACTGGATTGGATAAAGATAAATGAACTAATTTAACAATATGTACTTTGATTTTTAAGATGAATGCCTCATTTGGTCAAATTATTATTATTTTGGAATTACAATGGTTAACACTTTCACTTGAGATAGGAGAAAGAAATACAAACTAGTTTGTGTTCAGTTATAATATAAATTAAGGAACAAAGTTATATTAACCTCTAGTATACAAGGATCTATTAGACCCAGCTTCAGTTTTTGAATTTCTTCTTTGAAATTTATTATCAGCACTGGTATTTCCTATCTTCCAAAGAAAAAGAACTTAGAAACCTTCTGAAGAACAAAATATTCATTTTTTAACACAATAAAGTTCACTTGATGCTTTTATTTTTTTATTTTTTTTTTCAACGTTTATTTATTTTTGGGACAGAGAGAGACAGAGCATGAACGGGGGAGGGGCAGAGAGAGAGGGAGACACAGAATCGGAAACAGGCTCCAGGCTCTGAGCCATCAGCCCAGAGCCCGACGCGGGGCTCGAACTCACGGACCGTGAGATCGTGACCTGGCTGAAGTCGGACGCTTAACCGACTGCGCCACCCAGGCGCCCCACTTGATGCTTTTATAAACTGAAGATACATTATAGTGATCCCTTTAGAAATGGAAAATGTATTATGTTATTTTAGGGATCTTATTTTCCTGTATCTTGAGTATTTTGCTACTTCATTATCCTAGGAATTATTTAATCATTATTCACAACTTATGCTAAAAGGTAAAATCATAAGAAAATGAAATAATGGAATCACCTAGAGATGACCTGGTAGTGAAATAAATCATCACTATAACAGCATACTTCAGTTTTCTAATTGTGTTGCCTACTATATTATATCTTTGAAAGAAAGCGTAAGAGAAGTACAGAGACACCATTTTTGCAAGAGGGAGAGGGAGGTAGAAACTTTCACTGATGAAAGCTTTTAATAAAAGCTAAACATAGTTCAAAGTTCTGAATTTTACATTTTCTGCCCATACTGAGCACAATTATTAGACAAATCAAAAGATGAATGCAAAGAAACTTACAGCACCCTACACTATGATGATGCTGAAATTGCTCATTATTTTGCTTGACTGATGCAAGCAAAATTTCAGATCATGAATTTTCAGATGACTCAAATAGATATTTTCTCAAACTTAAGAATCAATGAGTAAACTTTTTTAATTTTTATTTTATTTAAAATTTTTTAGTTCTTAATCTTTGAGTTTAATTATTAATTATTGCTACAATTGATCCAACAATTAATAATACATTTCTTGCTTCTGTGTAGGTTTAACTTTTTTTTTTTAATATAATTTATTGTCAAATTGGCCTACATACAGCATGTAAAGTGTGCTCTCGTTTTTTGGGGTAATTCCCGTGGTTCATCGCTTACATGCAACACCCAGTGCTCATCCCAACAAGTGCCCTTCTCAATGCCCATCATCCATTTTCCCCCTCCTCCACCCCCTCTGATCCACCCTCAGTTTGTTCTCTGTATTTAAGAGTCTCTTATGGTTTGCCTCCCTCTCTCTCTGTTTGTAACTATTTTCCCCCCTCCCTTCTCCCATGGTCTTCTGTTAAGTTTCTCAAGATCCACATATGAGTGAAACCATGGTATCTGTCCTTCTCTGACTGACTTATTTCACTCAGCATAATACCTTCCAGTTTCATCCATGTTGCTATAAATGGCATGATTTCATTATTTCTCATTGCCAAATAGTATTCCATATAAACCACATCTTCTTTATTCATTCATCAGTTGATGGACATTTAGGCTCTTTCCATAATTTGGCTATTTTTGAAAGTGATGCCATAAACATTGGGGTACATGTGCCCCTATGAATCAGCACTCCTGTATCCCTTGGATAAATTCCTAATAGTGCTATTGCTGGGTCGTAGGGTAGTTTTATTTTTAATTTTTTGAGGAATCTTCACACTGTTTTCCAGAGCAGCTGCACCAGTTTGAAAAAAAAAAAAAAGTATTGTTTATTTTTGAGAGCGACAGACACATAGTGTGAGCATGGGAGGGGCAGAGAGAGAGGGAGACACAGAATCTGAAGCAGGCTCCAGGCTCTGAGCTATCAGCACAGAGCCTGATGCAGGGCTCAAACCCATGTAACTGAGAGATCATGACCTGAGCAGAAGTTGGACACTTAACCAAGTGAGCCACCCAGGTGCCCCAGCAATGAATTTTTAAGAAAAGCAAATATGGCATTCCTATCCAGTTAGTCATCCAACGGGAAGGTCTTCATCACACAGTATTATGCAACAAGAATTTGGAATATCCCAACTTGCTAATAGGACTATGGCAGTGTTCTTTCATCCTTTATGGTATTTGTGCACTAAAAGTTATTTAACACAGTTTGTAAGTCAACAAATGACTAAGATAGATGTGTATGCAAAGTCAGGAAGGAAATAGATGAAGGAAATAAATATAGAAATGAAAATCTTATTTGACTTGTACTTCTAAGTAGTGTTTATAAATATAAAAATGAAAATATTTTACAATTATGGAGGAAAGAATATGGATGACTTCCCTCTAAAAAGATTATGAGATGTCAAAGTTTTCAACAGTTATTGAAAAAGTTTCAAATGTTATTACATTTTGATATTATAAGCCCACGATAAAGAACCAAACATAATGATAAGCTAGAATCAATTTAAAGATGCATATAATATCTGGAATCTTTATTTATAGGATGCATAGTTCCCAGGATTGTATATAGACATTGATGAGCAGCTACTTGCTTTCAAAGGACATTCATTACTCATTTCAGGAAAATATAGAATAAAAATTTGTTTACTAGGTCTCAATATTTATTACAATTCCTAATAAAGTTACTGTCCACTATCCCTTGCTTGTTACTTCTCAAAATTACTCAAAAATATAAAAAAATATGATGACACCCATGACTATTTTTCCTGATATACTAAGAGTTAAAGCAATATATAATTCCTTTATCAACATTAGACAAAAGAATGATTGTAAATTAGATCACTTAAATTATTTATGGATAATTAAGACACAGACCTGCTGGGGCACCTGTGTGGCTCAGTCAGCTGAGATTCAGACTTTGGCTCAGGTCAATCTCACGGTTCACAGGATCGAGCCCTGCATCCGGCTCTTCGCTGACAACATAGAGCCTGTCCACCTCCCTCCCTCTGTCACTCCCTGGCTCTCTCTCTCAAAAATAAACAAACATTAAAAAAAAAAAAAAAAAAACTTAAAACAGACTTGCTAGCATACCTCTTTAGTCATGATAGAAAAAAAATTGAAAACTGCCTACATAATACACCACTGCAGCTTAAAAATGTGTGTGGATGAATTTTCTTCAAAAGAAAAATTTCAAACTAAAGAAAACTATGCAACAAACTAGGATGTAATTGGGCTCTAATAGATACTCAAATGTTTAATCATTTCAGGATAATAGTTGTCTTTGTTTTTGGGGTTTTTTTAGTCTAAAATCAATTTTATATATATTGAAAGTATATTATAAGTCTCTGAGTTTCAAAGTCTGAGCTAGACTATTAATTACCTTGACTTTGGTCAACTTATTTAACTTCTATGAACATTAATTTCTTTATATGTAAAATAAGAATGTGTACTTTGCAAGATTTTTGTGAATACTAGATGTAATAGATGTAAAACAACGTCTAACATTGAGTAGATTCTTAACAAATGACACTTGTTCCTTACAAAAAGCTAGGATGGAATTTGGTTCTTTAGTCTCTCATTAATTTTAACCTGTTAGTTACTTTTCTTCTCAGCCTTGTTAATTGTGGTTCCTACAGCTTCCCTTTAATCATCAACCACCTAAACTTACTTCATTCATCTTTAAATATTTAGTGAACATTATGTGATAAGCAATTTAAATCTTTACTTGCTCTTTAATAATATGGTCACTATTAAAACCAAATCATTATCTTTATACACTTAAGTATTGCCTGTATTCCTAGACAGTAAAATGCTAGAAAACAATGAATCCATGGAATATGTGGTATATATCTCTTATTTTTAAAGCATCCCAATCAGGATCATCATAGAGCAGGTCTTAATACCTTAAATGAGGATGAAGATAAGCTGTATGTTCATAAACTGTACCACCATAACAACATGTATAGTTATATAACAGTATTTTTCAGCTTACTTGACTAAGGAGAAGAGGATCTGAAATTACAGTAAAAGTGAAACAATGAAAGGGCTGGGGAGAAAAACAGGAAGCAAAACACATTTACAAAATAACTATCATGAGGATCCTACAAATATTTAAAAATACCATACTGCTTAAATAGTCTGACTTTAACAAAAGAACTTCTCAATGTAACAGGAAAAGAGGTTAAAAGTTAGAGACTCAAAAGCTTGAGGGTAAAAAACAAAATGTGTACATGGAGAGAGTGGATATTAATAGCACTGTTCATCCATAATAGATGCATACTGTGTACTTTTTAGACTAAAGGATTTTTTACTGTTATAGTGAAACCCATGAAATACCAAATACCCCTGACAAGTTTTTATCCCACAAAACCAAACAGATGTAAAATAAAAGATAAAGGAATACAATTTCAATTTTATTCAACAGTAAGAATGAATATTTCTGCTTGGAACATGCCTGGCTTGGCTCTCCTCTGTACAACAGGAAATGAGATAAAAGGGTAGCCCTACATGCCCTTTGAAATTCTGTTTCTGAAATCCCTGTCTTATTGCCAAGTATTAGAACTTTCTATGGGATATGACATATTCCTAAGTAAGTGCATGCAATGCATTAAGGTTATCAGTTGAGTACACCCCCACCCTATACAGTTGTCCTTGAGTTGAAAATCAATATACAAGGGAGTCCAAGACATATTTACAAAGTCACCTTAGGGATCAGAGTAACAGAATAAGACCTAGCTGTATACCTATAATATAATAATAATAATTGATGTTAATAAAAGTCTTTTGACCCAGAGTGTGGGTTAAGCAAGAAAAGTAAGCATTGACAGTGCCTGTGCTCTCTATCAGGGATAACTTAACTTACTGCTACTAATCATTTAGAATCATAATTATTCCCCTTGGAGGAAAACAAAAATATGAGATTAAGATGTAGGAAGAAAACATCAAGCCTCTTATTTGAGACCAGGATACAAAGAGCAATCACAAGGCCGGAAAAAATGTGAGAGGATTAGGGGCTCTTGGGATACTGGGGCAGGAAACAAGAGTGAAGTAAAAATTAAGAGTGGGTAGAACATAAGCTTCCTTTCCTTTTTCCTATGAATCAATTAAAAGAGGATGGAAGGTTCCATTACAGATTTTTTTCTCCTAGCTTCTCACTCTTTCTCACCTATTCCTTCCTCTGCTTTTCCCATCACTGCTGCCAATGACTGCTATGGTAGAGAAGTAATACAAGAGGGAAAATATTAACAGACAGTAGTAAAACACAACACATATAAACAATGGTAATGCAAGGGAAGGGGAGAAATAAGGAGAAAGAAAATAGTATCAGCATATGCAGCAAGAAGAGAGAAATTCTGCAGCTGGCTGGCTGTGAAGACCCTTCATATGGAAAGAGTGCACATAATCTGGTCAGATTAATTACAAGTTTTTTATTCAACTAGATTTTATGGTCAATTTTTGGTCTTTTTCTTTCACCAAGTGCAAAAGCTTGTTCTACTATTCAAAAAATCTGATAGATCTTGTGAAAATGTGTTAAGGAAGCATAATTCAAACTTGGGATTCATGAAGCCATGAAGGGAAGACTAACACCCACATACCACTTGTGGAAGCTTGCATAGTCCACCAGGAAGATTTCCCCTTTGTCCAGCAATAGCAAGATGCCCTCTTCAAAAAATCACCCAAGCATTCTGTCCACACTGCTCCTGGGCACTTTAAATTATCTAAAGGACTATCTGAGGTCTTCTAAACGGACTGTACTCAGCTACCCACCCATCTCATGAACACAAATATATCTTGGTAATGATTTGCAGGTTTTCCCACTGGTTTGAAGCCTTTCCATGTAGACAAGCTACTACTTCTTCAGTAGCTAATATCCTATTGGGAAAAAATCATCCCTATTTGGGGAACCCTACCTGAGCTCCACAGTGACTGGGAAACCCATTATGCTGGTTAAATATTACAGCAAGTCTATGCTGTTTGGCCAGTTCTACAGCATTTTCACTGCTATCATCCTCATTGTTCAGAACCAGTCACACCAACCAACTGCATCATCAAAACTCAACCGGCGAAATTTGTGGAAACCCTCCAACTAACTACCGTGGCCAAAAGTAGCACTGATGGTCCTTCTAACGCTCAGATCCACTCCCTTTGGAACTCATAAGCTCTCACCCTTTGAGATAATTACTGGATGCTCTATACCCCTAGCTTCCATCTTTTTTGACCTGCACCTAATAAAAGGAGCTATACTTAACATTGCAAAAGCCTAATTACATCCCTCAAAAATAATCATGCTCTAGTTGAACAGTCTTTTGACATCACATTCTTGGGAGATGAAAACTTCAAACACCAGACAATGCAACCTGAGGATTTCATTTCTTGGAATAGACATCTCCAAAAAGACTCTCTTCAACCACACTGAAAAGGTCCTTATCAAGTGTTATGAACCAATCCTTGTACCACTTAACTACAAGGAACTGACTCCTGAATTTATAAGTCTCATCTAAAGATAGCCCGAACGCTGACCGGAATTGCCATCCCCTGCTGACCTCAAATTAAAGATTTCCAGGAAATATGGGGCAGCTGGGCAGTTCAGTTGGTTGAGCGTCCAACTCTGGCTTTCACCTCAGGTCAAATACCTAGGATTTGGGGATGGAGCCCTACGTGGGGCTCCATGCTGACAGCACAGAGCCTGCTTGAGATTCTGTCTCTCTGTCCCTCTGCCCCTCTCCCCTGCTCACTCTGTTTCTCAAAATAAACTTAAAAAAAAATTTAAAGATTTCTAGGAAATGAAACACAGGATACTGAAGCAGACAGCTTCCCCAAGATGACAGGATCGGGCCTGTATATTCTCTCCTTTCTGCTTTTTCTCATTTCATTTTCTCCTTTATCTATCCTGATGAGATGATGCCCTCATTCGTATTTCCCAATCCCTCAAAAAAAGGGGAAACCTTTCTGACTGTTGGACCTGTCCATGAGACTTGCAACCCTTTAGTCTTCCTCAGAGCAAACTTTTCCTTCATCTCCAGTGTGACCACTAACTACACCCACACCCCTCTAGATATTACAGGGTCAAACTTCTACAACCAGGTTTTCCTGTGCTTTGCTTTGAGCTGTCTGCTATCCTAGCTCTCGATGCAACTAATCACATGGTTCCCTGTTCTTTCTACTACTACAGGTCGGCTCACTATAACAAAACAACCCCCCTCTGCACACCCTTCAAGAATAAAGTCCATAGGGGCATCTGGGTGGTTCAGTCAGTTAAGCACCTGACTTCGGCTCAGGTCATGATCTCACAGTTCGTGAGTTCGATCCTCATGTTGGGCTCTGGGCTGACAGCTCAGAGCCTGAAGCCTGCTTTGGCTTCTGTGTCTCCCTCTCTCTCTGCCCCTCCCCTGCTCTCTCTCTCGCTCGCGCTCTCTCTCTCTCTCTCTCTCTCTCTGAAATAAACATTAAAAAAAAAAAGAATAAAGTTCACCGAAAAGGACAGTTTCTCCCTAATTGTTCCCCAACCACCACTGACCCTTGGTTCAAAGGTCCAATTGAATAATCCCAACTAATGGCATTAATTAATAATCAAACCCTAGCAAAAGTCTTATGTGCACCACCTGGTTTTATCTGTCTGTGGCAAGTGGACCACTCAACGGGCCAAAATACATAGTTGGCAGATTAGAGGCTTACTAACTAGCCCACAGACATCCACTATAAAAATGAAGCCTTCCATTGGTCCTCCTACTGGTCTTCCCCATCAAACCTTCATTGTTGCCTTACATGGGAACTCCCAGGAGGTATACATTATTCTGGATTTGCCTCCATCATCAGGGCACTTATCCCATTGGTGGCTGTTCATGCCAGTGAATAAATGATTAAGAATCTCTCTCTGTAACTGGGAAAACTTGCTGATTCCACCAGTAAGGCAGTAGCAGTCCAACAACGATCACTTTACTTGTTGGCTAAAATAGTTTTGGATAATTGCATAGACCTTGATTACTTACTTGCCAAACAAGATGTTTATGAAATAGCAAACACCACAGGTTGCACCTAAATTCCTCTGGAGAAGTAAAATCCCAAGTTCATAAAATTATAGAACAAGCATACTGACTACCACAAATTCCACCTGACCATCTACGGCCCTTTGATCTCTTTAGCTGGCTATCTTCAGGTCTGGGCTCCTGGTTTAGAACTAATATACAAACTAGGGTCATTATTCTTATTTATTTTGTAAAATCATTTTTAGATTATATACTGTAGCCTACCAAACCTTTGTAGAAATGGTATACTCCAAAGAGTGATGCTGGTTCAGCATTTCAAGATGATCTCCAACAGATACAACCTAATAAGATACAGACTTTAAATGGGAAATGCCTGAGAGTTCTCCCTCTTACCTCTAGTCACTCAAAAGTGGCCTCAAAGTTTTCCAATCTGCAGACATGACACCCAGAAAAGGTCCTTCCTGGCAGTGATGGACAAAAATGACTCTAATAAGGAAGAAATGGCCCAACTCTTGATCAGCAATGCTTTTAAAGAAAATTCTTTATCAAATGGGGGAAATGTGAAAATACATTAAGGAAACCTAAAGTAAAATTGGAGTTGGGAAGTCATGGAGAGAGGACTCTCACAAACTCATCACTCATCATAGCTTGCATAGTCCAGCAGGAAGACAGAAGATGGCCTTTTGCTGTCAACAGTAAGCTGCCTTCCCCTGCAGCCAATGAGAAGCCACCACCACTTCAAACTCTCATTTCCCCCAATGAACTTTTGTAGAAAATAACCCCTCCCAACTTCCTCCTTTCCTTTATAAATGGAAGATCTTCTCTGTTCTCTGGACTTGCCTATGGTTCCCCATGGTTTGTCACAAACTATAATTTCTCTGCTATTCTTGAATAAACTCAATTTTGCTGGCTGAATTACTTACCTTTTTCTTTTAGAAAATTGACAGTCCTTTAAAGTTCATTCATAGACTAGTATACTTGGGTTGCTTACACTAGATACAAATGTACCTGTTATGATCTGGGTCTAACTGGAAAACTGTTAACTTGGAAGATATGCACGCCAGATGTTGATTATAGATAGGTAAAATACAATCTTTTTTTGCACCAACAGAAAAGATTAAGATACAATGGGGAGCAACCACTTCAGTATTCCTATATTCACTTTACACACTTAGTATATCCACTTTTGTGAATACACCTGCAAGGATATTTTACAATAATTCTGTACAATATCACAAAAGATGAAAACATGAAAATTTCTTGTAGCCCTTTACATTTTTGAAACTAGTGTTTACTTGTTCAGAAATGGACATAGAGAGGCGCCTGGGTGGCTCAGTGGGTTAAGTATCGGACTCTTGATTTTGGCTCAGGTCACGATTTCATGTTCATGGGTTCGAGCCCTGCATTGGTCTCTGTGCTGTCAGCATGGAGCCTGCTTGGGATTTTCTTCCCCCCCACCACCCCCGGCCTCTCCCCTACTTGCTCTCTCAAAAAAAAAAGGGGGGGTGCCTGGGTGGCTCAGTCGGTTAAGTGTCCGACTTTAACTCAGGTCATGATCTTGCGGTCTGTGAGTTCGAGCCCCGCGTTGGGCTCTGTGCTGGCAGCTCAGAGTCTGGAGCTTGTTTCAGATACTGTGTCTCCCTCTCTCTCTCTGACCCTCCCCCGTTCATGCTCTGTCTCTCTCTGTTTCAAAAATAAATAAACATTAAAAAAAATTTTTTTTATATGAAAAAAAAGGACATAGACACATTTACTACCATAAAAATGAATATCCATTTTGATAAACATGCAAATATCCATTTACAAATGTATTTAACAGCATAATAGTTGGGAATATATATAGTAATAAACAGCAACTAGTTAAACTAATGTCATTTATTAAGTTAGTATAAATATGCATCCAAAATCATGATTATTAAGGATGGCCAGCTAGGATTCACACTCAGGAACTTGCTCACCCTGAACTAGCATGAATCACCATAGTGGCACAAACTACATGGTTCTTGAACAGTCCTGACAGGAACATTGAGAAGCTAATATGATCAATTAGTATTCAAAACATGAAAAAAAAAATGCATTTAAAGGAACAACCAGTTCTGGTTAAATTGGAAAGGCAAAGAGACTTGAAGAGTAGCTTTTATTTCTAAACTTGCATTTAGGGGACATGCTGAATGTCACAAACACAGTAACAAGTCATAAAAGATCTATCAATTCATATTATTCTATTTATTTATTTTTAAAAAGTTTATTTTGAGATAGTGCGAGCGTGACAGAGGCGGGGGAGGGGGGGAGAGAGAGAGAGAGAGAGAGAGAGAGAGAGAGAATCCCACACAGGCTCTGAGCTGTCAGCACAGAGTCCAAAGTGGGGTTCGATCTCACCAACTGTGTGTTCATGACCTGAGCGGCAACCAAGAGGCCAGAGGCTTAACAGCTTAACCCACAGAGCCACCCAGGTGCCACTATATTATTTTAAATGTGACAAGATTCATTACATAGCTTACATGATAACTTCGTATAAGGAGATCAGCAAATAAGGACAATCCTTTTTTCTTTAAAATTCCAAATAGCTATTGTTTTAACTAAAAAGACCTGGGGCAAGTGGCCTACAGAGATGCAGGATTAGAAAACAGGATTAAAGAAGAGAGTTTGTCATTGCCAGTCTGTCATTTACCTTCTCTTAAATAGTATTCAGCTATTAAAGTTACATGTGTACCTTTCTTACCTTGTTTTCTGTTATAATCTCCTTAAAGGAAAAGCCCCCATGCCCCTCTTTTTTAACTTTTTACTATCTTAAAATCACCCAGTCATAGTATCCTGCACATTGTATGTTTGTTAAATTAAATTATTAACTGGAAGATGGGATATAATACCTGAATTATATCGAATGAATGCCTTATACATGCTGAGCACTATTCTAGGGACTAAGGATCGAAAATAGTTATGAAAAAAAATGGATGAAAAAAAATTTTAATTCCTGTCCCCACAGAACTCACCTTCTAGTGGAACAAAATAATATATTCAGTCTAATACATCCATTTAAACACTTATCATGTGCTTTGCCCTTTAATAGAAATAATATGTTTGGTGTTCAACAATGGGACTTTCATACATGTTAAATGATTTATTTCTCAGAATGCCCCTTATCCCACTCCTATAGTTACAAACAGACTACTACAGTGAAACAATTTCCTACTGAATAAAGTGGGAACCTCAGAGATGTAAGTGATTATGGTTGCAACCACACAAAACTTAGAAATGCTAAAATATGATAAAAAGTTCAATTTCAATATAAACATATTCTATGCTCTCATGATTCTAAGTTGCATTATGAAGTAGATTTCTCAAATTCACAATCATTCCCTTAAGACTAATGTCCTTTTAAAACTCAGAGCTTAAGGGGCCTCTGGGTGGCTCAGTTGGTAGAGCAACCGATTCTTAATTTCAGCTCAGGTCATGATGCCAAGGCTGTGGGGTCCGGCTGAGCACTGAGTGTGGAGCCTGCTTGGGATTCCCTCCCTCTCTCTCTCTCTCTCTCTCTCTCTCTTTCTCTCTCTCTCTCTTCCCCACTTCCCCCCTAGCTCGCCCTCCCTCTCTCTAAAATAAAAATAAACAAAATGAAAATAAAACCTAGAGCTTTAAAGAATCAAATATTACATCTAACCATATGTATTAGGTAATCAAAAGAGAAAAAAAAACTTAATTGCTACAGTATTCAAAATTCTAAAGACATAATTTAGTAATTCAATAGAGGAAAATATGCTACATGGATTTTTTCTCTTTTGAATGACAACCTAGGGATTTTGTGTTAATTAACAGGTTGTCAAAGTATTTTCTAAAGCGTTATCTCAAGGTTTTATTCATCTGAATGGCTGTTAATAATGATTACTTGATTTTACAATGGAAAAACAATCTGTAACCTATTTATTTACAACAGACTCGGCATCTATAAGCATCAGGCAAATGAAAAGTTACCACAGGTCCTTCTCAGACAATTCCTATCATTCTGGTTTTTCCCAAAGATCACAGTTAGTTGGCCTCTATCTTACCAGAGTTATTTCTGACCACTGTGCCTTCTCCCCTAGACTCAAAATTTCACTCCCATCCTCAGTCCCTGCAGTGCGCAGGTACTCTAAGGTTTAGTAACGAATTTTGTTGTTGGCAATCATTAGGAAATTGACAAGACGTAAAGAACTGAAGCTACAAAATTAAAGATCTCACAATAAAAATTATCCTTATAATTTATGTAAAAATAGACCAAGATCTATTATATCTTCTTTTGGTCTTCCTAATTCTAGCCTTAGGAAAAAAAAAAAAATTTTTTTTTTAAATTTTAGAGAGAGAACGTGTGAACAGAGGAAAGGGGCGGGGGGGGGGAGGGAGAGAGGGAGAGAGAGAGGGAGAGAATGAATCTTGAGTAGGCTCCACCCTCAGTACCAGCCCAACCGGGGAGGAGGGGTGGGTGGCTGGATCCCATAAGCCTGGGATCAATCAGCACCTGAGCCAAAAGCAGGAGGCGGACACTCAACAGACTGAGCCACCCAGGCACCCCTTCAATTCTAGTCCTATTTTGTCTAATCTCTTATTATTCAATAAGACTACTGCATTTTGGTTTTTCTGGTAAAGCTTCTACTCTACAACCTTCCCTACGTCTCAGAGATAGGTCCGTAGAGATGGTTAACCTAGCTCTCAGGAAGATACTTAAAACTTGAACTCCAGGCTATCATTTCACATTCTCATTTTACTTTTAAAATTCCACAAACGTCATTTATTCTTTGATACCCTCAACTTACTTTCCACAAAAAGGACACTCTGTAAATCTAATAATGCGAAGTACTTGCTCACGTTAGAAGTGACTGAAAATTCTTCCTTCAAAGGCGGGAAACGTCAAGCGCTAAGTTTAACTTCTCAAGAGCGAGATGAAAGACCGTCAAAATTTGCAGGGGGGTGGGGTTGGCAGAATGAAACCTCCTTCTCACTAGAAAGGTCGCAAACCCCTGGCCCGTGGTTGAAGCAGAAGAGCCCCGTACATCCCCACCCAGGAAAGCGGCTCGATACTCCCCGGCTTCCAGGAAACCGCCATGGAAGGCAGGCCCGGCATCCTCAGCGGAGAGTTATCTCACGTCCGGGCCCGCAAGCTCAGTAGGCTCGTCATAAACACTCTAGGCAGAGATAGAATCTTGGCCGAGGAGGTGGGTCACACAACTGTCAAACGAAGCCCTCCCACCACTCCACCGGTCCCTAAGGATACGAGCCTTGCTGGCGCGGAGCACTCACCCGTTATCTCAGGATCGTGACTACAACTCCCAGGCGACTGAACGGCCCAAGGAGCAGCGTCTTTCCCAGAATGCAACAGAACGGAGACCCCACCCCTTCTCCTTTCTCCGCTCCTCCCACCTTTCTACCCGGCGTCACCCGGGAGAACCGGAGGTAGGGTGCGGGAGGGGACCTCCAGCCCTCGGCGTGATTCGTCAGACGTTGGGAGGGGGACGGGGCGGGGAGCAGGGGGAGAATGGGAGGACGAAGGGGAGGGGAAAGGGGAGGGGAGGGTAAATAGTGGGCCAGGCAGGAAGATGGCGGCGGTAGCGGAGGTGTGAGTGGACCCGTGTCTCTGCAACTGGATTTTCTTTCCCCTTCTTTCCTTTTCCTTCTACGAGATTGGCATTGAGGGGGCTGAGTTCGGGTGGTGGCGCCGGGCGCAGCGCAGGGGTCACGGCGACGGCGGCTGCTGACGGCTGGAAGGGCAGGCTTCCTTCGCCGCTTGTCCTCCTTCCCCGGTCCGCTCGGTGTCAGGCGCGGCGGCGGCGGCGCAGCGGCCGGACTTCGTGCTTCCTCCAGCTCCCCCCGGCGCCGGAGCGGGCACTCTTCCCTTCGCCATCTCCCGACCCTTCACCCCGGCTACTGGGCGCCTCCTCCGGCGCAGCTCAGGGAGCGGGGGCCGGTCTCCCGCTCGGCTGTCGCGCCTCCATGTCGGATAACCAGAGCTGGAACTCGTCGGGCTCGGAGGAGGATCCAGAGACGGAGTCCGGGCCGCCTGTGGAGCGCTGCGGAGTCCTCAGCAAGGTGAGCAGCCCGCGCGTCCGAGGGCCTCCTGCTCAGACTTCACCTGCTGTGAGGCAAGCCGCTGAGGGGATGGGGTGGGGTTGGGCGGGAGTGGTGGACTGTCCCGGGGCGGGGGCTGCGGAATGTGCCTGGGTGCGGGGCTGAGTACTGCTGCAGGAGTGCCCGGGCCGGGGTGAGGGTGGGGGTGGGAGGGAGAAGGGGACTGTCCTGCTCTCCTGCCCTGGGGCTCGGCGGCGGTGGCCAAAGACCGGAGAAAACGCGTCCCAGCCCCGAATTCAGTTTGGGAGCGGCATGCGTATCGTGACTTGGGACTCAGAGCGGCATCTGTCCTGGCCATAGGAGCCCGGGTTGGGCAACAGCAGTGTTCGAATGCCTGGGTTTGGGAGCGGTGCAGATCGGACCTCGCAAACGAGGTTAGTTCGGAGATGGAGAGCAGGGTTGGAGGATTCGCTGAACGCGGCTGTGTAGACAGTTGCCGGAGCAACTGGATATGGTGCGGAAAACTGAGGCGGTAAACTATGCCAAGTTAGATACAGTGAGAGATCTCAGGGAAGGTGACTTTTGTACTTTTCCCCTCATCCTATTCCCCAGTTCAGAAAAGAGCTGTCGACTCGGCACGTGATAGGTACAAGAACTAGTCCAAGTAACTTGGAACAAGTCAGAATAGAGGCCAACCTTTATTTAGTCCAGGAAGAACACTGTTAATAATAAAATATTATTGCAGTCAAAGGGCCAGAGTAAGGAAAACACATCTTATCTTTCCTGAAAATTTTAAATACCGTCTTTCAAAATTTTAGCAAAGCATATAGTTGTAGGACTGTAAGGCCAGTTAATTAAATTCGATCAGGCCCTTTTTGAGATGTTTGATTTTTTTCTTTTGGTAATATATGGGTGTTTGCTTGTTTATTCGTTCAAAGTTTTGCTTAATAAGATGCATATTGCCTTTATTACTTCCTTCTCTCTTCCTGTTAAAGTTTTAGAAATGCCCAGTCCCTCAGCAAGCTGGTCATAAGATACAAGATCATGTGCAGCCTACTGGCTATTAAGAAACCATGCTGCTTCCAGTATACATACTTTGGCTAAGCATTTGGACATTTCTGTGGACTTGTTTCATATTAGGTTTTTCTGTTGTCTTTAGAAGGCTGATGAGAAAGGCCTTAGGTAAGACAGGAGTCTGTCAGAACTAAGACTTGCCAAGTGTTAACTTTTATTTACATAGAAAAATCATGATGTGTGTTGGTATGTGATCATTGGAATTTCAGTGAAAGGCTTTCATTAAAGTGAACCTCCCTAGGGTTTCTTTAGATTAAATGTATCTCGTAATTTAGGAATCTCTCGAACACATTGTGTAGTAGATACACATTTTCAGGTGGAATTTCAGAAGGAATTTGCTTCTCAATTCTGGTAGATTCATCACTTTTCCCATTAAATGAGAAGCAGACTTCCAAATTAGTACTCTAGTAGTGGTATTTTATAAAACAGGCTGAATTTTGACCTATTTGATACCACTATTTTGGGGGGGCGGGAGTAGTGACTGGTGAAAAGGGTCCCCAGTACTCTGAGTATTCACTATATACAGAGCAGTATAGTACACATACCTTATGACAAAAAATGGAAGAGTATCTCTCTGATACTTAAATATGGACAGATGTATTTTTTTATCACTTCTCTGGTACATAAATAACTTTGGTATTGCTGTATATGTAGAATTAGCAGGAATATAGTTTTTGGTATTTTTGTTAACAGCTATGAAGGAAATTTCCCTGAAATTTAGTATATGGTTGTATAAAATGATTTCTGGAAGCTTTTTAATCAGGAGTATTTTATATTGAATACATGTTTTAAAATGTAAAGTACTTCTATATTTTGATCCGTTTGTATTCACTTGGTAATTTACACAAGCGTTAGATAGAATTCAGCAACTGTTCTTTTCCTTCAACTGAATAATGTAGGTAAGTCTCTAATTTGTATTGTTTCTTCCCTTCCAAAATTGAGTGGATTTCGAATGGACAGAGGGGATAAACTTATATTAGAAATATACCAGTCCTGGGGCACCTGGGTGGCTCCGTCATTTGAGCGTCCGACATCTGCTCAGGTCATGATCTCGTGGTTTGTGAGTTCGAGCCCCGCGTCAGGCTC
Source organism: Prionailurus viverrinus (assembly GCF_022837055.1). Taxonomy (NCBI): domain Eukaryota; kingdom Metazoa; phylum Chordata; class Mammalia; order Carnivora; family Felidae; genus Prionailurus; species Prionailurus viverrinus. The sequence goes on along the minus strand of NC_062561.1, from coordinate 140,556,829 downwards.
TGTGCTGACAGCTCAGATCCTGGAGCCTCTTCAAATTCTGTGTCTTTCTCTCTCTCTCTCTGCCCCTCCCCCACTCGTGCTCTCTCTCTGTCTCTCAAAAAGAAATAAATAAATGTAAAAAAAAATTTTTTTAAAGCAATATACCCGTCCTGGGGTGCCTGAGTGGCTCAGTCAGTTTAGTGTCTGACTTGGGCTTAGGTCATGATCTCACAGTCTGTGGGTTTAAGCCCCATGTCAGGCTCTGTGCTGACAGCTCAGAGCCTGGAGCCTGCTTCAGATTCTGTGTCACCCTCTCTCTCTGCTCTTCCCCCACTCATGCTCTGTCTCTTTGTGTCTCTCAAAAATAAATAAATATTTTAAAAAATTTTAAGAAAAGACATATACTAGTCCAAAGTTTTATTTTGTATATGGTAATTTAAAATACATGGAAATACCTATGAAGCATATTTTCTGTAGAATCACTTCTTAAGCACATAGGTTCCAAAAATACTGGATAGACAATAATTCTAGGTGGTTATAACAATATCAGGGTGGATCATTGATGAGAAAAGATTCATGCCTTAGTGGGAATTGAGAGCAACTAAGCCTGGATAAAATAAATCTCATCTAACTTATTATGAATTCTCTCAATCCTTCAAGGTTTACCTTATCTTCTATTTCCCCACATACCAAACTGTTGGCTGAAATTCTATCCACCTTTAGAGTTTATCTCAAAAACTATTTTTACCATGAAGCCTTTCTTTATTTTGCCAACCATTTCAGATCTCCTTACCTTGGGTTCCCATAGGTATTTTATTTGTAACTTGTTCTGACTCTTACTGTAAATGATTTTTTTTCCTCTTGAAATTGTGCTTGCTGAACTCTTGGCAACAGAAATCTTTGATTCTTCTACTGTGTCTAGCATATTGCTTTGTCTTTGTTAGTTGGGGAAGAGTGAGGAGATGTTATGAGAAACCAAAACTCTACCTTCTAGTTGTGATAGTAGGAGCTAACATTTACTGAGTAAAGGGGCCTGAAGCTTATGTAATTTAATGGGTCCTCTATAAAAAAGTATAAAATTATGGTACACAATTGCTGGGGCCCATTCTGTCACTCTGGAAGAGGTCTGTTTTAGTGAACTGCACTGAAGCTTAAGCTTCATTAGCTCTGCATAACTCTGTCTCCAACTGAGAAAATACTTTGTGCCTGGCAGTATTCTAACTCTATTCTTGTTTATGTTGACAACTTTAAGAGGTAAAGTTTGACAAAGAAACAGTAAGCAATTTGACCACAGTCACACAGTTACCAGCCCTCTGAGGGGCAGTAAGTGGAATGAGGCAGCGTTAAGGTATGCCAGTCTAAATAATTTGTATTACAGACAATGGGGAGTTGTCCACATAAGTTTTGGAGCTAGAGGCTCATTGAGATTAATATGTGAGATAAGTAAGCCTATGTGCTTAATAAGTAAAATTATGTAAGTTATGAAATAAAATGCAGAAGATATTAGAGGTAAGGTTCTTAAGCCTTCCCAAGAGCCTAGTAACCTGATAATCATTGTATTAATTGAAAATAGAGAAGAAGAGCCAAATGTAAGGGTTTTATATGAAGAAAAGATGAATAGGAGTTGATGACAGGCTATAGACATTGACAAGGAACAGTATCTGTTAAAACTGTAGTAGAGGCATTCATGATTTTTTTCAGCCATTCAAATAATAGGGAAAGGAACTAAAGCACAGAGAAGTTAAATAACTTGTCAAAACTCATCACACAACTAATAGAATCTATCTGATTTTGTATATTCTGTTCTGTCCACATAGTACAGGAGCACTGAGCCAGGTTTGAATATGAATCAGGCTGCACAAATACCAGTATAGCCAAGGAAATAGAAACATAAGGAGGAAAATGCACCTTATAAGAGGAGATGAATTCAATTTTACATGTAACCATCATTATTTCAACTCATTGTGTAATTTAATGGTAAGTCACAGGGAATTAGAAATAAGGAAATGGTGATTAGAGAGCTCAGAGGAGAGAATGTATTAAATTGCCAACATAGATAAAATCTTAGGGAGGGGTTGTAATGATGAACCTTAGAAGATTTAAGAGCTGAAATGTCTCAAACATACTGAGTAGGAAATAGAAAAGTAAAGATTTCTCAATGGGTAAAGAGCCTGAGCCAATGCAATATATTTTTAACAATCCATTTTGAATTAGTTTTTGGCAGATAGTTTTGGAATTAGATAGTTTTTGGAATTGTCTTTACATACATAAAACCCCCAGAGCATTAAAATATGCAAAATCAAGAATTCCCATAGAGGTTACATTTCCGCCTTTGCAAGATTATTGATTGTGATCTGTACTGTGCATCAAGACTTTAGCAACACAGAAACCATTTGTAGGTACCAGAAACTGATAATCCAAGTATGTTTTTGAAAACTAGTTTTTTTAATACACAATATATTATTACTCTTGAATTTAAAAAGTAGATATTCAGAGAAACTTGGAAAATGAATGAACTTTTAAATATGTAGCATTGAGTTCTGTGGGGGAAACAGTAGAGTTGATACAGACTTTTAAAGATTAATGATCTTGTATTTTTACTTTGATGTGGTCATAAATATCATATATGTTCATATATTAGTAACTTACAACCAAAGTAGAATTTGGCCATGATTAGCTTCATACTTCTGTTGATTTACAAAGCTTCATGCAGTACTTGGTGTAAGAGAATGAGAGGCTACATAACCAGACTTTTATGTTGAATATGTTAATTATGGCAGGGACAAAACAATCCAAGTCTCATGAAGTTGCTGAGGAGGGGAGGATGAAGCACACAAAGGAAGAGCAGAATTTTTAACTGAAACAGTTTTATTCCTCAAATATTAAATGGAAGAGAATACAATATTTATTTGTAATTTTGTAAAAATTACTGAAAATCATATCTAGAAAATCTCAACTTTTCACTTTCTACAATCATTTTTTTAAATGTTTATTTTTATTATTTTTTTTTTTTTAGAAATTTTTTTTTTTTTAATTTTTTTTTTTTCAACGTTTATTTATTTTTGGGACAGAGGGAGACAGAGCATGAATGGGGGAGGGGCAGAGAGAGAGGGAGACACAGAATCAGAAACAGGCTCCAGGCTCCGAGCCATCCGCCCAGAGCCTGACGCGGGGCTCGAACTCACGGACCGCGAGATCGTGACCTGGCTGAAGTCGGACGCTTAACCGACTGCGCCACCCAGGCGCCCCTAAATGTTTATTATTTTTGAGAGACAGAGCATAAGAGGGGGAGACACACACACACACACACACACACACACACACACACACACAGAATCTGAAACAGGCTTTAGGCTCTGAGCTGTCAGCACAGAATAGCCTGTTTTATGAAGTGCCAGTTCGTCTTTTGGCAATTTTTTTTAAAGTTTAGTTGAGAAAGAGAGCACGTGAGTGGGGAAGGGGCAGAAAGAGGAGAGAGAGAGAGAGAGAGAGAGAGAGAGTGAGAGAATCCCAAGCAGGCTCTGCAGAGAACCCAACACGGGGCTTGAACTCATGGATCGGAGGTCATGACCTGAGCTGAGGTCTGACACTTAACTGACTGAGCCACCCAGGTGCCCCATAATCATTTTGTTTATAAGTAAGTTAGAGCTTTTCACATTTTGGTTTTAAATTAGATTGATTGTTTCAGAAAGTTTGGATTTCTAAAATACTGACTTTTATATTTTGTTTTTCTTTTCCCTCGCACCCCATCCCCTTACCTCTAGTGGACAAACTACATTCATGGGTGGCAGGATCGTTGGGTAGTTTTGAAAAATAATACTCTGAGTTACTACAAATCTGAAGATGAGACAGAGTACGGCTGCAGAGGATCCATCTGTCTTAGCAAGGCTGTCATCACAGTAAGTTCCTATCCTTCATTAAACAAGTATTTATTGAGCATCAGCTATACACTAGGAACTTGTTTAGGTCCTAGGGATATATCTGTGAACAAAACAAGTAAAGATCTTTGCCTCTGTGGAGCACAAAGTCTAATACTTCTTTCCATAAAGTTATTTTACAGTGTTTATTACTAGATACTATTACTTTATAAAGACGGGTACTATATATCTAGTTGTTACAGCAAGCCCTTAAACAAGGGATGCAGAAAAAAAAACATTTGAAGACTTCATATCTGATGAGATAATGACAATTACATGGTAGGTTATTGAAAAAGGTAAAGCAGAAAACTAAAAAAAAATGTATCTTAACATTTTAAAATTTTAACTTAAAATATGCAAATTTATATTCATTTGCCAGCTTTTTGATGTAATGCTAACACCATCTCTTCAAATGTGAAATTGAGAGAAGTGCTTATAAATATATCCATAATGCATGATTTGCAATTTCCAGTTTTGATTTCTCTAAAGTGAGATAAATGCTTAAAGATAGTTTTGAAAGACCTAAGTATAGGATCTTCTGACTTTATGTTTTCCTTAATATTTTACAGATGTCTCACCTTTGTCTAATTCAATGCCTTTTTAAAGAATGACTCACCTTTATTGAGTCATTCTACTTAGTTTGCATTCAACTTAGTTTACATAGAAACAACCCTCTTTGCACTTGTATTCCATAGACTTACCAAATATTAATTAAGTTATGCAAGGATCACAAGTAAACTGGCATAAACAGGTTTGGGAACAACCAACTGATTTGTTAAACATAACTCAACCTGTGAGATCAGAAGTGCCTAAATATATTAAAAATAGCCTACAAGTTGAGAGTAGTCAGTATGCCATTATTTAATAAAAGTAAAAAAAAAGTGTTGGCTAAAACAGGTCTGTTAAATGGAGGTCAGTTAAGGGAACTGTTGTCTTAAAATCCAGAAATGGGTATGTTAAAACTTAATGATAGATTATACTGATACTTTCAAAGAGAATTCACATTATGATAAAATTTATATTGCTTGTAAAAATAAAAAGTATACTTTGAATCTGTGTCGATTTCTAAATCTGACTCAGGTATGTATATGTTACACATTTAAGGGAAATCCTACAGTTTTTTTCTGGTTTTTTTTGGTACATTCTGCCCCTCATATATGTTCAAAGTTTGAAAACAAACTTAGTTTAGTGTTGAGTGGGAAAAACCTATAGAGGAATTGTTTGTAAGAATTAAGAATGAAACTACTACTCTCCATTTTTAGGGACAATTTTAAAGAAATATTTTGAACATATAAAAGCTCAGTATTTATTTTGACTTGTATGTTGTACATTATGGTGTATTTTGAAGTTGTTTCTAGTTTTGTATTTTGGGGTTTTATTTCCCTTGAGATAGATTATTGTATATGCTAGAGGACAGAACAGTGGATAGAAACGTGTTTTACAATCTTGAAGTGTCCTTCCTCCAGTCTTCCTATCCTTCTTTCTTTTGTATCTTGTCAGATGCTTATTAGCTACTACACTTTGAAAATAAGCTGTTGGTTGATGTGAAAATGGGGAGGAATGAAACTTCATCTTTATTGTTTACTAAATAGTAGTATTCCTAGAGTACTATGCTTGTTTCTGTAGAGTTAAATATAGTTTTGAGTTATGAACTATGGTAATAGTGTGTGGCTTATTGAAGGAAAAAAAATTTTAGTAAATAATTACATTGCATCTCAGAAAAAAAAAAAAAACCTGTTCTTTGTAGTTTTGTTGTTGTTTTTGTTATACCTATATTTGCCTACAGATCTTTCGTTGTGGTATAGGGTCAAAGAAATGGGTGGGAAAATGAAACAATTTGAAAGAGATGAGGAAGGAATCTAGTGGTGTTCACTAAGCTAAATAGTGGTAGGGAAGGTTAAAAAGATGAACGAGGCAGCAAATTCTGAGTGGTAGTCTTAGAGACCGTGAAACAAGTGGTAAGGAGAAACACAAGCATTTATATTCCTGAACTCCTTCAACTTTCAGTCTTTTCCTTGACTGTGGGTTCACAGGTTCACTGTTCCATATATCAAGGAAGTTATAAAATACAACTGAATTCTATGAGTTTCTGACAATGAAGTTTACAAATAGAACATGTACTTGAGTTAAATAACAAAAATGTAATACTAATTATCTCTGTTAAATAGGTATCCTTTGCTTTTCTTAAATATGGGTTATGATATATATCACTTCACCTCTGAAGACAAAAAATAAATGGCAGTGTTGAATTTGCTCACATGGCATCTTATAAAATAGACAGTATTCATATGTGGAGAAATCTGGACTTGAATCGTGACTTTGCTGTAACCTTAACATACTACTTACTGGTGAACCTACTATCTGAGCCCATCTTTTCTAATAGAACCTAATTTATTGTTAAATTCACTCTTATTTTAGTTTAACAATTAAGTCATTCTTAATTATTTTAATCATGTTTTTTAGCTTTGTGATAATGAATTGAGTGAAATACTTTCAAGGAACAAAATATTTCCTGGGAGAATTTGTTACTTGGAAAAAATTAATGTGAAGGGATTGAAAGCAGTGGGTAAGAAGAAAAGCAATACTTTTTTCACTTTATGAAAAATGAACTATCTGTATGTAGAGTAAATGATTATAGAAAGATAAAGTTGAATTTCAGAATTATAATAGTTTATTTATAATTTATTTGCTTAAGATCCAGTCTGTGCTACAAAACTAGCCATGGTAGGTGTTCAATATATGTTAATTGTATTTCTTCAATCAAAAACAATGTTTATGGAATATTTAAACTGTTCTTTATTTTTAAAGTTCTGTTTTTAAATAAAACACTCCTGATAAAAAGATGTAATCTGTGGCATGAAAAAGTGAATGTTTCTCTTTGCTCTTAGTCCTGCACTCAAGGAATAAAGTTAAATTTCTGGTGTTTTCTTCCAATAATTTGTATGCCATTACAAGCGTTTGTATGTTTATGTCCTTCATTTTTATTTACACAAATAGTATCATACTAAATCTCTTGTTCTTTACCTTATTTTCTTTTAGTATGACTTGGACGTGTTTACTACATTCTGTTGAATTGTATGGATGTACCATATCTTGTTTATATGCCTCCTCCCTTTTTTTCGACATGTAGAACATATCTGATTTTTTACTGAATGACTATTGTAGGAACAAACTTATTTTAAAATTTCTTTATAGTTACTGTCAAATGGCTCTTTAAAAAGAGTACCACTTTTCACTCTTACCAATAATGTATGAGTGTCTCTATTTCCCCATACCCTGAAGTATTGAGGAAGTTAGGTTTTGGCAAATGTTAAAATATTTGTCAATCTACTAGATAAAAATAGTACCTTAATATTTTAAATTGCATTTTCTATTTATGAGATTGAGTACTTTGTATGTTTATAGCTCATTTATATTTCTTTTTCCTCTTCCAATCATTTATTCATCTCTTGTTCTCTTTTTTTCCTTATTGATTTATAGAAGGTCTTGATAACATGATAATTGGCCATTTATCATATTTGTTGCAAATATTTTCCCCAATTTGTCATTTGTTTATTCTTACCTTGTTTTATAGTCTTCTATAGCCTTACAGAAATTATAATTTTTTACATACTCTTACTGACCTTTCCTTTATGGCTTCTGCATTTAGTTATGTTTAGATAGGTATTTCCTACTTCAGAGACTATATACAATATAATATGTAATTATATTTTCATGTAAAATTTATATTTGAGTTTTATTCCTGTGGGAGGTTTTTTTTTTTTCTTCAACGTTTATTTATTATTTTTGGGACAGAGAGAGACAGAGCATGAATGGGGGAGGGGCAGAGAGAGAGGGAGACACAGAATCGGAAACAGGCTCCAGGCTCCGAGCCATCAGCCCAGAGCCTGACACGGGGCTCGAACTCACGGACCGCGAGATCGTGACCTGGCTGAAGTCGGATGCTTAACCGACTGCGCCACCCAGGCGCCCCCTGTGGGAGTTATTTTAAGCCTAAAGAGTGATAGGGGAATTTAGCTTTTTTATTTTTCTTCAAATGACTATGTATTCTAATGCCATTAATTGAATAATTCACCTTTTCTCCACTGGATTGAAATGTCACCTTCACTATAAATTCCCATGTGTATTTGCACTTGTTTCTACACTCTCTTCTGTTCACTTGATTTGTGTATTCCTTCTCTTTGTACCATGTTTAAAATTATAATACTAATAGTTTGTCAACCAACAATTCATGATCCTTTCATGAAGATAAAAGAAGTGGTTTGTTTGTATTTACTGAGATAAGATATTTTGGGAAGTAGGTAGGTAGAGATATTTGGTATAACAGAAATAGTAATGTCTTTAGAATTGGTTTGCCTAGGGTCTGTAGTCCCAGGTCTCGCCTTAGGTATTTGCCTTTGTGTACCTGAAACTTTGTAGAACTTCTTTAACTACCAAATGAATGAAATTCCTATTACTCTTAGAGGTTGGTTATACGTAAGTTTATCCACCAATTTTATGGTTTAATATTTTCAGAAGGAAAACTGAAAGATAGTGAAATGTGTATGGTTAGATTTTTAAAAATTAAAGCCAAATAGTTCTTAGGTACATACGGTTGGAGGAGAAGTTGAAAGATTCTGGCAGAATTAAAGAAGCCAATAGAGATGTAAAAGCAAGGGAAGGAAGTGTTCAAAATTGAAGAAAACTATAAAACTAAACAAAATTTTTAAGTGTTAAAGAGTAATTAGATCTAAAATATTTTTTTTAGTGTTTACTTATTTATTTATTTTGAGAGAGAGAAAGAGAATATGCATGTACCAATGGAGGAGGGGCAGAGAAAGAGGGAGAAAGAGAATCCCAAGCAGGCTCCATGCTCCACGCAGAGCCCAGTACGCGCCTCGATCTCATGACAGCAAGATTGCAACCTGAGCCAGCATCAAGAGTTGGACGCTTAACTGACTGAGCCACCCAGACTCCCCAAAAATTATAAAATAAGAAATTATGATACAGAATAATGTTCAGCAAATTAGATATCACCAAAGATGAGTAGTGCCATAAACAATCATTCATTATACAAGGAACTCCAGATTAGTGAGAAATTAAGAAGTTGGCCTTTTATCAACTGTGTAATTTTGCTACATTGAACTGGTGGAAAGAGGAGGGTGTACGCAAGTATAAGCATGGGATAAGATATTAGTTGATAATTCTTATTCTAAGAACACTCACGTCTGAATTTCTAAAAGAAATTAGAATCTTAGATTATTAAGATAATAATAAGATATAAGATAATATAAGATAATAATAAGCCATTCAGTTCATTTGGAAATACCATCTTCTATCTTTAGATAACGAGTGTAACTCGTATAATGTAACTCAAATAATTCAAATGTAATAGGAAATATTTAAAATGGTAAAAGGTTTTTGTAAGAAAAATATAAAAAAGTATATCTATTGAAATGTAGGCCCCAAAATGTCAAAATAATTTGCTCTGAATTATATAATTACAGAATGTAATTTGTTTGCTAGGGTTACCATAACAGAGTACCACAAACTGTGTGGCTTAAACAACAGATTTATTGTTTGACAGTTCTGGAGACTAGAAGTTGGATCAAGGTGTTATCAGGGTGGGTTCCTTCTGTTGCTTTTGCTTGTTTGTTGGCTATCTGGCATTCTGTTTCTTGTAGATGCAGTTCTCCCATGTTTGCTTTTATGTTCACATAGTGTTCTCTCTGTGGGCTTATTCGTGTCCAAATTTCCCCTTTTTATAAGGACACCAGTCATAATGAATTAGGGGCCTAGTCTATTCCAGTGTGACATCATCCTAACTAATTACATCTCTGCTACCCTGTTTCTGAGTAAAGTTAATTTCTAAGGTATGCAGGCCTCAGCATACATTGCAAGCACACAATTCAACCCATAATACAAAATAATCTGAATTAAGACTGTAACACAAGTCTCCTGATTCCCATCTGGTGTTATTGTATCACATGTCATGACATAGGAAAAAATGTATATGTGATGCATTTTATTTTGTATAAGACTTGCAGGAACATGCCTGTTAAATATTTATAAAGTAGCTCTTTAAATTTGTGACTTAGTATTAATGCCTTCTCTTAAATCTCTATAATAAATATAGTCTGTATTTTAGCCTTGAAGTTTCCATAAAGCAAGAAATATACAAAATTTTCTAGATTTCCGTGCTTAAGACAACAAGGGGCTTGTTTTCCTAATTTTCCTGAAGGTCTTTTAAGCTTCACATGCACCAGTTTTTATTTAGTATTTTTATTTACCATTATATCTTTTTATTTTTAATGTTTATTTTATTTTTGAGAGAGACAGAGCGCAAGCTGGGGAGGGGCAGAGAGAGAGAGAGAGACAGATAAAGCAGGCTCCAGGCTCCGACCTGGCAGCACAGAGCTTGACATGGAGCTTGAACTCACAAACTGCGAGATCATGACCTGAGCCAAAGTCAGACGCTTAGCCAACTGAGCCACCCAGGTGCCTATTTAGCATTATATCTTAATTTCCAAAATGCTTAACATACCATTCATGGTCTCTGAAGTCACACCAGGGTTTACATTTGGCTCTTCTTACCACCAAAGTTACCTTCGGGTAGGTTACTGAATTGCTCTGAGTTTGACCTTCCTTACCTGATTAAAGATGAAGGGGGATAAGATCTAACTATGGGATGATTATGTGTATTAAACAAAATAACATAAAGGTGATTGTCCAGTCTTGGCATAAAGAAGGCACCCAGATTTCTTTAAGTTTACTTTGTGAGATACTTATATTTAAAAGAAAGTCTGCAGTTAAAAAAAAAAAAAAAAGGAAAAGGAGAATCTGGCAAAGCCTTTATTAAGGGAGAAAAAGATGCAGGTGACTTATTTGAGTCAAGATATGTTTCACCTCCTATTTCAACATATTCTCATGCATTTCCTATGACCACTTTTCTTCCACCTACTGGCTCTTTCTTTCTCTGTCTCTTAATTTCTGTCTTTCTATAATACATATATATAAACATGTTAAGTTTTTATATGCTTTCTGCATGTTCCTGACAGACTTTTTTCCCCTTGTTCTATTGATTATTTTTTTTTTTAAGTCTTGTCATGCCTTCTTAAAACTCAGATTTATTGGGGCGCCTGGGTGGCGCAGTCGGTTAAGCGTCCGACTTCAGCCAGGTCACGATCTCGCGGCCCGTGAGTTCGAGCCCCGCGTCAGGCTCTGGGCTGATGGCTCGGAGCCTGGAGCCTGTTTCTGATTCTGTGTCTCCCTCTCTCTCTGCCCCTCCCCCGTTCATGCTCTCTCTCTGTCCCAAAAATAAATAAATGTTGAAAAAAATTAAAAAAAACAAACAAACAAAAAAAAACCACTCAGATTTATTGAGGTATAATTTGCATCCAGTAAAATTCACCCCTTTTACATATACAGTTATAGCTTTCATCAATGTATACAGTCATGTAATCACTATTACAATCAGGATATAGACAGTTTCCATCACCTCAGAAAGTTCTCTCCTACCCCTTTGTAGTCCATAGACTCCCCATCCCCACCCTCTGGAAATCACTGCTCTTATAGTTTGGCCTTTCCCGGAATATTATATAAATGGGATCATACAGTAAGTATAAAGCTTTTGGTGTTTGTTTTTTTTTTACCATAATGCTATTGAGAGTCATCCATGCTGTTGCATGTATCCCTAACTTGTTCCTTTGTATTATTGAGTACTATTCCACTATGTAGATGCACACAGTTAATTATCCATTCACCACTGAGGGATATGTGTTTGTATCCAGATTTGGACTGCTATAAGCAGGCTGCTCTAAATATTCACTATTCACTATGCAGCTGTTTGTGTAAATATTTGCTTTTATTTCTCTTGGGTAGAAAACTGAGAATGGGATTGCTGGGTCATATGGTTAAGTGTATGTTTAACTCTAAAAGAAACTGCCAAACTGTTTTTCAAAGTGGCAGTACCATTTTATATTCCTACCCAGAATGCATGTGAATTCCAGTTGCTGAACATTTTTGTTGGCACTTATTTTTTACTTTTTGTTTTTTTATTTTAACCATTCTAGTAGCTATGTAGTGATACCTCATTGTGGTTTCAACTTGCATTTTCATAATAACTGATGTTTTACATCTTTTCATCTGCTTGTTACTTGTATCTCTTTGGTGATATGTACATTCAGTCTTTTGTTTCTGTTTGTCTCCTTTTCAATTACTTGTTTATTTATTTATTTAGAGAGGGAGAGAGAGAATGAGTGGGGGAGGGGCAGAAAGAAAGGGAGAGAGAGAGAATCCCAAGCAGGCTCCACACTATCAGTGCAGACCCCCACGTGGGACTCAAACTCATGCACCATGAAATCATGACCTGAGCTGAAATCAAGAGTGAGACAGTTAACTGACTGAACCACCCAGGTGCCCTCTGTTTGTCTTCTTAATATTAAGTTTTGAAAGTTCTTTAAGTTTACCAAATACCATAATTTTTATCAGACATAGGTTTTTTTTTTTCAGACATCTATTTGGCAAATATCTTCTCCTAGCCTAACAGACTGATTTTTGTCACTATCATCAGAAAATAAATCACATTTAAAATATATCTAAATGTAGGACGCCTGGGTGACTCAGTCACTTCAGCATCCAATTCTTATATATTTTTTTGATGTTTATTGTTTACTTTTTAGAGAGAGAGGCAGAATGCGACCAGGAAATGGGCAGAGAGAGAGGGAGACACAGAATCTGAAATAGGTTCCAGGCTCTGAGCTGTCAGCACAGAACCCAATGTGGGGCTCAAACTCATAAACCATGAGATTGTGACCTGAGCCAAAATCAGATGCTTAACTGAGTGAGCCACCCAGGTGCCCCAAGCGTCCAGCTCTTGATTTCATCTCAGGTCACGATCCCAGGATCATGGGATTGATCCCCACATTGAGCTCTGTGCTGAGTGTAGAGCCTGCTCAAGATTGTCTCTGTCTCCCTCTGCCCTTCTCCCCTGCTCTCCCTCTTGCTCTATTTCTAAAATAATCATGTTTGAATGTATATTTTGCTGACTTTTTTTTTTAATGTTTATTTGTATTTGAGAGAGAGAGAGACTGAGAGTGAACAGGAGAGGGGCAGAGAAAGAGGGAGACACAGAATTCGAATGGGTTCCAGGCTCTGCACTGTCAGCACAGAGCCTGGTACGGGACTCAAACTCACAAACCATGAGATCATGACCTGAGCCGAAGTCGGACACTTAACCAACTGAGCCACCCAGGCGCCCCTATTTTGCTGACTTTTTGCTCTGATTTCTTAGGAGCCCTTGAAGGCTATCTATTTCCCAGTATAATTTACAAAGATGCTGGCCCTATTATTAGATATTAAATACATTATTTGTACAGAGGTGATATTTCTCTTTTTTTTTTAATTTTTATTTTTTAGTTTGGGTGTACAGGGGTGCACTGTTGCTTAATTAAATTGAGAAAGCTTTAGGGGTGCCTGGGTGGCTCAGTCGGTTGAGCGTCCGACTTCAGCTCAGGTCACGATCTCACGGTTCGTGAGTTTGAGCCCCGTGTCGGGCTCTAGGCTGATGGCTCAGAGCCTGGAGCCTGCTTCTGATTCTGTGTCTCCCTCTCTCTCTGCCCCTCCCCCATTCATGCTCTGTCTCTCTCTGTCTCAAAAATAAATAAACATTTAAAAAAAATTTTTTTTTTTAAATTGAGAAAGCTTTAGCTTTCAAATTACCTGCTTACACCTCATCATGTAGTGAATTCACTGGTACTGCCGTTGAGCTGCTTCTTGGGAGTGAGTACTGTGTAGGCTTGACTTTTGTTGTTTCTTCACTGAAGGAAGAAGACCATGGCTGATAAAGAATGAGATGTTCTCTTGGTCACCACATTACAGAATATATATTCTGCAAAAATTATTTCTTTTAAAAATATACTTAATCACTTAAAAAAGAAAAAGTCACTTACAAATTGATCGTAAGGAACCAAGAGACCCAAGAGGCTGTGATGAGTTGAAGCTCATCCAGAAATTAAGGTGGTCTCTGAAATGATAATGTATTGAGAGCAAGGGACAGGGTTGGGTAATGATTTCCGAAACTTACACATAAACCCAGTTTCATGAAGTGAAGTTTTCTCCTGTTATGAAAGATGTCAAGGAGTTGCATTTGGCTTTTTAAAAATTAGGAAATTCAGGGCTTCCTGGGTGGCTCAGTTGGTTGGGTGTCCAACTTCGGCTCAGGTCATGATCTCACGGTTCGTGAGTTCGAGCCCCACGTTGGGCTCTGGGCTGATGGCTCAGAGCCTGGAGCCTGCTTCGGATTCTGTGTCTCCCTCTCTCTCTGCCCCTCCTCTGCTCATGCTCTGTCTCTCTGTCTCAAAAATAAATAAAACATTAAAAAAAATTAAAAATTAGGAAATTCATCACCTCCACTTTATTTCCTTGCCCATAGTAAATGAATTAAAAAATCTTTAACCTGAAAAGGGAGAACAGGAGAGGAGACAATAGAAGAGAGCATTTTAGAAGCTGAAAAACTGATGGACTGCACAGTAAATTAGTAGATCCTAGAAATCCAAATCCTAAGTTATCATTTGAAAAAGTTAGGAACTAGATTTACATCACAATAATGTAATACTTTAGCTGTACCAGATACCTCTTGAAACAAGAATTCGGAGATGGAATTTGATTAAAAAAAAAAAAAATACAGAGGATACATTGATTATCAGTTTAAGAAACACTCGTATCCCCAGATTTTTCTCTCCCAACTGTGCACTTGGGTGATTGACTTATCCCTGTACCAACCTGACAAAGAGGAGAGGTTTATTCTATAGAGAGAAAAAAATAGTGCTCTCTAGGCTGAAGAGTGGGGAAATAGGCAATAGAAACTATTGAAATCAAAGAATGATACTAAATAGAGGTGATTAAGGGAAATGTGCAAAGTGGGTGCTGAGACCTTAACTTTACCCCATTCCCCACTTGGCTACCCATACACTAGGTGACAGATATTGAGGGCAGTAAATTGCTGGGGACTCCTAGAGAATCTGACCAGCCCAAGAGGAAAGACCTAAAGATAACATCAGAACTTCCCCAACAAAGTAGCCTAACTGGATTATCCAGCAGTGAAGCTCATCTTTGATAAACTAACCATGCATAACTTTACAGATTCCAGTCAGCTTTGTAGATCCCCAACTCTTAAAAATGAACGGTTAAGATCACCAGGCATATGAAGTTTCCAGTATGAAAGAGATCAAGAGAGTAAATACAAGACTAGGTAACAAACTATTCTAATATTCCACAAAAATAAAGAAGAAAGTTTGTTTTCTCTGTATTCTCAGAGATGAGAGCATTTGGAATCATGAAACAAAAATGTACACTATAAAAAAGAAAAAGAATAAAACGGAGCTATTGTAAATTATAAATATGGTAGCAATGATTTAAAAAAATCAGAAGGGTTAGAAGATAGAATTTTAAACATTTCCCAGAAAATCCAGAAGATAAAGATAGTGAATAGGAGAAAAGATAAAATTGAAGGAATGATCCAAGAGTTTTAACATTTGAAGAGTAGAAACTTCAGGAAGAGAGAACAGAGAAGAAAGGAAACATCAATAAAAGAATACAAGAGGGGCGCCTGGGTGGTTCAGTCATTTGAGTGTCCGACTTTGGCTCAGGTCATGATCTCACACTTCCGTGAGTTCGAGTCCCGCATCCGGCTCTGTGCTGACAGCTCGGAGCCTGGAGCCTGCTTCCGATTCTGTGTCTCCCACTCTGTCTGCCCCTCCCCCGCTCATGCTCTGTCTCTCTTTCTGTCTCTCTTTCTCTCTCAAAAATAAATAAACATTAAAAAAAATAAAAATAAAATAAAAGAATACAAGAAAAATCCATAGAAGTAAAGGACGTGAGTTTACACATTGAACGGGTCAAAGGACGTGAGTTTACACATTGAAAGGCCAGCATAATAGATGAAAAAGGACCCATTATTAAGGACATGTCATTGTAGTGAGTCAGATCACTGGGAAGAACGAAGATCCTGGATGCTTCCAGAGGGGAAAAACAGGTCACAACAAAGGATAAGGATTCAAAATGACTGTGGACTTCTCAAAAACAACACTGAAAGCTAGAATGCAATGTGCCATGCCTTCATTCTTCTGAAGAATTATTTTCAACACTGAACTTTATCCAGCCAGACAATTAAACAAATGCCAAAAGGGCAGATAAAAACATTTTGAAATGTCTCAAAACATTTACTTGTTGCAGCATTTAAAATGTCTTATTTTAGAGATACATGCTCACATATCTACAGATGAAATGATAAGTTTAGAATTTACTTCAAAATAACTCATCTGGAAAGGCTTGAATTGGTGGAGGGTATAGATGAAATAAGAAGGGCCAGAAATGTTAATTGTTAAAGCTGAATAGTGGTGTGTGGGGTTTATTATCCTATTCTTTATTTTTGCATAGGTTTGGAAATTCCCATAATAAAAAGTAAACTTACAAATGCACATACTACTACAAAGCTTTCTTTTGGAAAATGTGCTCCATGAAAACAAGGAAGTAATAAATAAAAAGGAAGATAGGGCACAGAACATTGTTCTCAAAGTATGATCTCCAGGCCAGTAGCATCAAAGCCAACTGTGAACTTGACAGAAGTGTAGACTCCCAGGCCCAACCTCCGATCTAATGAATCAGGAACTCTGGCTATGAGGTTTGGTATTCTGTCTCAATGATTCTGATATATACGGAAGTTTGAGAGCCACACTTAAAAAATAGCTGTGCTCAAGTAAAGAATGGATATCTCATTTCTCTTAACAGCTTGTTCTCTGGACTTTGATATTTGATCTGACATTTTTTTTTTATTTAAAAAAAAATTTTTTTAACGTTTATTTGTTTTTGAGATAGAGAGAGACAGAGAATGAATGGGGGAGGGTCAGAGAGAGGGAGACACAGAATCCGAAACAGGCTCCAGGCTCTGAGCTGTCAGCCCAGAGCCTGACGCAGGGCTCGAATTCACGGACCTCAAGATCATGACCTGAGCCAAAGTCTGCTGCCCAACCCACTGAGCAACCCAGGTGCCCCTTGATCTAACATTTAATTGAATGGAGTCATTATACATAAAGGCAGAAGAATTCCTATTAGTTGTGCTATTGGTGCTAGCAATCTGAATGGACAATGGATGTGAAAGGTTCAGACTTTGGTAAATTGTTAAGTCAGGTAATTGTCTCAGAAACGGACTAGTTATGAGTTGAACAGATGAACATCTACCATATGTCAATCTGACTGCTGGTCCGAATGGCATCTTGACATTTTCTGCTAGCATTGTTCATTGAATTTTCCATGATCTAAAATGTCTTTTTCCCTCCTCCACTATCAAAAGCCTGTTTTTTCTCTGGGCCCAACCTAAGCCACAACTTTTCAACAAACCATTGCTCATCTTTTTTACTTAACTGTAAGATTTTGTAAAAAGAAAAACATAGACTCTGGTGCGCCTGGGTGGTTCAGTTAGTTAAGTGTCTGACTCGATTTCAGCTCAGGTCGTGATCTCGCAGTTCATGAGATCAAGCCCCCGCGTCAAGTTCTGCACTGGATTATCCAGTAGTGAAGCTCCAGAGCCTGCTTGGGATTTCTCTCCCCACCTCTCTCTGCCCCTTCCCCATTCTCTCTCTCTGTCTCAAAATAAATATATAGACTTAAAAACAAAATAAAACATGGACTAAGCAGCTGTTATGTGCTAAGCATTATGCTAGGTGTTTTACATGTTACCTCCTTTAGTCATCATAATAATCTCCTTATAACCTAACTAAAGATTAACATATATTTAGCCTTTTCATATACATGCTTTTTTCTTGGTTTGTGCCTTCGATTTTTATTTCAAGAAGAATGGTAATTGACCACTTCTATTTCATAGTACAAGGATTTCCATTAGCTCATTGGTTCCCAAACGTCATTGTGCATCTAAAAGGCTTGTTGAAACAGATTCCAGTTATATTTGTAAGTTTTATGTAAAAGTGAAATTTTTTTGAAAGACATGAATATTTTCAAATTACTGAATTGTTTTTGATACTTAGAAGGCTTGGAAAGAATTAGTTTTAGAAGCCAAGTTAAGGTCATTAAGATATGCCTTGATTATAAAGTAATTATAATCAGGGGCGCCTTGGTGTCTCAGTCAGTTAAGTGTGTGACTTCGGCTCAGGTCGTGATTTCATGGTTTGTGAGTTTGAGCCCCACCTTGGGCTCTGTGCTGACAGCTCGGAGCCGGGAACTGCTTCAGATTCTGTGTCTCCCTCTCTCTCTACCCCTCCCCAGCTCACACTCTGTCTGTCTCTCTCATTCTCAAAAATAAAGATAAAAAAATTTTTTTTAACAAAAAAATTATTACAATCAAATAACTTCTGGCAAAGTTTTGTAACATTCCAGTAATGTTATCATTATGTAAATGCATCTTCATGGTTCTACTATCAAATTATTTGAATAAAAGTTCCTTACTGGGTGGTTTTTCCCAGTACCTAGCACAGTACCTGTGTGAAAACCTGTCAGTTGACCTATAGCAAATCTTTATATATATATATTTTTTAAGTTTTTATTTATTCTGAGAGAGAGAGAAAAAGAGAGAGAGAGAGAGAGAGAGAGAGAGAGAGAGAGAGAGAGAATTCCAAGCAGGCTTCGCACTGTCAGCACAGAGCCTGATGCAGGGCTTGATCCCATGAACCATGAGATCATAGCCCACTGAAAGAATTAGTACCTAAATTTCTAATTTTTTTTAATGTTTATTTTTGAGAGAGAGAGAGGCAGTGTGTGAGCAGGGGAAGGGCAGAGAGAGAGGAAGACACAAAACTTGAAGCAGGCTCCAGGTTCTGTGCTGTCAGCACAGAGCCTGACTGCGAGATAATGACCTGAGCCAAAGTTGGACGCTTAACCGACTGAGCCACCCAGGCGCCCCAGTATCTAAATTTCTAAAGTGAAATGAAGTATTTCAGGCCCAGGGAAGAAAAGAAAATGCATTACACTATCCTTTCTCTGCTGGGCTTCAGGCTATCTTGGGTTTTGAGGTTTTGCATGGTCTACCTTTTTCTTAAACTTCGTTTCTTACCAGACTCCCTCCAGTCATGCTACACTTTTAGTGTCTTATCTAAGCCTACTCTTTCCTGCCCATAAATATTTATATGTGCTTTTCTTGCTGTCTGGAATGTTCTTTCTTTCTTCCTTTGTCCATTCCATTACTTTCTTGGAAACCTTGGCCTACCTGATTAGATTACTTTTTAAAAAAAATTTTTTAACATTTATTTATTATTGAGAGACAGAGAGAGACAGAGCATGAGCATGGGAGAGGCAGAGAGAGGGGAGAAACAGAATCGGAAGCAGGCTTCAGGCTCTGAGCTGTCAGCACAGAGCCCGACACGGGGCTGGAACCCACAAACCACAAGATCATGACCTGAGCTGAAGTCGGATGCTCAACTGACTGAGCCACCCAGGTGCCCCTGATTAGATTACTTTTAATATAGGCTTTTCAACATAATGTACCTTTCTATTTATGGCTTTTACAGTTGAAGTTTTACATTTCTTGTGTGATTGATTTGGTTAACGTGAGTTCTGCAAAGTTAAGAACCATGCCTGTTTATCCTCGGCATTTTATCCCCAGTGCCTTGAATAGTACTTGGTAAATCATAGATGTTCATAAATATTTCGTTGGTTGGTTGGGTTACGTGGATAAATAAATAAACATGAAAGGTTTAAATCATGGTTCTCCAATAAAAATATGTTAGTCACATATACAAGCCATATAAGTAATTGAAAATTTTCTAGTAGCCACATCAAAAAAGGAAAAAACAAGTGAGATTGATTAATTATATTTCATTTAACTTAATATATCCAAAATATTGTCATCCTAATATACAGTCATAAGAAATTATTACTAAGATATTTTACATTTTGTTTTTTACCAAGTCTTCAAAATCCAGTGTGTATTATACACTTACAGCTCATTTTAGTTCAGACTAGCCATACATGACTAATGACTACTATATTGGACAGCACAGGTTTCAATGTCAAAGCATATTAAAAATTAAGAAATTGGGGGCTGCCTGCATCATGGTCCAGCCTTTATCTCAGGGTAAATTTTGAAAGCAGGATTTTGTTTATTCACAAATTCCCAAAATTGAGATATATCAAATCAGTGTGTTAAATGAAAAAAATTGAAATGAATACTTAATACTTACAGTTTGCTTACCTATATATTTTCTTTAAGATTTGCAAGTTACGAAGGGAAAATACAGTCTTGGAAAAGACATCACGCATTTGAGGGCAGTGAGATTATTCAAACTGACCTTGTCTAAGAATCTTTTCTTAGGTTCTGCTCTCTTAAAGTAACATTTTTATTAAGTGGCTTTAATTATTTTAGCTTTTTTTTATTGTAGGATGAGTCTGGGAAGGTTCTTCTGGCAAAATATTACTGTATTTTAATGAGTCTGATGCCACCAAATTTAAGATGCACTGTTATTTTATATGTCACATTGCCATTTCAAGTTGATACCATTTGTAAGACATCCTTATTTCAGAGACAAAATTTGTATGTGTGGCAGGGAATTTTATACTGGGTGAAATGAGGTATTTGAGTAGAAATCTCAAAGAGGAAAATGAATGTGGTAAGAGGTAACGTGGTAGGAAGCAGCAGTTGTCAAGTTCCTCCATGGCTAGTTGAAGGAACTGTAAGGAGGCCTGTGTGACTGGAGGCCTGGATGGTCTGTAGACAAGGGAAAAGTAGTAGGAAAAGAAGGCAGAGGTATGCTCCTGATTCTATAGAGCCTTGTGGGTCCTTGTGAGGACTTTGACTTTGTATGCGAAATGAAAAGGGAAGTTATGGAAGTCTGAGCAGTGGAGTGATTTGATCCTTGTAACAAGATCACTTTTGGCTGCTTTAAAAATAGTTTGTAGGAGGATGGAAGCAGGAAACCAGAATTAGGCAGCCCTAAGAAATTATACACATAATCCAGGTGAGACATAGCAATGGTTTGGATCCAGCTAGTATTGCTTATTAGAAGTGAATGGATTCCAGATTTATTTTGGAGGTCCAGCTGACAAGGTTTGCAGATTTGCTGATGAATGCCTTATATGATTCAGTGAAATGAGTTGGATGATTGCAGGTCTAAGCAACTGTTGGTTACCATTTATGGAAACGTAGAAGCCTAGAGTTTGGTGAAGCAAATCACATGACCAGGTTTTGATGTGTTGAGATTCCTCTTAAATAGTCAGGAAAAGACACAAAGGAGGCAATTAAGTAAGAGTTTGGAGGTTAGGGAAAGAGGACCTGGCTCTTAATTGTGTAATATAAATTACACAATATAAATTGTGTGTGTTTGTGTACACGTGAATGTACATGTGTCAAGTGGTATGTGTGCAAATTTATCTTTTGATCCTCATATCGTTGACTGTTTCTTCAGAATTCCCTCCCCCGCCAACCCAGTATGTTTAATTTTTGATTTTAATTTTAGTGGTTTTGTAAAATGTTAGATGATATTTGCTAAACATTTGTCAAATGTGTGGCTCTTGGTTAACAGTGGGATAGAAAGAGGAAGGTTGTAAGGAAAGAAACTTTTGTATTATTTTTAACTTTTTACTTTGAAATAATTTTATATAAAAAGTTATAAGACTAATGTGATAACTCTTGTGGACACTTAGATTCACCAATATTTTAATGTTTCTTTTATCATGTTCTCTAGACACATGTACACATGCCTTATATCTTTCCCTGAGTCATTTGAGAGTAGGTTTCGTATATCATACTTCTTTTCCTCTTAATACTTCAGTGTATAATTTCCAAGAGCAAAGATACTCTCTTTGCAGATATAACCATAATATAGCTGGCAAATTCAGGACATTTCATGTAGTAATATCTTTTTTCTAATTTAAATCTGTATTCCAGTTTTGTCCATTGTTCAGCAGTATCCTTTGTAGCATATTTTTTCCCTTCAGTACAAAATCCAGTCTACAGCGTGTATTGCATTTAGTTGTCATGTTTCTTTTAGTTTCTTTTAATCTAGACCAATTAGCTCCTTAGCCTTTCTTTGTCTAGTGTAACATATTTTTGAAGACTCTGGGCAAGTTATTTTCTAGAATGTTTTTCGTTTAGGACTTGATGTTTCTTTGTGATTTGATTCAGGTTATGCATCCTTGGCAAAATACACTAAAATGATGTGGTGTCCTTCTCAGGGTATATCTCACTAGAGGCACAGATACCTGTCTGCTTTTTTTTATATGTAAATGTTATGGTTAAGATTTGAAGGGTGGGGAGGTGGACGAGGGTTCTATGACTTAAAAAGAAAGTTGGAAAAAACATTGAATTAAGCTTGGTTCATTATTCGCCACTAAAAATCTTCCAACTTGATTCTCCTCATTTTGATTCTCTGCTAAAACTTTCAGATTATCATGATTTTTCTGGGTGGAATTCTTACAGGGAATGCATTTACCAGAAAATGGAAATGTCTGCTTACCATAGCATTTATTCCTCCCTGTAAATCATATGATGTATTCATTGATACCTATGTTCATTGATAGTTTCTACATTTACATAGCACTATTTTCATTCCTTACACTGGGGACTTTCCCAAGATCATACCATCTATGTTAGATTCTGAATATAGCCAGCTGGCCTGCTTTAATGCCTCTGTCATTGGCCTGTACAAGTGATGATAATCTTATGTGGTCCACTTTGAACATTTTGTTGAATATCTTTTTCTTTTCACTTTAAAAAAACTTTACATTTGAAATAATTGTACTTACACAGAAACTTGCAGAAATGGAACCAGAGGTTTTATTTATCCTTCATCCAGTTTCCCTGCATCGTAAGATCTTACATAGCTGTAGATACCCACAGACCGTATTCACATTTTACCAGGTTTACGTATACTCATTTGTGTGTATGTCTGTGTGCATGCATGCACATGTGTATGTAGTTGTATGCAGTTTTATCGCTTGCAAAGATTCTTGTAACCACCATTACAGTAAAAATAGAGAACTGTTTCATCACCACAAAGATCCCTCATTCTACCCCTTTATAGGCTCTTCTATCTCTCTCTTCTCTCCTTCCAGCCTTCTCTCTCATTCCTAACCCCTATAACCACTCATCTTTTCGTCAGTTCCGTACTTTTATCCTTTTGAAAATTTTATATAAATGGAATCACACAGTATATTACCTTGTGAGATTGGCTTTTTTCCTCAGTATGAGTAAGATGCACCAGGCTATTGAATATGTCAATAATATGTTCCTTTTATTGCTAAGTAGTATATGTACCATAGTTTGTGTAACAAGAACTAATCAAAGGACATTTGGTTTGCTTGCAATTGAGGGGCTGTTACTAATAAAGGTCTCATGAACAATGATGTGCATGATTTTGTGTGGACCTTAGTTTTCTGAATTTTGGTCTCCGCATTCAGTAAATAAATATTTGTTCAAAGTCACTCACTGTCCTAGGGCCGGAATTATACTGGTGTACCTATCAGGGACTCTTGTACACAGTCTCTAATCACATATGTTTAATCACATATGTATGTAATC
Organism: Prionailurus viverrinus; assembly: GCF_022837055.1. Taxonomy (NCBI): domain Eukaryota; kingdom Metazoa; phylum Chordata; class Mammalia; order Carnivora; family Felidae; genus Prionailurus; species Prionailurus viverrinus. The sequence goes on along the minus strand of NC_062561.1, from coordinate 140,533,429 downwards.
ACACATGCCTGAACAGTATGTTTGGGCTCACATTTTATGTGTGCTTTTGTAACCTCTTTGTATCTTCCCACATATTAAGTTGTTCACTTTCCAGACTTTGGAAATACTGTTTTTGAATGGATATCTTCTACTCCATTAGGAAAAGAACATTTGCCATTTTTGGACTGCTTATTGTATCATTCAGATGTCCACTCATGGAACCAGAAATCGCTGTAGATTTTTCAGCCAGGAAGTGTTTAGAACTAAACAAAAGAAACACTTTGTGGGTAGTGCATAGGTAGTAACTGCAGGAACCAGCTTTTATTCCTTGGGTCAGAGGAACGAAGGGACGAGGTTGCGGTTATCTGAACTTAGAAGTTGGAGGGAGAGCCCCGCCGAGTTGGGAGTTGGACTTCTGAAGAGAAAGGGTTGCCCACTGGCGCTGGTACCAGTATCCCAGGAGCCTTTTGGGACTGAAGCTTAAACATCTGAGTTGAAAGGACTGCCTGGTTAGTACTTTCAGAAGCTGAGATTCAGGCATCTGGAGATGGGAACACTGTTCATCTGCTATCTCAGAAGCTTAGAGGAAATGCACTGTGACATCTAGAAGAAGGATTATACCCAGTGTAGTTGGTATTAATATCTTAGTAGTTTGAAGGGGAATGCTGTAGAGCTCCACTTCACGTATCTAGTAAGTGGCCCTTGCACAGTTGATGCTGGTACATCTGAGGTGGCCAGCTAGTTCAGGGGGTTCTAAAAGAGGCTGTAGCCCAGAACTGACTACCATTTCCAGGACTAAGGACCTTTGCTAGACAAATGTTGATGAAAACAGTATGTAACAAAAAACACAGGCTTTTTCTGCCTTCCTCCTGGCTTCCAATCTCTGGCTAGAATGGTGCCCTACTGAACCAACAAAGAAGACTAATAGAGGAGAAATGTATTTTGCCGTATCCCAGTCCCAGTAGCATAAAATAGTATAGAAGGGTGGATTTAAGAGAGCCGATATGGTTAATAAGAAGTGGCAAGCTCATTATCAAATGAGCTTTTAAAGAATTCCCTGCTATGAGTCTGAATAGGTCTTCTCAGTGAATCTGCAAAAGCCAGAGTCTCATTTTCCCCTCTCACCCTAGCATCCCTCCAGCCCATCAACTCCCCTTGTTACATGATTATACATATTATGTTATATATTATTACATATAATATGTGATTGTTATGTATATTATACATTATACATTAATGAATTATTATATATTATATACATTATATGTTTTATATGTTATCTTATGTATATTATGTTATTACATTTTATACCTATTACATGTGAATTAGGCCTAGGTAATCAGGCTGCTGATACATACCCTCCCCCACCTCTACTGCCCCTTGTCTCCCCCAGCCCTACCTTGATTGTGAAGCAGGATCTTAAAGAGAAGCAATGACAGAAAGTTTTTCTTATGATAATATTGGCAACTGCAGCATCCAGTTTCTAGGAGCAGCAGTGCCACTAGTGGCTTCCAGGGTCCAGAAGAGGAAGCGGCCTGTCTGTACAGTTGACACCGTGGGGTGCAGTCTCAGAGTTCTCTCTCTTACCTAGTCTCCCCTGGCTCCTTTCCATTTTCTGACCTCGTTTATTTATATTTCTTAGCAATATGAGCTGCCTGATACTTTCAAAAGAAACTTCTTCAGTGAGCAAGCATCAGTTTCTCTTACTTGTAATTTAGAGCAATGTTTGATGTATTTTATTTGAATCTGGTAGGCTTTATTTTCTGGTTGAACAAAGATATTTTAATATTTTGCATTTCTTGGTAAAAAAAAAATTAGATGCTCAGCTTAGATAATTTTGTCTTTAACTTCAGTGAGCATTGGACAAGATATTTGGCAATGAGTAGAATAAGGGTGAAATCTCGATTGTGGTGGTACTAGGTGGCTAAAACTAAACAGAAAAACCAGCCAGGCATCTTCCTGACCAACAGAACCTGACAAAGGTTGTGGTACAACCAGGGCTGATGGAAAATGAGTAGGGAATCCACAGAGGAGAAACCAGAGAAGGGCAACTCAAAGTTGTGTAAAAAGTCTACCCAAGTCTCTGGTTGACTCCTAAACAATGTATGTGGGAGACAGATAGAAAGTAGTCTTAAAATGTGATCTGAGTCACTGCCACCATGGGAGAGATGTGGGGGAGCTAAAGCTGCTTTCAAGAACATTTGCCATTTTTTTAACTGTAGGTACCAAGAGAAGGAATGTAGTTAGTGAGGAGATAATCCAGAAAAAAAGAGCCAGAGAAAGGGAACCCCAAATGTAAAACTCGGTCCAAATTTGTACCTGACCTTTCATTTGTGTGTGTACAGGCCAGACTGAAAGTACTCTAAACTGAGACCCTAGCTGCTGCCCATTGAACACATGACAGAATTAGCAATTTGGGTCTGAGCATGTTAATTGCCTGCTGAAACAAAAACAGAATTTTTCAGAGTAAAACAGAATCCAGAGTTCACAACCTAACATTCACAGTTTTCAGGGTCAACTCAAAATTACTCAAGATACAAAAAGCCAGGAAATTACAGCACATTCTCAAGGGAAAAGACATGAACCAAGGCCAAATTCAAGATGAGCAAGATGAATTATCTGGTAGGGATTTTAAAGCAGGTTGTATGTTTGTGGGAGGTAAAAGAAAATAGGCTTGTAATGAATGAAAAGGTAGACCATTTCAGCAGAGAAAAAGAAAACATAGAACCGATGGGAATTTTAGAACCATGAAGAATGATATCTGAAATAAAAACCATTCACTGTCTGGAATTTATAGTAGAGATGACAGAAAATAATTAGGATTTTGAATATACATCAAAAGAAGTCATTTTTTTTAAATGTTTATTCATTTTCGAGAGGCAGGGGAAGGACAAAGAGAGGGGAAGACACCGAGTCCAAAGCAGGCTCCAGGCTCCGAGCTATCAGTACAGAGCCTGATGTGGGGCTTAAATTCACAAGCCATGAGATCATGACCTGAGCCAAAGTCAAATGCTTAATTCACTGAGCCACTTAGGCACCCCCAAGTAGTCATTCTTAACCCAATTTTTATTTTGTTTTGTTTTGTTTTATTTTAAATGAGCAGAATTAAATGGGTTTTAGGAGTCTTCAGAGAGAAAAGAAAGTGAAAAAATATTTGAAGAAATTATAGTACAACTTTCCAAATTTGGTGAAGAATATAAATTTATATATTTGAGAAGCTCAACCGACAATAGGACAGATTGAAACCGGATACATATAGTCAAACTGTTGAAAACCAAAGATAAAAAATCCTGAACTTAGCTATAGAAAAATGACACATAAATGGGGACATTCAAACTACTGTATACTTCTCCTTAGAGATCATGGAGGCTAGAAGACATCTTATAATGGATTCAGTGAAGATACTCTTCAAAAATGAAGTGAAATAAAGATATTTTTAGATAAAGGAAAACTAAGAGAACTTGTGGGCAGACGACCTGTGCTACAAGAGATGCTAAGGGAACTTTTTCAAGCTGGAGAGAAATACACCAGAGGTAAACAGATCTTTAGGAACTAATGAAGAACATCAGAAAAAGTGAATATGTGTTGGTAATTATAGGATTATTTTTTCCCTTTTAATGCTTTTAAGATACAGAAAATCTGAATAAGCCAGATCTAAAAACCTGAACTTAATATCTCCCTACCAAGAAAACCTGTCCACATGATTTCCCTGGTATGTTGTTTAATACATCCAAAGAAATAGTTCCAATCTTGTACAAACTCTTTCCTACACTTTCCTACACAGCGTAGCTGTGAAACCTAAACCTGATGAAGACATCACAAGAATATTAGAGCTCTATGGTAGACATAGATACCATATTCTTTTATAAAATATTAGCAAATCAATAGTAGAAGAATTATGTATAACTTCTCAGCCTTTTGGATAAGATTATGTGTAGTATCTATTCTTATCAGTTTAATATTTGATACATCCTCTATCCACGGACAATATAGTAAATGGATTTTTGGAGCAGGGAGATGGAATAGGAGGTTCTTCCATCCACTCCACACATCGACCTTGTATTGCAGTTCCTCCAGGCATGTTGCACTGCCTGCACCCTCAGGACAAAAACAAAAAAGTGGATTATATATAATGAACAAACAAATGTACTTTATCTTAGGAATTAGAGGTTAATTTAATGTAGCAAATCAGTCATTATAATTCACCAGTTTTTTAATTTTATTTAAAGCCAAGTTGGTTAACATATACTGTAATAATGGTTTCAGTAGAATCTAGTGATTCATCACTTACATATAACACCCACTGCTCATCCCAACAAGTGCCCTCCCTAATGCCCATCACCCATTTAGCCCACCCTCACCTAATACCCCTCCAGCAACCCTGTTTGTTCTCTGTATTTAAGAGTCTCTTGTGGTTTGCTTGCCTGTTTTTATATTACTTTTCCTTCCCTTCCCTGTGTTCATCTATTTTGTTTCTTAAATTCTACATATGAGTGAAATCATACAATATTTATCTTTCACTGACTGTCTTATTTTGCTTAGCATAATAAATTCTAGTTCCACCCATGTTGTTGCAAATGGCAAGATTTCATTTTTTTATTCCATTGTATAGTAAAACCTTGGATTGTGAGTAACTTGTTCTGCAAGTGTTCCACAAGACAGGCAAACATTTTTAATAAATTTTAACTTGATAAATGAACAATGTCTTGCAATACAAGTAGTACGTGACTGACATCACATGATCACAAATGAACCAGTGGTTCTTCTTTCTCTCTCTCTCTCTCTCTCTCTCTCTCTCTCTCTCTCTCGCTGTTGAATTGTGGGTGATGGTCTCCCATGCTTGGATACTCCGTCTCAGGCCACGGTGTTTGACAGAAATCAGTGATTTTCCAGTACATTGGAAGACGCCCACAAATGGCACGAGTGTAGTTTTTGTCACTTCAAAGCACCTGTGGACAGTCCTTTGCTTTTCCATACAAGAGTAAGCTTAGAAATGCTTTACTTGGGGCGCCTGGGTGGCGCAGTCGGTTAAGCGTCCGACTTCAGCCAGGTCACGATCTCGCGGTCCGGGAGTTCGAGCCCCGCGTCGGGCTCTGGGCTGATGGCTCAGAGCCTGGAGCCTGTTTCCGATTCTGTGTCTCCCTCTCTCTCTGCCCCTCCCCCGTTCATGCTCTGTCTCTCTCTGTCCCAAAAATAAATAAACGTTGAAAAAAAAAAAAAAAAGAAAAAAAAAAGAAAAAAAAAAAAAAAAGAAATGCTTTACTTCATTTTAGTCAGGCTGCCTGCAGATATAGACCCTTTCCTTTGCTGCTTTATTGCCAATTACATTAAATACGGTATTTGACAAGAGTATATTAATACTGTAGTGTAGTCAACATCTGTGCAAGCATATACAGTGGCCCCCAGGAAGAAAAAGATTCCATTGAGCCAACAAATAGCAGTGATTCTGTTAGTGATAGTGAAAGTTGTCCTCCTCTCTCTTGTCTCCCTCACACCAGCCATGAAGGTTTTCAAAGGTAAGTGCAGGTTAATTTGTCTATTTTTCTCTCTATTTTGTATTATATTACAATATTGTCATCATTTTTTATGGGTATTTTTGGGTTGTAGAACGAATCATCTGAGTTTCCATTATTTCTTGTGGGGAAATTCACTTTGATATGCAAGTGCTTTGGATTACAAGCATGTTTCCTGAACAAATTATGCTCACAAACTAAGGTTTTATACCACATCTTTATCCATTCATCAGTCAATGGACATTTGGGCTCTTTCCATAATTTGGCTTTTGTTGATAGCACTGCTATAAACATTGGGGTGCATGTGCCCCTTCAGATAATACCTGATAGTGCAAATGCTGGCTCATAGGGTAGCTCTATTTAAAAATTTGTTTTGTTTTGTTTTTTCAGAGAGAGAGAAAGCATGAGCAGGAAAGGGATAGAGAGAGGGGAGAGAGAATCCCAAGCAGGCTCTATGCCATCATTGTGGAACCCAGTGCAGGGCTTGATCTCACAAACCATGAGAGCATGTCCTGAGCCCAAATCCAGTTGGACGCTTAACCAGCTGAGCCTCCCAGGTGCTCCTATTTTTAATTATTTGAGGAACCTCCATACTTTTTTCCAGAGTAGCTGCATCAGTTTGCATTCCCACCAGCAGTGCAAAAGTGTTCTCCTTTCTCCCTATCCTCGCCAACATCTATTGTTTCTTGAGTTGTTAATTTTAGTCATTCTGACAGGTTTGAGGTGGTATCTCATTGTTTCCTGATTTGTATTTCCCTGATGTAATACACCATTTTAACAAACTAAAGACAAAAATTCATAACAAATTTCAATAGATCAAAAAGGTTTTGACAAAATCCTAATATTCATTTAAATTGAAAAAAAAAATTCTTAGGGAACTAGAAGTAGAAAGGAACATCAGCCTAATGAAGCACATCTACAAAAACACATAGTTTAACATCATGCTCAATGGTGAAATATTTTATGCTTTTCTCCTAAGATTAGGGTCAGGGCAAGAATGTATGTGCCCTTATCACTTCAGTTTTAACATTGTATTGGTCATCCTAGTCATTTCAGTATGGCAAGAAAAAAGATCTAAAAGGGAATAAAGATCAGAAAGCCAGAAGAAAAACTTTGCAGTAGCATCAAGGTTTTGTAGATATTTTTAGGTGTAAAATAGGTGTTTTAGGTGTTGGAAGTACTAAGTGAATTTTGCAAAATCATAGAATATACGGTTAATATACAATTATGAGATCTATTATATACTATAAGCAGTGAAATTTGAAAAACAATCCCATGTACAGTAACATAACAAGACTTAGGAATCAGTCCTGCATTATGGATTGGACATGTATAATACAGGCTACGTGAGATTATTGAGAGAAATTAAAGAAGACATGAATAACTGGAGAAATGCCCATGGATTAGAAGGCTCAGTATTGTTAAGAGGTCACACCTTTCCATATTAATCTATAGAAAAATCTATGGAATTCCTGCAACCTGGTACTAAATGTTCTTGGAAATACAATGTGAAATGCAAACTACCTAGATTAGCCCAAATAGGTTTTAAAAGGGGAGTAGAGTTTGAAGACGTACACTACATGATTTCAAGACTGATTATTGGGCAGCAATAATTTGGTGTTGGGAGTAAGAATAGACTTCTTTTTTTTTTTTTTTTTAAGGATTTTATTTTTAAGTAATCTCTACACCCAGCGCGGGGCTCAAACTTACAACCCCCAGATCAAGAGTTGCATGCTCTACTGACTGAGCCAGCCAGGTGCCACAAGAGTAGACATATAGGTCAATGGAACAGAACAGAGTCCAGAAGTAAACCCAAGCAAGGATGAGGAGTAACTGGACTTTGATAGGCTGCTGGTGAGAATGTAAAATGATACAACTAATTTTTGGCAGTTCCTTAAATATATAGTTACTTTATAAGCCAGGCATCCCACTCTAGGTCAAGAGAAGTGAAAATGTATGTCCCTACAAAGATATGAATTTTCACAACAAATTTATTCAAAATAACCAAGAAGTGAAAGCAATTGTCCATCAACAAGTAAATAAATAAGCAATATGAAGTTCACTAAAATTTTAGTTGACTTTGAGTTTCTATGTCTTCTTACACTCTGTCCACTGACTTTAACCTTTCAGATAGTCTTTCATTCTACTTGTGCCAGCACCAGAGAAATCTCTTCTAAAGTATCCTGTGGTACTGTTCTAGACTTTTAGGTCTTTTCTATAATGCTGCTTCTGGAATTTTCCTTATTGTCTTCTTGGGAAGTCCCTTTGCTTCTTCTTTTCATGGATCTCAAATACTTCTTGCTTCTCTTTGTTACTCCCTCATTTTACTGATGCATATCTCCCAGTTTTGAAAGATAAATTTTTATTTATCTTCATGGTTTAGAACTTTCATACCAATTAAGTGCCTGGGTGTGAAACCCTTAAATATCATTACTATATGTCTTTTTTCTTGGACTAAATTTTCTCATGGAAGAATCTTCCTATAGACAGAAGAGGATGGAAGGAGAGAGTGTGAGTGCTAGGTTTCTGGGAGTCAAGTAGGGGAAAGATCTTTAGTATAAATACTTTCTGATTTGCTTTTTTTTTTCCCTTTCCCTACACCCCACACCCACTGCTGTGTAAGACTGTCCCTACTTCTTACACCTGTCTCATACCATCTCTCTGAGGGCCAAGGGTGGGGCTTCTAACACTGTACAGTGGTAGGTGAGTAGTCACCAATGCTTGGGATTCCAGGGATCTAGTTTACCTTTTAATGACTCTTGGTCAGTTTTGTTTTCAACTCCACCCTTGCCTTTACCTTTATGGCTACCTGATGCTTCCAGTTCCCTTGCTTTTCCATAATTGCATACAAACGGGCTTGATTCTTTTGCCTTCTTTTTTCTTGTAGATGTTTAATTTTCAGTTTTTTTTCAAGCCTGCTGAGTCAGTTACTGCATTCTACTTTTAAATTTTGTTGAAAACTTTTCTTTTTTTTTTTTCTTTCTGGATTTATGCCTCTTGTTCCTATACGGTTATTTTGGCAGATAATGGATGCTTTGGGCTGAATGTTTGTGTCCTCCCCAACTTCATGTGTTGAAGCCTTAATTCTCATTGTGATAGTAATCAGAGGTGGGGCAGGGCCTTTGGGAGATAATTGGGTTTAGATGAGGTCATGACACTGAAGTCTACATGATGACAGTGGCATCCTTATGAGGGGATGAAGAGACCAGAGAGCTCTCCTTCTTCTCCACATGAGGACACAGCTAGAAGGCAACCATCTGCAAACCAGAAAGAGGGCCCTGAACAAACACCCCACCATGCTGGCACTGATCTGGACTTGTAGCCTCCAGAACTTTGAGAAATTTCTGTTTAAGCTACCCACTTTATGGTTTTTGTGTTATAGAATCCCAAAGAACTAAGACAAACCAAGACAGGTATAAGTGCCATTTTACTTTTTGGTATATTTTCTGTCCTTAACAATGAATGTTGACATGGTAAAGTATGAGGTCCACCTACATTTTCCTTGATGTTTTCCTTTCTGATGTTGGCTTTCTTCTATTGCGTGCGTTCTCAGTGGGGGCACAGCTTGGTTTTGGGGAGAGTGAGATAAACTCACTTGTGTTAATTGCAATTGTGTTTGAATGAAGCAATTATTGATTATATGTTGGGAGGTGTTGTATGTGTGTTGAGACAATATATAAGCTCGGTTGCTTAAACTTCAATTTATTCTCTTTTGGGGGGGGTACTGCCACGTTTAAAAAAAATTTTTTTTAATGTTTATTTATTTTTGAGAGAGAGAGAGAGAGGGTCTGTCTGCGGGGGAAGAGCAGAGAAGGAGACACAGAATCTGAAACAGGCTTCAGGCTCTGCGCTGTCAGTACAGAGCCTGATACAGGGCTCGAACTTGCAAACCACGAGATCATGACCTGACCTGAAAATGGACGCTTAGTTGATGGAGCCCCCAGGCACCTCTAGACTTCAATTTATTCTCTTAAACACATTCTCTTAAGAAGTTCGTAATTTTCTTTACCCTATAGATCTAGCTTCCCTCACTTTTTCGCATTTTGGGAATTCCGTGTTCACAGATTATATATTATCTGACAATTGGTGCATCCCTCTTTTCTACCACCTGCCTGTCAGATTGCTGATGGTAGAACTGGCTAACTGTACATTTTCTGTCAACTACCACCTCTGTGTATAGGTATCAAGATACTGCATCTCATAGTAAGTTTTCAAATTCTTTAATTCCACCTTCTAGATTATCATTTTATTCCATTTCTCTGTAACTCTATTAAAAGCTTGACATTTTTCTGCATTTCTAAACTTTGAAAGAGGGAGACGAGATCATAATTGGTATACTTTGGCAGATTTAGGAATTTGGCAAATCTTCAACACTGACTTAAGATTTTATTAAGTCGCTCATATCCAGAGGAAGGCTAGCAGTGAGTTTCTCTTTTCAGGAATATTTTAATTGTGGCATTGTACTCATTGGAAGATTGTAAGCAAGTTTTGAAGATGTCAAAGAGGGAGGAAAACCATTTGATGGAGAAACTAGTGAATTTTGAACTAATAGGATCTTATTTTCTAAAGCTTTAAGGATGTTAAGCCCAATACAAACTGTAAAACATTTTGAGGAATGGTAGCTGGAAATAGAATGATTGTGAAGTGAAAGTTTAAAAACTTCTGGCCTATTTAGAACAGTAGACCTAATCAGTTAAATTATTTACTTGGTTCTTCAGATAGTGTGTATTCTTCCCTTCCTCCAAGAAACTTTTTTTAGGAACTGAATTCCATTCTTAAGACTTGAATGTTTGGCATTTCATTAAATTTCTAGTAATCATTGTATTTATGATTGTTAAGTATTGGTTTTTTTTTTTTAATGTGTTTCTGTATTCTTAATTACTGAAGCAGGGTATGCATTGTCTTGTTTTTTTCTTTTTCTTCTTTCTAGTATATTCTACCTCCCACCACAGTCTGAACTATGATGTCTAGCATATAGTGATTCAGAAAATACTTAATTTATATCCTTTAGCTAGTCAGAACCATGATTTGTTGTATTAATCTTAAAAGAGAAACTGTTTCATAATCTAAAGGACATTGTAGAGTTCAAATGTTTTTCCTAAACAAACACATAAGGTGATAAAAGATTGATACTGTTAAAGGGAGGAAAGAATAAACAAACCTTAGAAATACAATATGTAGATTCTGTTTATCAAATAAGTTAATTGTTACATTGGGCAGGGAGAACTTTTTCCCCTCTATAGATAAAATTGTTCACAGGAGAAGAAATTCGTTGACTCTCAATACTCTGGTAAAAGAAGAGGTGGTATATGTGATGGGGTCCTGTCATATTTGAATTCATTTACTGGACAAAAGTCAAGGATATAAAATATTCATTTTAAAGAATGTGAAAGACTGAACCAAATGATATTTTTATGAGATGTTTACATTTTGATAGAGACAATCTCCTCTATCTAATAGAGGTCTGATGTAATATTTATTTTATTTTTCTTTTCATTCAAAACTCTCCTGGCTGTTACTATCAAAGATATTTAAAAAGCTAGAAGTTAATTTGAAATACTTGAGGGCAAATGTTAACATTATTTTGTCACAGAATGTGAAAATATTTTATCACATTGAATGAAATACAACTATTCATGATGAGCATTTACTTTTGAATGATAGAGCCAGGGGAAAAAGTAGTAAATATCATCCCTAAAACTTGGCCTATTTTGTGTGTGTGCTTTTGGTGGCATTCCCACTAGTTAAGCTAATTGGAAGCAGTTGATGAAAATATTAGCTCCGTTCTTTTTTTAAATATATTTACGTATCAACTCATTTATAAGAATAGTGAATGAAACTTAGTTTTTGGTAACTATGCTCTTGTTGTGCTCTTTATGTGAGACATCTTCAAAAAAAGTTATTTGAGTAGAAACGAAAGAATAACAGGCGTCTTGCAACAGCCAGAATGTATATGTTCGTTTTTGCTATAGGGTGTAACACTTCTAAGAATATAACTAGCTTTTCATTTTCTACTGTTTTCTCCACAGCCTCATGATTTTGATGAATGTCGATTTGATATTAGTGTAAATGATAGCGTTTGGTATCTTCGTGCTCAGGATCCAGATCACAGACAACAATGGATAGATGCCATCGAACAGCACAAGGTAGGGTCTCCAATGTTTATCCATCCATGAAGGATTAAGCAAGAGACTGGTAGTAATTCTTTTAAAAAGTTTTTAAATGTAACGTGTTATTGAAAAGTTGAACAATATTTGAGTGGTAAAGATTAAAGCAGTACAGGTGTAAATTTTTTTAAATTTTTTAATTTTTACTTTTGAGAGAGAGAGAGAGAGTGTGTGAGCAGGAGAGGGTCAGAGAGAGACGAAGACACAGAATCTGAAGCAGGCTCCAGGCTCCGAGCTGCCAGCACAGAGCCCGATGCCGGACTCGAATTCACAAACCATGAGATCATGACCTGAGCCAAAGTCAGACGCTTACAGGCGTCCCTATAAATTTTTGAACTAATTTTATTTCTAACACTTGAGTTGTTCTGAAGCAATTTGCTACAACAAATATTTTTATTTATTTTTTGAAGATTTAATTGACTTCGTTAAACAATACATGAGTCGGGTAGCACCCCATCTAGCAAGTTGAGAGGCACCCCAACAAATGTGTTTAATTGTTAATTAAAAAAAATATGCCTTTTTAAAAATAAAACATATTCTTGATTTTTATACTTAGGATTTGCTTCATAGTTAATGCCTCTTTTATGATCTGGATAAAAGGACTTTTGAAATAATATTGGGTATAATACCCTAATATTTAGAAACTTACATGTTAATTTTTGCAGTCCTCTATAGCTGTTTGGGTAAATTCATAGTGTAAATATTTGTAAATCACTTAATTTTTGTAAATAAGAAGCCATCTAATAATAAACCTTTAGAAAGCCTTTCTTAGGTAAATGTATAAGCCACATTGTAATTTAAAGCTGTGAATAATAATTGGTAAGTAGACTAAGTAGATATTAATAAATCTGCAGCATTAGTGAATTCAGTATATTATGATAAAACAAGGAATAGGGAAAGGTATAAATTCACGATGCTATTCCTGAGTGTGACTTAAGAGAACTTTGTGCTTTGCATACTTGTCTGTACTTGTTTATTTGGGTTTCACAGAGTTGTAGTTGAAACACCTGTTTTGGTCACTTAACAGATGCAAAACATGCACATATACAACATGCACACACACATAAACAAGAAGAACCTGTCTGATTTGAGGTACGACAGGCATTCTTTTTGGTATGAATCATATATTAGCTTTTATTTCTTGATTATTGATTATAAATTTTTCCTGGCATAAAGAAAATTGGCTGTAATGCCCATTTCTTTCCTCTCTGTTTTAGCTTTAGTTGAAAACTGGTTTAAAATTTTGTGTGTTGGGGTGCCTGGCTGGGTCAGTCCAAAGAATCTGCTACTCTTGATCTCGAAGTTGTGAGTGCAAGCCCCAAGTTACGTGTAGAGATCATTTCAAAATAAAATCTTAGGGGCACCTGGGTGGCTCAGTCAGTTGGGCATCCGACTTCTGCGGAGGTCATGATCTCACCATTTGTGAATTCGAGCTCTGTGTCAGGCTCTGTGCTGACAGCTCAGAGCCTGGAACCTGCTTCGGATTCTATGTCTCTTTCTCTCTCTCTGCCCCTCCCTGCCTCCTACTCTGTCTCTCTCTGTCTCTCTCTGTCTCTCAAAAATAAATAAATGTAAAAAAATTAAATAAAATCTTAAAATCGTGTGAATGTTGGTTATTATATTATTCAGAAAAGAGTCTAAAAATTGAAAAAATGGCTAATAGTTTTCTATTATATAAAAAAAGAGGTGAGCTAAAATCCCAGAATCTGAATGCTTTGAATCCAGGCTGACCTCGATTCAAACACTACATCCTGTGCTGTGTATGACATACGTGACTTTTGGCATGATAATTTACCTCTTCTTGGTGTGTATAAGTAATACATGAGATAAAATATGTAAGATTACTTACCAGAGTGGCTGATATATTTTCTCATTTATGACAGTAAAAAAGAAAGGGCTTTATAGAGTGACAACTAAATTTACTAAATTATACCTGTTGTTTTTGACTGAAGTATTCTACATTCAGTGAGAGTTGCTAAATGTGTATGCACATAAAGAGAGTAGCGTGGTTTGTGTATTTAATCAGGGCCAACCCTTTTACTAATGATTAAAGATATCATTTAGTAGAACTAATTTCTATATTTTTAACTGAGATGACTTTTAAAAGCTTAATCAGTTGATTAACTGATTAGTTGATTATAAGGATTTTTTTTTTCTGTTTTAAGCATATCTTATTTTGCTTGTTTTTCTTAGTAAAGCTGAACCTGAATTCTTTGCAGGTTCCCATTTTGTATTTTCTCCACAAGTGAAGAAGGATGCATAAAGCATATATTTCTTCCGTATCATTGATTTCTTTGCATCATTGAACAATGGATAGGTTTAATCTGAGTTTTATTAGTGCAGTGTGACTTAAGCTGAGATAACAGATTTTTGGTGAACTTTAAGTTTTTAGAAAAAAGATTCAGCAGCAAGATTTCAGATACATTATGCAGACTTTTTCTTCCTGATTTCTAAAAATAGTTTATTCATAGACAAGAAGAAATCATTGTTAATTATGATTTTTATTAATAATTATTTAAGTGTAGGGGAGCCTGATGGCTCAGTCGATTAAGCATTGTCCTACCCTTGATTTCAGCTCAGGTCCTGACCTCAGTCAAGGTCGTGAGATCAAGACCCTGTCTGGCTCCACACTGGGTGTGGTGCCTGCTTAAGATCCTTTCTCTCCCTCTCCCTTTGCCCCTCCCATGCTCGTGCTCTTTCTCTAAAAATAAATAAATAAATAAATAAATAAATAAATAAATAAATAAGCATATATATATATATATATAATTTTTTAATATAAAATATGTGATATATGCCAACTAAGCAACATATCAATGAAAATTTTAATTGAATATGAATTCCAAAAATAAATTGTTTGAGTTAGTGAACTAATAGGAGGGAAAAAATTCAAATGGTATCTCCAAACATAACAGCAAATTTTTTTTTGGTTTCTTGTTGTTTTTTTCTGTAGACCAGAAACAGGGAGGTAATGAGGATATATTTCCTAATTCATTCTTCACTATTACCAAAGAATATTACATATCGGAACCTAAATTTAGTAATTTTACTATTTTAGCATGCATTGTTATATTGATACTCAAAATTAATATCAAATTGTTAACGCATGTTGATGATGATAGGAGCTACTACTTATTGAGGATCACCCGAGTATTAATGATTGCATTATGTACTCATGTGCTTTATATTCTCCCTGCTCGTCTGATAGGTGAGGGAAGTGTTATGTTACGTAGAGAAAATGGAGGTTTAGATTAAATTTAAGTAACTTGCATGAGACTCTACTACCTTTTAGTTCTTGGATGCTTAGGATTCAATTTTATGTTGATTCTGCTTTCACTCAGTTCCATTGGTAGACTGAGTATTTGGAAATCATTCCCATAAGCTCACCTCCTGCAGATTAGATCCGTTTATCATTTGAGTTCTACTGCCATATATATGCAAGACAAATACGAATTCATCTTTCTGCCCATGGGCTCTCAAAAAGAGCATTGTATTATTTGGTTACTGTTTGAGCAGTGGATTCTGGGGTCTGACAGATATGGGATTGAATCTTGGCACTACTGCTTATACTATATAATAACTGTGTGACCTTGACAAGTTACTTAGTGGAGGAAAGATGACAGTATGCTGTATATATCCCTTCCCCCTCACATCACCCTCCCCACCCGCACAAAAACAAAACAAAATGATCAAGCAAGCAAAGTAGCCTAGTCATGATAAACCAAGAGTACTTCAGAATTGATAAATTCCCATCATTCCAGCTCATTCAGTTCAATTTACAGTTAATTCCTCATTTCACCACCTGCCCTTGTGAGGACACAGAACACTTGGAAGAGTGGGCCTTTTTCTCTTCTGATGTCATCAGATGGTCCTTCATTGCCTTTTCTTGCTATTGGGCCTCTGTTAGGGCTTTCCTGACAGGCTTTAGTAATTTTTACTATCTGGAAGATATTAAAGGTTTCTGTTCCTTCCTTCCCAGGTAGCCCTTTTACTCTTTATAATAACTGTGTATCAATCCATTTCACACACGTGCACACACACACACACATACACACGCTCACATACACCAAAAATTCTTACAGGACTTCTTCAGCAATGTGGTGGTGATAGCTAACAGTTTTGAGGATTAATGTGTGTCAGATATGGTGATAAACATTATACACGTTATCTCATTTTACTCTCATAGTCTTGTAAGATTCTTATCCTACTTTTATGGATTAAGAAATTGAAACAAATTAAGTAACTTGTCCAAGGTCAAATTGCTAATCAGTGAAGGAGCCACAGCATTCAGGTCCAGGTCTATCTGACCTGAGCACCAGTTTTTTAGCCAACAAGCACATCTGCCATCCTTATAAATATGTATTTATGTAGAATATATTTTGTTGACTTAAATCATTGGGCTTCTTGAATCACAGTATTCCCATAGTTTTTATATGTTCTTCATATCTCTTGTGTGTATTTTAGACCATAAGCTCCCCTAAAGACTCAAATATACAACTTTGTAGGAATCAGCAAAGCATTGAGCACATAAATTTTCCAGTTGAAACAATTTACAGTATTGTAAAACAAATTTTGTGGGGGAAATTTGGAATTTTTGAAGTTGTTTTTCTTTCATTCTTCATGATTGATCTTAGAATAGAAATCCATTACATTCTATATTCTCTGCTATTGTTTTGTTCTCCTTGGTATTCATTTCAGAATAACTTGCTTACTAGAAGAAAAGTTTAAGAAAGATGATTCTGTGATTTAAATGCTCTCATTATATTGGAAGTTAGTTGCATAATTCGGTGTGACATTAGACAGTAGCCCCTGTGGAAGAAAGATATTCCTGAGTTCATTCTTATATTTGAAGAATCTACTTCGGTTTAAAGTATACCAAGGGGCATACGTATACCAGACCAGTAATTTTATTTTGCAATAGTGTGGAGTATTATGCAATAGTGTGCAATATTGTGTGGAGTCCATTCATATTCTGCATTTCTTCGTAAGATTTGAGACACTACTAAGTAAAATGATTTTTAAAGACAAAGTTTTTTTGTAATTTTTTAATCTCTTGGCCATCTCTCATATTGTCTTGAGGTCAAGTGAGATGGTGTTCATGAAAATTATTTGAAGACTAAAAGCTGTATGAAGGTAAAGATAAGGTGTTATTTTTATTTGGATTAAACATTTTTCTAATATGGATGGTCTATTATCAAAGGGCCTCTGTGAACATTTTCTGCATAATTAGCTTCTCAAAGAAATGTGATAAGCTGTCTGTTGATGGTATTATCTAAAAGAGTCATAGGATTATTCCTAGGATCTTCTACAATTGCAATAAATATGATTTTAACTAAACAGTTTCTTACTGTGAAATGAGTATACTGCCCCACCGTACCACCCCACACCTCAAAAAAAACTAGCAGGAAGGCTCCCCTGGCACTAGCAGATTTAAGAATCATATTGAAAAAGTTACGCTTTTTGGCTCAGATAATTTGTTTGTGGTAGTCATGACATTCCTTTATTTCCATGAGGGAAAAACCTTAGTAGATCTGAAATGTTGGTGATCAGGGGCCACACAGACCTTTCCCATATTTTGGAAATTATCCAAAACATGAGGAGTCATAGGAAGATAACATAGTTAAGCAGGAAGAATCCAAATGGTAATGATTATACAGATGTTCATTTTCTGTAGTGGGAATCTGCATGTAGGCAGTTCCATAATTTAATGTTTGCTGATTTATTCCTATGCTTTTGTGAAGGCCCACTAATTCATATCTGAAGTTCTGTTGAATACTTTCAGAAGAAAGGCTTATTCTTAGTCTGAGAAGTTTAGGGATTTCCGAGGAAATTAGATGGAAGACAATTTTTGAAAAGAACTTACACATTTTACTTGAAATGAGATGGAGTATGAAAAAAGTTTCTTACCGAAATGTGCTCATGGTTGAGCCATCTAAATGATACCCAAGACTCCGTTTGAAGATCTCTTAGAAACTGTGTTGCTATTTGGCATAATTAAATATTTTTTTATGTACGGTCTCATGGTCAGCTTGATTTTGGTGCTTTTTCTCTATCTTTAGGAGCAGTTTCTGCTTATTTGAAATTTTACTTTCTTTTGTCTTAAATTTGACATACGCTTATTAGGAAACTATTTAAAAATAGCTAGATGATAGAATACACCTGTTCTTAGCACTTCTTAAATACCAAGGTCATGTAAAGTCATACTATCTCTGCCATATTTAATGAACTATAATAGTGGAAAAAGTTCTTAACAGATACTGGAGATTCTATACTTGTCTGCTTTATAAATGATTATCATATAAACCTAGCTTTGCATTTTGAATCTGATCTACTTGGCAAAGGCTTAAGAATGCAAATGTAACTTTTTAACGACTATTTTTGGTTTTGTTTTGTTTTTATTTAAGTAATCTCTACACCCAACATGGGGCTTGAACTCATGACCCCAAGGTCTGAATGAGCCAGTCACGCACCCGTGGTGTATTCTTTATATAAGTAATTTCATGAGATTGGTGGATTACTAGTTCTCCATTTACCTGTTTGCATCATACCATAGTGATGGAGGGAATAAGATGGAATCAAATTTTACTTTTCTCTTAACATTCAAAAGTTTTAATTTTTGAGAGAAGTGCAAATTTAGCAGCTGCTGAAGTAGTCAAAGGTCTGTCATTTTCTCGTATAAGCTGTAGAAAAACCCAAGTGGTTGGGATCACAACTGAACTACAAAGAACTAGCAGAGGAAGTTCCTTATGTCGGGATGCCTGGATGGCTCAGTCAGTTAAGCATCGGCTCTTGACTTTGGCTCACGTCATGATCTCACAGTTTGTGAGTTCAAGCCCCACATCGGTCTCTGTGCTGGCTGTACACAAAGGCTGCTTGGGGATTCTCTCTCCCTCTCTCTGCCCCTCCCCCACTCATGAGCTCTGTTCTCTGTCAAAATGAATAAATAAACTTAAAAAATTTTTTAAAAAAGTTCCTTATGTCTCTGGATTAAGGTCAAGACTTTGGTCAGTTCCTACCAGTGAGTTAATCGCTAAATTGCTTGCAGTGATAATCCATACATGGTTAATAATTTTTTTAACACCTAAATGTAGATACTACCAGCCAGCACTTTTGAGGTTTGAGGTGAAATCAAGGAAAACAAACTACCAACCCTCTTAAATATTCTTAGTGTTCTGGAATAAAAAATAACTTAATTGCCAAGGGCTTTCAAAATAACTTTGTAAGGTTTTGTTACCTAGAATTTTTGAAAGCTGAATTCACCTGAGCTGCCATTTGCAGTTTGCATTTCCATATGATGGAATTCTAAATATTGATTTCTAAATATTCAGTAAAGTATATCATACAGAAAAGAGGGAATGTCATTAGCTTAGAATTTTTAGCCATGCTCTTTTAATTGTGGAAGGTGTTTATATTTTACCTAGATGGTAAAAGAGGAATCAGAGGATTTTACATCAGGGAAAAAAGAAGATATTTAGGCAGCTAATCACATTAACTGTGTAGCTAGTTGAGATCTAGCTTGACAACATTTATGTCAAAAAGACAGGGAGAGCCCTGCAAATCAGTAAGAAGAGTTTACAGTTCAATTTAACAAAAATAGTTGGGGCACCTGGGTGGCTCAGTCAGTGAAGCATCTGACTCTTGATTTCAGCTCAGGTCCTGATCTCAACAATTCATAGATTCAACCCTGCATTGGTTTCTGTGCAGAACCTGCTTGAGCTTTTCTATCTCTGCCCCTTCCCTGCTTGTGTTCTCTCTCTCTCTCTCTCTCTCTCTCTCTCTCTCTTTCTCTCTCAAAATAAGTAAACTTAAAAAATAATATCCAAAAGACTGGAACTGGCATTTCATAAAACAGGATATTCAAATGGATAATAAACATGTGAAAAGGTCCTCTATGCCATTAAGTTATCAGGGAAATGCACATCCGCCAGGCAGGGTGACCTTAAACAACAACAATAATAATAATAAATAAATAAATAAAAAGAAAAAAGGACTTAATACTAAGTGTTGGTGAGGATGTAGAGTAACAGGTGTAAATTGGTGCAGACACTTTGGGAGACTTTTGTAGCATCTGCTAAAGCTGAACATAGTTGTCCAGATCAGATAAATATTGAAAATTTGAAAAGATCCCATAGGTATTGACCATAGGTCCATTCATTTTAATTAAGCTTTTTAAGTTACAGGAAATAAGGTCAACTCATGTTAACCTTGAGAAATGAGAATATTGCCATGAACCAAGAAAAATTAGAATGCCCTGCCTACAAAGAAAATTGGATCTGTATACTTAACTCTGAGTGCTCTTATTCACAAAACTGTTACTGTCCCATCACCTGTTCCCCACCTATAGTTAATGTAGCTTAGTTTCAGTCTGTTCTTCTCCCTCTTTCATAGTTCCTGTTTATTCATAACTTTTGTTCTCCCATCCTACTCTTAGTTTCTTTTTGTTGGTTTGTCATGACCTTTTCCTGTTTGGCTTCTGTTTGGCTTCAGCTCCTACTCCTAACTGCCCGAATCTCTTGACATTCCTCAAAGTAAATATCTTAAATAAATCTGATTGCCTCTTCACTCTAGGTTTCTAGGAACTGGCCACTCTTGGTCCATTTATAATTAATTGCATATTTACATGTGCTTTGGGTAGGGTGGGATTGATTGGCAGTTATACACACATAATATTCTGAAACTGTAATCTATAATTTTGTATGGCATTTACCAAATTTGCAAGTTTTTATAATGCTTGCCGCATACTTACTACTAACAATTTACATAAATACTATTAACTTTTCAGCTTTTTCTTCTATCCTTTATTAGTCTCTAATTTGCTTTGAAAATGTTTCTTTAGATAAGAAAGACTAAAGGAGTCAGTTAATATAGAGTTCAGTAACTTCTATATCATTACTGTAGAAAATATTAAAATGAGACTTTATGCTACAAAAGTTATTTTTTACAGTGTTTCAATATTATATTTGAATTTTTATTTAATCAGGAGGGAAGATTTCTGACAGTTACCAAGACAGATTGGATTCTGTTCTTTCTGTGTTTGATGTAGAAAAGTAATAGTGGGTGGCATGGCTCACGCATATTGACATCAGTGAAAACTTCTCTGATTTTACTTGCTGAATATATTGGACATTATCTGGGAGAAAATATTTCTTAAAAAATCAAAGAACACAAAACTGCTCTTTTCATTAAATAAATCCTTTTAGCTAATAGCCTAAAAAAGATTTGCTTATGTTGTCGTCTTTATTGTCTGGTAAATATTCTGGGTTGGTTTGGAATTGAAGGATGAAGTATAGCTTTGGGTTAGAAACAATAAGAATAGGTAGCAAAGTAAATGAATATCCTAGCTGAAAACATTTTTGTCAGTGTTTAGTCACAGAACGTCCATGTCCTTGACAGACCAGCTATGATCATTGGTAGGAATGCTTTTATCACTGTTCATTTTCTAGTCCCTTTTTCTTTTCAGACGCATCCCTTTGGTCTGTAGAGGGATAAAGGAGTAATTATGTACTGTCATCATTTAATTCAAGTCTTTAAAAATCATTCCTGAGAATAGTTCTGTTGATTAGATTTTATTGTCCCACTCTGGTTTTTAAAAGTAATACTTAGGGGCACCTGGGTGGCGCAGTCGGTTAAGCATCCGACTTCAGCCAGGTCACGATCTCGCGGTCCATGAGTTCGAGCCCCGCGTCGGGCTCTGGGCTGATGGCTCAGAGCCTGGAGCCTGTTTCCGATTCTGTGTCTCCCTCTCTCTCTGCTCCTCACCCGTTCATGCTCTGTCTCTCTCTGTCCCCAAAAAAATAATTAAACGTTGAAAAAAATTTTTAAAGTAATACTTAATCATTATAAGGAAAAAAAATACAAAACTACCTTCTGTGTTTACATCCCATGCCCTCACCAAAGCCTTATGGAGATAAAGTTTCTATCCTGTTTTCCTTTCCATCTAGTACAATTTTTTTCTTACAATATAGCTTTGTTAGTGTTTTAATGTACTGTAATTTTAGTATATATTTCATATTATTAGGCCTCTAGATTTTTTTGGTTTTTGCATTTAGTATTTACTGCCTTCCTACATAAAGCATTTTTCTGCAGGTTAGTTGTGTTTTTATAATAGTTTCTGAGAGGTAGAATTGCTAGGTTTAAGGATATGAGCACTTTTGATATCTGTTGTCAAAAGTGCTTTCAGAAAGGATTGCACTAATGTACATTCCATGTGTAGAATTTGTGGGTATTCATTTCACTGCAACTTTACCAGTATTATTAGTTTTTTGACCCTTTTTAAATGAGATACATTAAAAATGTGTTCTGTGACTTTATTTTTTTGTGTTTATTTTTGTAGAAGTGATACTTGATTACTATAAATACTTCAAACAATATGGACAATACTGAAAACTACAAAAAAGAAAATGAATATTTAGGCCATTTAGAAATGACCACTATTCATTCTTCAGATACTTCCTTTGCATGTACAGACTTATATTTGTACTTAAATGATAATATACTGTTTTGTTGCTTTTCCTCCATCCAGGAATAAGTTATGTGTATTTTTTCGTGTTTGATATAGATCTAGATTTCTCCCTTAACCCCTAATAAAGGAATGCATACCTTCTTTAGAAAATTTAGGTTTGAGGCCAAAGTTTCAGAATAATAAAGAACATTCATTTGCTTACCATTGTTTTATGTGAATGTATTTCTTTCAGGATCTTTGCAGAGAATTTATGGTTCAGTTTCCTTGGCTAACTATACTCTTAACATTTCAGTAAACCTGCAAATACTTACTAAACATTGAAAATCTGCTTTTTTCTCTTACTGGGACATTTAAGGGAGCTTCAAAAAGTCATTTTGCCACTGTCATCTCTTTGCACTTAGAGAAAAAAAAAATAGAATTATGACTTCTATATCCTGTGCCTGTGGAACTTCCTTCTGAAAGAAGATATGCAATGACCCTTTTTTCTAGGGCAAACTATAAAATAAGAAAGTTAAAGAGTAGTATTGATAAGTTTGTTACATTTGCTGCTAGCTTCTTTTTTTATTTATTATATTTATTCTCCCCTGTTAAGTGTTTTTGGAGTAGAGATATAAAGGAATATCCTTCCTGTGTGAGGGGGGTGAAGAAGAAATATATTAGTTAACATTTATCAAGCACTTATGATATAATATAAATACTATAAAGTATTATTAAAGATTTTTTCATTGTGAAGCACACTTATTTCCTTGTCTATTAATTCAGGTTCCACTATTTCAAAACGGGTGATATCTCCTTACGACAAAGATATGCTAGAACAAAAGACTCCATTACAGCAATTCTGACATAACACATTTTAAATAATGGCCAGTAAATGCTTATGGATACTGATAGTCGTTTAGAGTAATTCTATTTCTCCCTCTAACATTGCCTTATAGGCAATGTATGGACTTGATCTTATGGAAATAGGAAGCCAAATAGGATTTAAAACAGGAAGTAAAGAATCAGATATCTATTTTTAAAGGACTACTCTGGTTATACTAGAAAGGATTTTAAGAGGAACAAGACTTGAAAGTAGTTAGAAAGCTGGAGAATTTATCCAAATGAGTCTCTCATTGGCCAGAACTAGGGAATAGCAATAGGAAAATAGAAAAAGGGATACATTTGAAAGAAGTAGAAGCAAAGTCTCTGGATATTGAGGCAATATAGCATATAATAAGTAACATCATGGGCTCTTGAACCTGGAATTAAATCCTGGCTCCCATTTGTGTGACTCTGAAGACAATAAATAAAATCACCTGTAAAATGAGTATACTAATAATACCTATTTCACATAGGCTATGGAAAGAATTAAATGAGATAATGCACTTAAAGTGTTAGCATCATGCCTGGTACAAAGTAAGTATCTTAAATATTGGCTTTTACTGTTGTTGTTACAATTTATCCAAGGTGGCTCTCTGGAATTAATATCTAAAACATCCATTTTTTAGAAAGTTACTCAACTCTCATCAGCCCTCCTCTGAAAGAAAAACAAAAAAGATCTCTCTACTTGTTTTCTAAAACTTGGTACTTGTTTTCTAAAACTAGAGTGGAAAAATTATTTAACAGACTTCATTTATACAGCTTCATTTGATAGCTATCTAGTTATTTCTCACCTCCATTTTAATGTCACTGAGAAAAAAAAGACAGTTGGACCTCCAGATTCTCTTAAAGGAAGGAAAAAAAAAAATTTTTAAGATAAGTCTGAATTTCAGAGTGTCACAATTGTTTAGAATCATCTTTTGCATCACTGGTTGTGTCAACAGCTTTTGCTACAGAGGAAGTACTTTGTACCTTACTAATTTCCCCTTTAGCTATAAGGATGTGTTATGGAATCTAAAGCCTGAAATTCTAAGTGCAAGAAAGGAAGTTCTAACGTCAAGAAGAGAGTG
This sequence comes from Prionailurus viverrinus, assembly GCF_022837055.1. Taxonomy (NCBI): domain Eukaryota; kingdom Metazoa; phylum Chordata; class Mammalia; order Carnivora; family Felidae; genus Prionailurus; species Prionailurus viverrinus. The sequence goes on along the minus strand of NC_062561.1, from coordinate 140,509,380 downwards.
TTGTTACCCTCTATTTCTATAGTACCATATTGTATTTGGGCATTTTGGGGGATTGTAATAGGCAGTGTCTTATTTTCTTCTGTTCCTCTAACATTCTTTTTAACACTTAACTAGGGCATGTGATAAGGCCCTGGTTAACTCCTCCAGTCTGATTTCAGTACAACCCTTTGCATGTTTAGATATTTCTGTAAACGAAAGCTCATCTCATGTTCCAGCAGAAGAAAATGCAAAATAAATAACCAGGTTCCATAAATGACCTTCAAATCATTTACTTGATACTGATTTTTATTTTTTTGAGTTCATTTATTTATTTTTGAGGGAGAGAGAGCATGAGCAGGGGAGGGACAGAGAGAGAGAGAGAGAGAGAGAGAGAGAGAGAGAGAGAGAGAGAATCCCAAGCAGGTTCCACACTGCCAGTGCAGAGCCTGATGCAGGGCTTGAACTCACTAACCACTCACTACCCGTGAAATCATGACGTGAGCTGAAACCAAGATTCAGACGCTTAACTGACTAAGCCACCTAGGCGCCCTTGATATTGGTTTTTAAATTATGATACAAGAATGACTAGGATCTGAAAAGAAAAAGGTCTATAGGACTAATCTGAGCAAATGTTCTATTTTCCAGTATTATTTGAGAAAAATATCTTGAGAGTAAGCAAATAGTATTTAGTGGAGGGCTGCTAGGATTTAGGCAGCCAGAATATGTTAAAAATCCTCTGTGGTATCATTTTCTTAATATATTTTAAAATTTCTTTGATTCATGAAGTGCTACAATTCCTGGAAATCAGGGTGGGTTGAACCTCTCTTTATCTGGTACATTAAATTGATGAATTGTGTTACATCTTTCCGTCTGGTTCAACAAAAAGGAATTACAGTTGGCCTTACATTTGGCCTCCACTGCATATGTACATTTTTAGCCTAAGTTTTGGTATTTAGGTTTGGCACAGAGAATTATGATCCTAGACTACTCATATCATTTTAAACATTAGAAAATTAAGCCCAAGAAGGTAGTAACTGATTGTGTAGTTGTCTAGTGGTTACAGTGATGCTAGAGCCTTGTCTTCTCTTATCCTGTGTTCTTGTTACTCTGGAGACCGCTGTTGTTTCAGGGGGGTCCATCAGTGTTTGAAAGTCTAAATGGATGAGATTTTAATATTTACGGACATGAAATTGTTCTGCCAAATTTTCTTATCTCAAATAATATGTTTATGTTGACTTAGACAAGAATAAAACTGTTTCCACTGCAACTTAAATGATATTTTAAATCACAGTCCTTTTGGTTAAATAGTGTCTTGCTTCTCGTGGTTTGCTTTAAAATAGTATTGAAGGTAGATGTGTGGATGTTTATAGCATAGCAAGCTTACTTGGTTTTACTATGGGTTTCAGAATTTTAATTTCTAGAAAATGCTCCATTGTTTTTATATTAATCTTGTATATTCTCTCCGTAATTAAAATGGAAAGAGACAGTGTTGTTGGAGTTAGGGGGAACTTTGACACTAATAACTAGATGGTTTTTGACACCATGAGGAAGTTACTTAATTTGTCTAAATTTCTTTGCTGTGTTTCTTGTTGGAGAGTGTTACTAGGAAAAAGAATGAGCTTTTCAAAAGGCAGGTGCTATTAAAATAAGTCAGCCTTTTTGCTATGATTTTTAACCACGGCCTTTGGAATCTAGATGGGATGATGAACAGATTGTACAAAATGAGAATATGTAAGTTTATCTCCCACATGATTAAGCCAAACCATAAAATTTGTGTCTTTGAGGGAGTTTTCTTTTCAAATCAGTTTTTAGGCATTTCTGGTGTTTTATTAAATTCATAACTTTGAACTATATGATTTAATTTATTATGCTTTTAAGTTTTTTCAAAAAGTGAAAATACAGAAGGTAAAGGTCACATAAAGGAATTAGTCTAAACGTTACTATTGTACTTTGACCAGTAGTAACCTCAGTTTTCCATGTGTACTGCTACTTGGAAAATGCTACTGATCCCATCTAGTGGCCAAAAGAGTGCGTTTTGTTTTTGTTTTGGGACTTTTGTGTGTGTGTGTGTGGTGTTAATAAAAAGGAATATTATAATAAAGGTGTGATCTCATTGTAGTATTTAAGCAGATATATTGAAAGGAAAATATTCCTATAGTAACTATATATGAATTCTGCATTATTAATTTTAGATAGAATTTTGTGTTTTCAAAATATATATTGGTGATTAGAGGTTTTAATTAAGCTCAACTTTATATTTCTTGTGGAAAAGTAAGTGACATTAAGAAAAAGCTAGCATGCCTCTGAAGTTTCCCAATCATACCAATGAGATTTTAAAAGCATGTTACAGTTTTTAAGAACATTTAACAGAATATCAGTTGTGACAATAAAGTAATTTTTCCCCATTTCCATCCTTCTTCCCTCACCCCACATCACCTTCAAATAACATACCTTATAAATTCAGGATGAGTATTGCTGCCTTTAAACTGAATATCTTGGGAAGACAAAGGAGATGTCAGGAACATTGTCCCTTTTCAGAATAGTTTTATAACTTTTTTAAAAATTTTTTTTAATGTTTATTCATTTTTGAAAGACGGAAAGAGTCAGAGCACAAGCATGGGTGGGGCGGAGAGAGAGGGGGACACAGAATCTGAAATAGGCTCCAGGCTCTGAGCTGTCAGCACAGAGCCCGATACAGGACTCCAACTCACGTAACGCAAGATCATGACCTGAGCCGAAGTTGGACGCTTAACTGACTGAACCACCCAGGCGCCCCTATAACTTTTCCTTTAGAAATATTTTTAGCACTTATGACCAAATGTTTTTAAAATATTGATATCTTTGGTGATAGATTAGATGCTTTTAGAGAAATCTAAATCAGAGCCACATCACATGAATAAGAAAGGCAGTCAGGCTTAATTATACAGTTTGAAAATATCCCTTTTTTTTTTTTTGCTTTTCACTTTTCATGTATCTAAGAAAGAGAGAACACGAGTGGGGTAAGAGGGACAGAGGGAGAGAGACAGAATCCCAAGCAGGCTCCCAGCTGACAGCTCAGAGCCCGACATAAGGCTTGATCCCATGACCCTGGAATCCTGACCTGAGTCAAAATGAAGAGGCGGATGCTCAACCAACTGAGCCACCCAAGCATCCCTTGAATCTATTCTTTTAAAGTAATGAGAGTGTTCTCCAATTTTTATTCTGTGATTCCCAAAGATGATTTGGTCCATTTTGTGGCTGTCATAAAATTACTCTAAATGCTGTGGTGTATACCATTAAGAATGTTTTATGCAATGTCAGTATCATTGTACAATCACAAGCATTTCCAAAATGACTAGATTTTAAACAGTGAGGATTCATTTGTGTGTGAGTGTGTGTGTGTATTTGTATGTATATTTGTTAAACATTTATTTATATTTAAATTTATCTTAGTGCAGTTATTAACTGAAATAGAGTAACATGAATCTCCATTGTTTAAAATGAATAACCATGCAATTGCTTAGTATATTTCTTTTTCATTGGAATGATTTTATATAATTCATAATGGAATTTATTTAAGTGAAACTTTATTAGAGGTAGAAATACAGTTACACTAAACTCGCAGCCTCCACATTCATTTACTATCCATTACTTAAAATGTACAACACTATCAATATTGCTACAGTGGAGTCTCTGTTCTATCACGTCTTAGTTGTGAGGAGATATTACTTGTTTTGAAATAGTGGAACCTGAAAAAATAGACAAGAAGATAAAAGGTATGTTTTATGGTGAAGGTACTTTTAGAAAAACTTTGTTGTATTTCTATTTTGTTTCAAGATCTTAAAAGAAAAGATCTTTTAAAAATAAGCAGTTTTGGGGCGCCTGGGTGGCGCAGTCGGTTGAGCGTCCGACTTCAGCCAGGTCACGATCTTGCAGTCCGTGAGTTCGAGCCCCGCGTCGGGCTCTGGGCTGATGGCTCAGAGCCTGGAGCCAGTTTCCGATTCTGTGTCTCCCTCTCTCTCTGCCCCTCCCCTGTTCATGCTCTGTCACTCTCTGTCCCAAAAATAAATAAAGGCTGAAAAAAAAAATTAAAAAAAAAAAAAATAAGCAGTTTTTACTTCCTCTAAGACCCATTGATAAAATGCAACTGGATGGAGAGGGTAGATTTATTTAAATTTCAAATTGTTTGGTTTTGAATATTTTACAAATAAACATCCAAAATCTATTTTAATATTATAAAATTTTTTTGTAAGTCAAAAGAGGGTTTTGTATTTAAACAGGCAATTCAGGTTAATTTCTATTTATTAATGAATAACGCATAGTTGTCTGAGATAAGTGACTTATGGAGTACCTTATATTTTTAGTCTTATAGGTTCCTCTCACTTTTAATTCTAACCTTCTATATTTATTTATTTGTTTATAAAATGTTTATTTTATTTTTGAGAGAGAGCACAAGGGGAGGGGCAGAGAGAGGAGACTACACAGAATCCAAAGCAGGCTCCAGGCTCTGAGCTGTCAGTGCAGAGCCCAAAGTGTGAGGTCCCACAAATTGTGAGATCGTGACCTGAGCCGAAGTCAGACGCTTAACTGACGGAGCCACCAAGCGCCCCCAGTCTTCTGTATTGAAATTGAATGAAAACCTTTACCAAACCAATACAATTAAAGTGTAGAAACACCACCCTTAGAAAGTTAACATTATTATCAAAAGACAGGAGAAGAAGCTAGAGCCATTTTAGGTAAAGAACCTAGCTTAGGATATTATTTCAAAAGTCTTATTTTTTGTAAACTATATGATTGTTAGAATTCTCTTTTGGTAGGATTCTGTGATATTGAAACAAGCTTACCTTCTTTTATTTTATTAAGGTACAAATTACATTCTTCAAACCTCTCCTTTTTTTTTTTTTTTTTTTTTACTTTTGAGAGAGCACACTGAGCTAGCTCGTGGTATCACAACTGTGTAGATCATGACCTGAGCCGATATCAAGAGTTGAAAGCTTGGGGCGCCTGGGTGGCGCAGTCGGTTAAGCGTCCGACTTCAGCCAGGTCACGATCTCGCGGTCGATCTCGCGGTCCGTGAGTTCGAGCCCCGCGTCAGGCTCCGGGCTGATGGCTCGGAGCCTGGAGCCTGTTTCCGATTCTGTGTCTCCCTCTCTCTCTGCCCCTCCCCCGTTCATTCTCTGTCTCTCTCTGTCCCAAAAATAAATAAACGTTGAAAAAAAAAAAATTTAAAAAAAAAAAAAAAGAGTTGAAAGCTTAATTGACTAAGCCACCCAGGTGCCTCAAAATGTATCCATTTTAAATGGACAGTTGAGTTTGGACAATTATAACCTGTACCCCCAAATTTTCTTGTGCCTCTTTGTAACCATTTCCCCCCGTTCCCTGGCCTATTTTCTTTTGTCATAGATTAGTTTTATCTTCTAAAAAAAATACCAATTTTCTTGAGGTACAATTTTACATAAAGTTTCATGAATAGTTTTCCTGGCACAAAAATACATATTTTGCTTCATCACTAAAACACTGTTTTGCTTTGAGGTATGGAATTGTGTTAGGATGATGTATGTAAATCTTGGAGAAGAGCTTTGATTCCATGCAGTCTTAAGTTTATATGTAATTTCTTAGTAACTTCATAGTTAAGAACATATTGCAGTATATTTCACAGAGTGTTTTATTAATGACCATTATTGAAGTATGATAATTTCACTTTGTGTGGCAACCAGTATATACTGGAAGTTTGAATTTTAAGAGGTTTTCACATGGATAAGTTTCTAGTCTCTTTGCCTAAGGTACTTTTCTCTTTTCCATGAGCTGTTTTACTCTTTTGATTTTGGATTCCTCTTCCTCCTTTCTCATTCTTCCTCCTTTTCCATCTTCTTCCTAGAATAATGAACTTCGGTTAAATGAAGTGATACTGAACTGGAAAATGTTTTGAACTAGTATTAGTATCATTTACATAAAGACAATAACACAACATTTAATTTAGTAATTAAATCAGTATAAAAACTTAATGTTCTTATACCTAAAAGAATGTTTTTCAGTTAGAATAATGTCTTGGGTAAACCAATAGGTATATAGGAAATGTACTGGATTTTCGGGAGCTAGAGCACAGAGGATGTAAAAATGCCAGTAGAAATGGTTTCTGTAATACATCGTGCTTAATTTTAGTGATTCCTAGTCTTAATCTTGAGACTTCTAAAACCTTCTAAATGTTGCTACTAGGCATGATACCAGAAATGATTAGATATTTTTTTACCTTAAGTTTTGTGACTAAGACTAAAATTATCCATAGTACTTTTTAAAAATAACAATAGAGGGGCGCCTGGGTGGCGCAGTCGGTTAAGCATCCGACTTCAGCCAGGTCACGATCTCGCGCTCCGTGAGTTCGAGCCCCGCGTCAGGCTCTGGGCTGATGGCTCGGAGCCTGGAGCCTGTTTCCGATTCTGTGTCTCCCTCTGTCTCTGCCCCTCCCCCGTTCATGCTCTGTCTCTCTCTGTCCCAAAAATAAATAAACGTTGAAAAAAAAAATTTTTTTTTTAAATAAATAAATAACAATAGAAAGTAATCAGAAATCCAAAATAGTTGAGCAGGTTTCAGGTACTTGGAAGTATTTTTTTCAAATGTTCATTTCCTTTGTATATATTATTATTACTGCTTTTGTTATAAGAAGAGTGAAAATTGGTGCTCTGAGGAATGCCAACCCCAAGTAGTACTACAGTACGGAATCTAACTGTACCCAAATATCCAGGAGTTCAATTAATTATCTTCCATGGTATGATTACTTAACAGACTGACTAAATTGGAAACTTCCTTTCTGTTATGAACTATTGAAGTTACTATAAAATTTTTTAAAGATACAATCTTCTTCTAGAAGTTCCAACTCCAGTCGTAATTACAAAGTGTAAAACTATTTTAATTGAGTGCCGTAATCATGCTCTAGAATGGTTGAGAATACAGAGACGCACTGCCTGGTGTAATAAGAAAGGCTTCACTGAGACAGTTGTATTTGAGCTATGTCAGGATAAGTGATTCACCTATAAAGAAATAGTACTGAAAGTTTTCCTATCATCATCTTTTTATCCTTGTTCTGTCCAATTTTTATTGGTAAAATGCATGTAACAATTGGTCATTTTAGCCATGTTTAAGTGTACAGTTTTGTGACATTAAGTACATCCATCTCGAACATCACCATCCATCTCCAGAACTTTTTCCTTTTCTGCAACAAAAACTCTGCCTGTAAAATTCCAACTCCTCATTTCCCCCTTCCTCTAGTCCCTGGTAACCACTATTCTACTTTGTCTCTGAATTTGACTACTCAAGGTAGTTTTCCTGTTATTTAACCCTCCTAGCCCACTAGCCCAACATGAAGTTGTTGTTCAGTATATTTCCCAATTAAATGGCAACTAGGAATTGAAAAGCATTACTTATGCCATTGGGTTACCTGTATTTCTTGAGTGGACTCAAATTGCTAATTATTGTTACAATCACCTTATTTATTTATGGGAAACTTTTGTTTGCTCTTAAGTGTTTTTTCCAGTTTTATTGATATATAATTGACATGTGACATTGTATTAAAGTGTACAAAGTAATGATTTGATATATATGTATTGTGAAGTGAATATTGCGATAAGTTTAGTTAACACCCATTACCTCACAGTTACAACTTTTTTTTCTTGTGATAATGAAGTATTTTTTATTTAACTTTTTTTTCACTTAGTTTACTTTCCTTTTTAGACCGAATCTGGATATGGATCTGAATCCAGCTTGCGTCGACATGGCTCTATGGTGTCACTGGTGTCTGGAGCAAGTGGCTATTCTGCAACATCCACCTCTTCATTCAAGGTTTGTTGTTATGCTATAGGGCAGCATAAATTGAGTACTGAGTGTTGTGAAAAGAACTTGATAGGTTTTTGAAAGAAATATTCCACAGTGTAACTTATTTCATATTGTTATGGTTTTTAAGGTGCAAAATCATGATTCTTACAAATATAAAATGAACATATCAGATTTTATTTCATTCATTAATGAGTTAAGATGTAAAAAAAATTGGCTCAAAGCAGAATGTAAAGAACAGTGAAATGATTTTGTTAATATATGCAAATATATTCTGTTCAGAGATTAGTAACCAAGTGTGTTCACTGGAGAAAATTAATTTGCACCTCTGTGGACTTTACATTGCTCTCAGTTTTCTACTACTTAAAGAGTTGTAAAATAACTCCAGTGCAGCGAAATTAAATTCTATATGATCAAACAACACGCTCTCTTAAGAGTTCTGTAGATGACACTCACTATTCCTTTGAAAGGTCACCGAGTAATATGTTTGCCCAAAGTCTTTCACAATTTTTCCTCACAGTGTTTAATTTGAAAATACTAAATGTTATATTAGCACATTGTCAGACTTAACTGTTCTCTACTTCCTTCAGGCTTATCACTGTCAAGCCACTAATTAGTCATGTTCAAGTCTATTCCTGGGAGTGTTACGTTGAACTTGACAACTCTCCCTACCCCATCCCCTCAGTAATAAGATGTAGACTTTAAAAGGTGATGAAACATCATAGGAGTATATAAATTCCAGTTTTGTTAACTTGGATTACCTCGCCACTTTGTGTGTTTTGCAGAAAGGTCACAGTTTACGTGAAAAACTGGCTGAAATGGAAACCTTTAGAGATATCCTGTGTAGACAAGTTGATACTTTACAGAAGTACTTTGATGCCTGTGCTGATGCTGTCTCCAAGGATGAACTTCAAAGGGATAAAGGTTAATTAGGCTATTACCACTATTTTTACTTGGAGAATGAATGGATTTAAAGCTTCTTGATCTTAAAGGGTAATGTCTTTAAGTGATAAAGGTAACTATAGTCACTTGCTGAAAACCCCCAGTGTAACAGATTTCAGTATTATAACTTGTATACTATATTAACATATCCTAATTAATCTGATCACCCAAACCAGATGCCATTGAAGACTTTTACATGGTTTTTAAACTCTTTATTCCATTAAAAAATATATCTATCATCTCGGTAGTATGGGGTATTTCACATGATCACGTCTAATAAATTTACCCTGTGGGGCACCTGGCTGGCTCAGTTGGTAGAGCATGCAACTCTTGATCTCAGGTCATGAGTTCAAGCTCCACGTTAGGCCTAGAGCTTAACTTTAAAAAAAAAAAAAAAAAAAAATTACCCCCTGATGAGTCTTACAGAGAAGCATGTTTATGTTAAATCCTCTAAATTTGAAATCATTTGATCTCTGTATTCCTCTGTCTTCCTCCTCCTCTTCTCCCTTCCTTTTTCTCTTCACTTCTCTCTCTCCCCCTCCCTTCCTCTGGCTTTTTTCTCATAGAAGAAGAAATCAATAATGGAGCTACATAGACGTTTAAAAATAATCTTTAGTGAATTTTTTAATTTAAGAGACATGATCTTAAGTTAACTCGTGTAAGTTTTTAAAGTTACTCTTTCTTTGTTACTGCTAAAGATATTACTGATGTTGTTAACATCTGCTCTTCATTTGTTCCTTTACTTTGCTGTGAAGACAAAAATGCCTTCAGTATTCCTAAATAGCACCATGTTCATTCCCAGTATAACTAGGTTGCTTGACAAGGTTTCATTTCTTGGTCTTATTAAATGTGTTTGATCTGAGTTGATACTTTTTGTCCTCTCTATTCTTTTCCCTCCCTTCTGCCTTCTTTTGGATTGAGTATTTAGTAAATAATTTTGTTACCTCCTTTGACTTTTTAGCTATTACTCTTCGTTATTTTAGTGGCTACTTTATGGTTCATAGTATGTACATTTAACTACCTTCAAGTAACATGCCACTTCCAAGCATAGTATAAGAACCTTACAGTTATGTATTTTAATTTCTCCCCACTACTGAGGCAAGAGTTTTCAGTGTTCTTTAACCAGTACACTGTGAATTATGAGGTTTTCCAGTCCGTGATTTGGAAACAGATACTTTTCCCTGTACCATGTAGGTTTTGGATACTTTTCCCTGGAATTTTTTCATACAGTTCTTTCCCTGGCCTCTATAGTTCCCTCACTTGTATGTGCTAACAGTACTCTACTGAATGTTCAAAGGGACCTTCTGCTGATCTCCAGAATTCTTTCTCTGTACGGGCCTCTCCTCTCCAGTCATCTGCCTTGTGAATTCCAGTTGCCTTTGATTCTCTGTACTGTCAGTTCCTTCTCACCTTAGAGAGTCTGCCAGACTCCTGGTTTCCTCCTTACTCTAGAGCTTGGAAACTCTCCCAAAACAGTAACCTGGAGCAGTCATAGGTCTCATGTTATTTGTTCCCTGACTCTCAGGCATCACTGTCCTTTGTGGCCTAATATCCAATGTCTTGAAAACCATTGTTTCATGTAGTTTTTCGAGTTTTTTAGTTTCATTCTAGAGGGTAGCCTGTTTCTTCTATGTTGGTCAGAAGCAGAAACCCATATTCCTCATAAAGTACTTAATTTAGGTACTTAATTTTATCTAAATTAAGTAGCCTTAATGTTCTTTATATTTCATAGACTTTAAGTTTTAGGTTAACATTTGATATTTATTTCTATAAAAATAAAGGCCCTTCAACTTGTGTTTCTCCTTAAGAAAAATGTGTGTATCTTTTTTTATCAAACTAAACATTACACATCATCTTTCATTTGCTTGCAAATAGCCCTTTCAACAAAAAGAGAATACATACAGAATTGATTTATTTATTTTTAAATGATCTTATCAGTAGTAAAGAACATTTCGAGGACAAAAGTGATAATGGAAGGCTTAGACGTTGGGATACAGTGATAACCAGGTTGTATAGAATCTTTGAAAAATAATTTTAAATGCTATTCATGTTTGAATAAATAGCAACAGTGGTAGACTAATATATTAATTTGTTAGGGCTACTATCACAAAGTACTATAGACTAGGTGGCTTAAACAAGAGAAATTTATTTTCTCACAGTTCTGGAGGCTAGAAGTCTGAGATGAGTTGTTACCAACATTGGTTTCTTCTGAGGGCCATGAGGGAAGGATCTATTTTAGGTCTCTCTCCTGAGCTTATAGATGGGTTGTCTCTTCCCTTTGTCTCTTCCCTTGTCTTGTGAAGACACTTCCTTCTATAAGTGCCTGTGTTTAAATTTCCTTCGTTTATGAGGACACTGGTCGTCTTGGATTAGGGCCCACCCTAGTGACTTCATTTTAACTTGATTACCTCTGTGAACACCCCGTTTCCAGATACAGTCACATTCTGAGGTATGGAAGGTTAGGACTTCTAACATATGAATGTTGCAGGGACATAATTCAAACCATAACAACTGATTTCCCTATAAATGCTATTATAAAAAATACTGATATTTTTAAGAACTCATGCTGGGTAAAAGTGAAATAAGGACATGGACCATAGTTTCCTACTTTGTAGATCAGAGTTGCTGAACTGAATCTAAGGATCTTTCATTAAATTATCAATACCTTGGGGGTGCCTGGGTGGCTCAGTCGATTAAGCATCCAGCTCTTGATTTCAGCCCAGGTCATGATCACAGTTTGTGAGTTTGAGCCCCACATCAGGCTCCACACTGACAGTGTGGAGTCTGCTTGGGATTCTCTCTGTCCCTCTCTCTGTCCCTCTCTCTGCCCTGTTCACGTTCTCTCTTATCTTTCTCTAAATAAATAGATAAAAATTATCAAAATATGACAACAGCGGATTGTAGGTAGTGGATTGCTCTAATACTTTGTCATGTAGCCTTCATGCTAGCTTTATATGTTATTAATCTACTACCTTTACTCTGTTTACCTTTCCAATGAGAATTTATTCTTTCATATATTTTCTTGTTTCTAATTAACACACTTACTTTTCAGCCTAAAGAAGTCTCCTTAACATTTCCTGTAAGGCCAGTTTAGTGGTGACAAACTCCTTTCGCTTTTGCTTGTGTGGAAAACTCTTTATCTCTCCTTGAATTCTGAATGATAACGTTGCTGGGTAGAGTATTCTTGGTTTGAAGTGTTTTTATGGCTTAAAGAATTTTAAGAATCACTGTGCTTTTTAAGTGTGTCATTGAAACGATAACAGCAAATTCTCATTTATTTTAGGTGTTCAGTGTTTTTATATAAAATATTTAATCAGAATGGTTAGTTAGGCAGTCTTAGCCAGACCACCCACATTCCCACACATACTTCAGTAGGATTTAACTAACCCTTAAAGTCGTGTGTGTTGTGTGTGTGTGTGTGTGTGTGTGTGTGTGTGTGTGTGTGTATGGTTTGCAGAAGTAGAAAACATTATCTCTACCCTAAACATAGTGTTTGATTTTAAAAGAAGATAGATGTATCACATTAAAGGAAAGTTTCTATTAATCTTGCTCTTTTATTCATTGTTAGTTTGTTGACTTGAAGTAGATTACTTAACATTTTTTCACATCTGTTGTCTCAGCTATAAAGTGAATATTATATCCAGCACATATGATTGTGAGAATTAAGTGAGAATATACATACATTAGAACTGTGCATAACAGCAACAATTCAATAAATAATAGCTGCTGTTTTTAATGTGGTTCGTTTAGATTATTGCAGGGATAGGGAAAGCAGGAATGTGCAAGATCCAAAGATACAATTTAGCATAATAGATTTGAATGTTAGTAAGGAAAACCAGTCTGATTGGGATGGGGGATTTATATTAGGACAGTAGCTTTAAATCATGTCACACATCCCTTAAAGGTAGCTCAACAATGGACAAGGAGTGCTTGGTTGGGAAGGAAAAGAGGAACGCCACTCTTTTAGCCAGAACAGCTCTTATTTTCATCAATTTTATATTGAGTGTTGCGCTAGAAAAATAAAGTTGAAAATCCCTGTTTGGTGGTACTAGGCTATTAGATGGTTAGAGATACAAAACCCAAAATAGATTCTAATGAGATAAGTGAAGCACAAACCTTTCAGTAGTATTTAAGAACAGTTGATCAAAGTAGTATTGCGTCAAGGTCAGGATCTTGTTTGATGGTAAGTACTGATTTAAAAACAGAGCAATATGCTGTGTTAATGAACTTCTTAGAATTGACCATATTTGCAAATGATTGACAAGAAGATGAAGATCCACACAATCTGGGAATCTGATGAATCTTGGGACTAAGATGCCTGCAGAGGCTTCAATATGAATATTGACGTCTATAGGACTGATAGACATAGAAAAGAAAAATGTTAGTCAGGTATTGATATTACTTTGCTAGGTAGAAATGAATAGTAGGTATTAGTAGATAATAGCTTATGATTTGAAAAAGTTGTTATAGATGCGTAGCAAAATTTTTAAGTGATGAAAAAATGAAATAGCCTAATAACTAGAAAATGGCAGTACAGAACAAACTTATTTTTCATGGTGATTATTACCATTTAAGGGAGGAATAATAAACAGGAGTGGGCTCTACATCCATTGGAGAGAGAGAGCTAAAGTAGATGAAATGTTTATTGTAGGATCAAGTTACTCCTGATGTAAAGAGATACAGACAAGAAGTAAAACATTAATTTAGAATGAAGACTTCTTACATAGAAAGGGAGTACCTAAAAAGAAAAGAAAGAAGCCATTAAAAAAGTGATAGCAGAGAATAAGATTTATAAATTTGCATTAAGAGTGGAATACATAATACAGTGGATTAAAGTATGTTAGTAGAAAAAGGGATAGGACATAGAACAAAAAGGTATGCAGAAGGAGAACATAGGGGATTCTGTTTTTTCTGGAACTTAGTAAGTTAAAAGGAATGTCCAGGCACAGACACATAAGGATGAATGCAAATTGATATCACACCTGTAAGTCATTTTGTTGTCATGACCTGTAAGTCATTCCCTACACATGCAGAAATAGTAAATTTAAGAACTCCCAGAGGCAAGTTAAGGTATCTTTTGCATGTAACTTACTCTCTTACAGTCCTGCTCAGCCCTTGCAGGCCTCTGGTAGACTTATGAAATCACCCCAACCCCAAGCTGGGTAGGAAGGGATAGGATGACTAAAGGGCAAAACAATTCATATCTCAATGTTATCCCTTACACAAATGAGAATGGGTACAATTTTTCTAATGTATTTCAAGACATTGCACAGCATGTTTATTGGGCATACCTTGACAACCTTTGAAAATACAAGGGTAAATAAGGTCTTGTACTCACAGAATCTAGAATATATTGACTTCATTTGAACATAAGAATAAATTGGTTTTCTATTTCCTTTAATCCTAATATCCTGAAATATATTTTCTTTAGTGGTAGAAGATGATGAAGATGACTTTCCTACAACACGTTCCGATGGAGACTTCTTGCATAATACTAATGGCAATAAGGAAAAGTGTAAGTAGTATATTTTTTCCAGTTGGCTGGATTAAGTGTACTTTCTAAAGTTATATAATAACTAAGTATATAACAAGAATAATTATCTAATTGAGTAGTTTTTAAAAAGCAGTGTAATTACTGGAAAGTGAAAGTTTCTTCCAGGAAAAGACATATGAGTAAAATACACATTGTGACATTAAATAATAATGGCAGCTCATTATCTAACAAAGACTCGTTCTAAATTCCAGACATTGACCTGCTTATTTCAGCAGTATTTTATAAAATCAGTTTCTAGCACTCAAAGTTTATTTCTTGGAGGGGAAGCATTATAATATAACTTGAATGTTTATTTAAAGTATATTCTCTCTGTTGAACGTACTTTTCTGTCTCCACTTAATAAACTGGTATTAAAAAGTATATAATCAGTGTTATTAAATGTAAGTTATTAAAAATAGCTCTGATTTCACCACGTATTTGTTTATAGACACAGGAGCAAGGTGGTTTATTTCATATACCCATTTATTTTTGCTGTATTTATAATGGCTAACTTATTAGATGGAATTCTGAATTGTTCATTAGAAACCTACAATTTGCACCAACATGGATGAAGCTCGAGGGCCTAATGTAAGAGAAATAAGCCAAAGACAAATACTGCATGGTATCATTTACATGAGGAATCTTAAGCCTGAAAAAACAAAAAAACAAATCCAGAAACCTGTGATCCATAGTCAGTACTCTTCTTTTGAAATATCCTACAAAAAAGCTGGATTAGATTTGTAAAAAAATTTTTAAGTTACAAAACTAAGACATTGTGAAAAAATAAGTTAATCTAATTAAGCTTATTTTTGCTAATGTTGTAAAAGAATGTGAGGTATAATTTGTGGCCTGTTTTCAAATAATTTTTCAAACTGTCGTATGCATGGAATTAATTTTCTTTTTCGTAGATCACAGTGGAATATTCTATTATTGATACTAAAATCTGATACTTCTCTCCCCCTACTTTTTCCTTTTTGGTTCTTCCTGTTTCTTAGTTTCATCATAGCTTTCTTTCAGCTTATGACCTGCCCTCCCCTCAGTCTTGTGAAATACTATCTTCTTACTACACGGTTATCTATCCTTGGGACTTGGGACTTGGGACTGAAATGTTGCACCTTACTGAGCCATCTAGACTTATCTTTATTAAATTAGAGGGTTATTTGGGGAAGATTATTTCAAGTTATATTTTAATTTCACAATAAATAATCTGCTTTAATGGAAAAAAGATTTTGTTTGGACATTGGGAAAATTGTTAAATTGTAAAACTCGCAAGTCCAATCTTCCAGCCCAGTCAGTTCCCCGACCTACACTCCCCAGAATAGAATAGAAATTTATTTTCTATAGAAATTGAAATGGACGGTTCTAGATTCTGGAATACCTGGCACAGCAAAAGATAGGTGTATTGGCCTATCATCAACAAAGTGATTATGCAGAAATTTACAAACTGAGTATTGAAATTTAGCAACCTCATTGTTCTTTTTATCTCCAAGAACTCTGGTGATCAGGCACGAAATGAAAGTCTGTGTACTGAAGCTCCCTTCTTTTACCCTGTTTCCAGAATACCCATCAACCAGATGTATATTTTCTGATACAAAAATAGAACATAACTCTAGATGCTGAATGACCACAAGGAAGGGACCTATAGAGATTTTCTACATCTACCATGAAGAAGCTGTCTCACTACCAGATCACCCTTAAATGAAGTCCACTGGGTTTAAAACCCTGCTAATGCTTACAGAGCTTTTAGTAACTTACTCTTAAATGTGAACAGATAGCCAGATTTCCAGACATTTGAGGAAAGCCTCCAATCTCTTTTTCTGGAGACTTGAAACCAAACAACAGAAGGCAAAGTTATTAGAGTCATTTAGAGAAATACCCTACAAGATGTTTACATAATTTTTTAAATCATGAGTCATGTTTGAAGTACACTTGTGGAATGCACTGTTTAAAATAATTCCTTTCAGGGTGCCTGGGTGGCTCAGTTGATTAAGTGTCCAACTTTGGCTCAGGTCATGATGTTGCGGTTCATGAGTTTGAGCCCCACATCGGGCTCTGTGCTGACAGCTCTGAGCCTGGAGCCTGCTTCAGATTCTGTGTCTTCCTCTCTGCCGGTCCCCCATTTATTTATTAATTCATTTTCTCTCTCTCTCTCTCTCTCTCTCTCTCTCTCTCTCTCTCTCTCTTATTTTAAAATAAATAAAAATTCATTCATTCTCTCTCTCATTTTAAAATAAATTAAAAGAACATTAAAATAAAATAAGATAATTGCTTTCTTGGGGCACCTGGGTGGCTTAGTCGGTTAAGCAACTGACTCTTGATTTCAGCTCAGTCCAGATCTCATGGTTCATGGGTTCAAGCCCCACATTGCCACATTGGGCTCCGTGCTAACAGGGTGGAGGTTGCTTGGGATTCTCTGGCCCCCACCCTGCTCTCTCCCTCTCTCTCTGCCCTTCTCCCACTTGTGTTCGTGCTCTCTTCACTCTCTCCACCCCCCGAAAAAATAAATAAATAAAAACTTTAAAAATAAACAGAATAATTCCTTTCTTACTGTTGATGCAAAGTAACTCTTGTTAATTACCATAGATGGAAAGTAACTTTCTGTTAGAGTTAGAAATGAGTTAGAAGTTTTCTATATAATCTGGTAAAGTGGATAGAACATGTAGTCTTTAAATCTGGTACTACTTGATCATAGCATGGGATTAGGGTGTCAGTCATCTCTCAAAAAAGACAGGCTCTTAGTGCTAGATGCAGCCAACATCAGAAAAGGGAGAAATGATACTTGATTCTTGGGAGTGGTCATTGTAACAAATTTTACCATTAGAGCCATCATTAAAGCTTTGGTCTAGGGGCACCTGGGTGGCTCAGTCGATTAAGGGTCCCAACTCTTGATTTTGGCCCAGATCATGATCTCACAGCCATGGGATCAAGCCCCACGTCTGGCTCTGTGCTGTCAGTATGGAGCCTGCTTAGGATTCTCTCTCCCTCTCTCTCTGCCCCTTCCCCACTCATGCACATGCACGCTCTCTTTTTAAAACATAAATAAACTTTAAAAAAGATTTGGTCAAGATTACCTATTGTGATTAGTGAATATGTTAAGATGTTTAAAAATTTAGAACTAGTATACCGACCTGATAATAAATTCTATGTATTCCAAGAATAGGATTGAGGGTGAGATGTGAAGATTAGAATAAAACTTCCACAGGTTCTAAGATGATAATAAAGACACTTAAAGGTAATTTGAATATTAGACTAGAGGAGGAATTTTTGGATATGAAAACACCTTCCTGGGGCGCTTGGGTAGCTTAGTCAGTTAAGCATCCAACTTCAACTCAGGTCATGATCTCACGGTTCTAAATCATGATGTAAGGACTGTTTCCTCAACCTTTTGTGAACAATATTTACCTCTAATGTAAGTTTTCTTGTTATGTTCTGTGCATCCTTTTCTTAATTTATATTTCTAGAGTCAAAAGGGGAGACTTTATGATAATAGTGTCAATTCATCAAAAAGGCATAACAATTATACTTGTAGTTGTATATAATAACAGAATGCATGGAGCAAAAACTGAATAAATTGAAGAGGAAAAAAAAGACAATTGAATTGTAATAGTTTGAGACTTGACTATCCAGCTTTCAATAATGGATACAACAAGTAGGAAGAACACCAAGGAAATAAAATACTTATAAAGACAAACAGACCTGGTAGACATCTATGGAACTCTCCACTTAACAATAGGAGAATATATATTCTTAACAATATCCTTAACAATAGGAGAATAGTATATGTAACATTCTTCAGGAGAGACCATAAATAAGCGTCAATTAATTTAAAAGGATTGAAATCATACAAAGTACGTCCTCTAACCACAATGGAATAAAATTAAAAATCAGTGACAGAAATTTAGGGTATTCACAAATACGTAGACATTAACACCCTCACCTATAATCAGTGGATTAAAGACAAAATCAGAAAGGAAATTAGAAAATACTGTGAGATGAATGAAAGCAAAAATACAATATACCAAAACTGATGGACTGCAACTAAAGCTGTGCTTAGAGGGAAATTTATAGCTGAAACACCTTTATTATAAAAGAAGAGACTCAAAATACAATACAATCCAACTATAAATTGGTTCTTTGAAAAGATATCAAAGTTGATAAATCTGTCTTAGCAAATTTACAGTGTTATTAACTATAGTCCTCTTGCCATACATTAGACCTTCACACTTATTCATTCTGCATAACTACAACTTTCATTCTTTTAACAGTACTTTCAAGAGCAGAAATTTTAAATTTTGATGAAGTTCATTTTATTACTTCTTTTGTGGATTATACCTTTGCTAAGTCATATCTATATAGGAGTTTTTAAAGTTGAAAGTATCATTATTTCTCTTAAGGAGTTCTCTTGGAGTGGTTTTTTATTAGTTAATGGTGTAAGATATTATGCTCTCTTGCTTGCATCTTGTGAGTTGTAAGAGTTTTCATTTAATTCAAAGACTAACTCTGAGTTAAAATTATAAAATATAAACATAAGAGCCATTTAGCATGTGCATTGGTCTCAGACTTAATTTTGGACATTTATTTTAATTTTACATACCTTATTCAATTCTGTATGGTTTATCTTTAGGTATTTTTTAAATTTTAGGTCTCTCAAAATGTAAGGTAGTTCTTGCCATAGTTTCGTCCCACTTTAAGATGTCAGAGTATTATTGGTAAAGTATTCCTCCTACCACTTTGTTCACTGGGTGTAGTACAGCAAATAGATTTCATGAAACAACATCCAGAAAAAAAGCTATGAAAGTACATACGCTGCCACAAGCTTCTTTGCTTGTAGAGTATGGATGGAAATTTTTAAATGTTGGCCATCAAGAGGAGAATTAGAATCCAAGAGCCTGCTCTGACTTACTGGGTTTTTAAACATTTTTTAGTTTTACATTTTGATGAAGACTTATTTCTTCATTACAAAGATGTTCAGTGAATAGCTTTTTTTTCCCCAGTATTTCCACATGTAACACCAAGAGGAATTAATGGTATAGACTTTAAAGGGGAGGCGATAACTTTTAAAGCAACTACTGCTGGAATCCTTGCTACACTTTCTCATTGTATTGAACTGATGGTAAAACGTGAGGACAGCTGGCAAAAAAGACTGGATAAGGTAAGTGTTGTTTTTCTTCTTTTTAAAAAATGATCCAATTTGATTCAGCTTTATAGTAATTTCTTAGGGAAAAATCTATTGGGATTGATAGAAGTAGCAGGGGGTACTACTCTTCTGAAATTTTGTGGGCATCTTAAACTCATTTTCCTAATGAGATTCACCAGTTATGTATTTGGTTACATACAACATAAATTCTTGGTAGGATTTTAATATAAAAAATTTTGTAGTCATAGAAATGCCTTGGAATAGAAGTGATAAGCCATTTAACATTACCTAGCTTAATTGTGAAATACGTGCAGCTGTATTTAAGTTCTTAAACACCAGTTTATGAAGTTAAACACTAGCTTACTGTGTTCATAGCTGTGTATACTTCCAGGGTCATTGTGCTATTATTTAACATATATTACGTTGTTCATTGAACATTTGCCTCATATTCACCTGTTTACACCTTTGCTTAAACTTTAGCATTCATAATAACATTACAATATGAGTCTTTAGTTCCTAATGTCACCTTTGGCTCAGTGAATTTGTTTAGTAGGAAAACTCCTATTTAGAATTCAACATCAGTAAAACAATAAAATGTTATAACTGTAACATATCTTAGAAGATTTAGTTCTAGTCTAATGCCATCATTTAAAGAAGGAGCTGAGGTACAGAGACTGGTCCAGAAATGCTAAGTAGCAGTTGGAAGAATTTTACTCTATGTTATATTTCAGCTCTGAATACTAGGCCAGACAGTAGTCAAAATCTGACTTTGTGCAGAAATCTCTGTCCCCACCCCCCGCCCCGTTCTCTCCCACTCTCTCTCTCAAAAATAAATAAACATTACAGCTTTGTAGTACAGTTTGAAGGCCGGAATTGTGATGCCTCCTGCTTTGGTTTTCTTTTTCAAGATCGCTTTGGCTATTCAGTGTCTTTTCTGGTTTCAGATAAATTTTAGGATTATTTGTTCTAGCTCTGTGAAGAATGCTGGTGTTATTTTGATAGGGATTGCATTGAATATGTAGATTGCTTTGGGTAGTATTGACATTTTAACAGTATTCTTCCTATCCAGGAGCATGGAATCTTTTTCCATTTTTTTGTGTCTTCTTCCATTTCTTTCATAAGCTTTCTATAGTTTTCAGTGTATAGATTTTTCACCTCTTTGGTTAGATTTATTCCTAGGTATTTTATGGTTTTTTGTGCAATTGTAAATGGGATCGATGCCTTGATTTGTCTTTATTTTGCTTCATTGTTGGTATATAGGAATGCAACCGATTTCTGTGTATTGATTTTATATCCTGCAACTTTGCTGAATTCATGGATCAGTTCTAGCAGTTTTTTGGTGGAATCTTTTGGGTTTTCTGTATAGAGTATCATGTCATCTGTGAGGAGTGAAAGTTTGACCTCCTCCTGGCTGATTTGGATGCCTTTTATTTCTTTGTGTTGTCTGATTGCAGAGGCTAAGACTTCCAATACTATGTTGAATAACAGTGGCGAGAGTGGACATCCCTGTCTCGTTCCTTACCTTAAGGGGAAAGCTCTGTTTTTCTCCATTGAGGATGATATTAGCATTGGGTCTTTTGCATATGGTTTTAATGATCTTGAGATATGCTCCTTCTATCCCTACTTTCTTGAGGGTTTTTATCAAGAAACGATGCTGTATTTTGTCCAATGCTTTCTCTGCATCTGTTGAGAGGATCATATGGTTCTTGTCCTTTCTTTTATTGATGTGATGAATCACATTGATTATTTTGCAGATATTGAACCAGGCCTGCATCCCAGGTATAAATCCCACTTGATTGTGGTGAATAATTTTTTTAATGTATTGTTGGAACCGGTTGGCTGATATCTTGTTGAGGATTTTTGCATCCATGTTCATCAGGAAAATTGGTCTATAGTTCTTGTGGGGTCTCTGTCTGGTTTTGGCATCAAGGTAATGCTGGCTTCATAGAAAGAGCTTGGGAGTTTTCCTTCCATTTCTATTTTTTGGAACAACTTCAAGAGAATAGGTGTTAACTCTTCCTTAAATGTTTGGTAGGATTCCCCTGGAAAGCCATCTGGCCCTGGACTCTTGTTTCTTAGGAGATTTTTGATTACTAATTCAATTTCTTTACTGGTTATGTGTCTGTTCAAATTTTCTGTTTCTTCCTGTTTCAGTTTTGATAATTTATATATTTCTAGGAATTTGTGCATTTCTTCCAGATTTCCCATTTTATTAGCATATAATTGCTCATAATATTCTCTTATTGTTTTTATTTCTGCTGTGTTGTTTGTGATCTCTCCTCTTTCATTCTTGATTTTATTTATTTGGGTCCTTTCCTTTTTCTTTTTGGATCTCAGTTACATTTTATGTGAAATGTAAGAATGTGGGTGTGATACACAGTATGTATGTGTGTGTATACTTACGTGTATATAGATAGATATAGATATGTATATAGATACGTGTATATGTGTAGTGTACATACGTGTGTATATATGCATATAAGTATATATGTATATATTTATATATGTATAAGACACATTCTATAAGAAATAGAAAGTTCTTGAGTGGAGAGACTAGTTTATCAACAAATAGGTCTTTTAAGTAATTCGTATAATTGGGAAGGAAAGTACAGTGGTAATTTAATATGATTTAAGTGAAATTTCTGTTTCCTTCAAAAAGTATTTGTATGCTTCCAATGTGCTAGCTCTAAGCTAGAAATGGGAAAACAGCAATGAGCAGGAAATTGTCCCTCAAAGAGCTTAATCTATTGAGAGCAATTAAATAGGTAATAGGTGATATAATAACAGGTATTTGATAGCAGTATTGTTTATACTGTTTCTAATGTCAGTTCTATTATTTTTTCAGCTGAGTAATAGAAAATTAATATTTAGTGGTTATTTTTCTTGGTTACCTATAATAATCCCTTGTATTACAGAAGACATATACTGAATTGTTAGCTAGTCATGTCTAAGAAGACCAGAAATTCTAAGATTAAACAATTTTACTTATTAATGGTATTAGTAAGAGAAAATCAATTCACTGAAGATGTTTGCTTACATTAATAGGCTCTCATATGTAATTTCATGTGGTTTTTCATTTTCCCTTAAGTCCTTTGAATATTATTATTGTGCTGTATGTTTTTGTTGTGTTCAGTTTTTAAAATTTAGGTATAGCATAAGTATGGTAAGGTGTGCCAGTCTTAAGTGTCCTGTGTGACGATTTTTATGCATATGTATACACCTCTATAACTGCCACTCAGATTAAGATAAAGAATTTTTATAGTACCCCAGAAGGTTCCTGCATGCCTTTTCCTGGTCCATACCATACCACCATCTCAAGAGGTGACCGTATACGTATACACTCTTGTGTCTGGCTGTTTTTTCCCTCAACATTGACCATGAGATTTATTTGTATTGTTACATTTAGTGGTAGTTTATTCTTTTTTATTGTTGTATTTCATTGTATGACTTCAGTTTGCTTATCAGTTTTTCCTTTGGTTTTTATATTTTAGCTATTGTGAATAAAGCTGCTATGAGCTTTCTTGTACATAGCTTTTGGAGGATATTCACTCATTTCTCTTGGGCATATACCTATGAGTAGAATCGTTGGTTCATGGGGTATATGCTAGCTGTGGTGGATATTGGCAAACAGTTTTCCAAAGTGGTCATGTCACTTTATACTTCTATCAGCAATAGATGAGAATTCACTTGCCTCTTTACTCTTAGTAACACTTGTTATTGTCAAGTTATTGTGGGAATTTGTTTTGTTTTTAAATTTTAGCCATTCTGGTGGGTCTATATACCTGCTTTCTCTTGAGTGTGCAAAAATTAGTCTTTAAGTCCAATGAACAATTAACTGATTTGTACAAGCTTTAATGCAGATAGGATATTTGGAAGTAGTTAGCTTTGTGTGTGTTCCTGTGGACTTTAACTTAGCCCTTAAGGATTTGAGGTAAGGGAAGGGAATAAAGAGAATAAATACATGTTCCTTATAAGCTTGTTAGACTTAAGTTATCAGATTTGACCAGGGCAGTACATTTCGTGTTGTAGAAAGAAGTTTGAGATTGGTAGTGCCAGGGCCAGCCCTTTTTAAAAAATATTTATTTATTTATTTATTTATTTATTTATTTATTTATTTATTTATTTATTTATTGAGAGAGAGAGAGAGAGAGAGAGAAAGTGCTAACAGGAGAGCGGCAGAGAGAGGAGAGAAAATCCCAAGCAGGCCCAGCACTGTCAGCTCTGAGCTGGGGGAGCCCATGGCGAGGCTAGATCTCAGATCTGGATCTTAGGAAGCTGAGATCGTGACCTGAGCTGAAATCATTACTCTCACTCTTTTGACTGAGCCACCCAGGCGCCCCAGGGCCAGCCTTTTTTTTAATGTGTTGACTTTGGGTCTTTTAACCCCGTACGGCTATAGATTAAAGGTGAGGGTCAAAGTAGAAATCTAAGCTCTTTTTCAGCTCTAAAATAGTTTTAACCAACAGTGAGAAAAGTACTAGACATTCATCTTTCTTAGAATATATTTTAGCATTCATTGATTTCGCCTGTTGGTTATTTTCTTCACATCCATTGCTTTCTTTCTTTAAAGCAAAATAAATACACCTTTACTGGGGGGAAACAAACACATAAATACATTGTAGGCATTTCTAGTGTTAATTTTATCTTTTTTCTTTTTTTTTTAAGCATAGGCACTTTCACAGTTACTTAATACACCTAAATATATAGCCCACCTATAAGGTAATTCTTAGTGGTGATTTAAATGGTGGTTTGTGTGTAAAGTATATCTCAGAGAAAAGTGTTTTCTTGGACAGAACAATGCTCATTTTTCACAGGAGTGGGATGTTTCTTTTTATTACTGTTGTTGTTTAGCCAAATTATAAAATTTCAGTGAAATGAAGAGAAAATTCCACTTCAGATGTAATTTTTCACTTGCCTTTTTTTTTTTTAAGGAAACTGAGAAGAGAAGAAGAATAGAAGAAGCATACAAAAATGCCATGACAGAACTCAAGAAAAAATCCCACTTTGGAGGACCAGATTATGAGGTATGAAGTTACATTTTGATTTTAGAAGGAGGAAAATATAGGTCATATCTATCATAATGTTGCAGGATTTTTTTACCACAATACCCGGGATTCATTGTCGCACTGCTTTGAAGAATGAAGACTTGGACACAAAATGAACAGTAGGCAAAACTTTATTAGAGTATAAGATTAGAAAAGAAGAACAGTAGGAAAGTTCTCTTTACAGAGAAGGGACATTTGGAAGTGAATGCAAGGACCATAGAGAAGGGTCCTTGTTCTGTAAAGTTCTGGTCAGCTTTCCCTCATCCCTTCCCCCTTGTTCCTTCTCAGGTTCTACCCTTATGGGCTTGATCACTCTAGGTTCTGGGTTATTCTGTAGGTGTTGGCTCCTTTTCACTGAATTGAGTGGTCTATGGCCATACTTAGGTCTTTTGTCAAATTTCTGAGGAAAACCTGAAAGGGAGTAGGTGGGGTCTGTTACATTCTTAAGAGGAACCTTACTCCTGAGGGGGTTTGTTGTGGTCAGACACTCCCAGCATTGTTCCAAAATATGTGTTTTTCTCCACCCAGGGACCTCAGACCCTAATCTTTCCCTCTCAACCTACTGAATCTTATCTTCTTCTATCATAATAAAAGTGATTTTTTTTTTTTAATTTTTATTTTTGAGAGACTGAGACAGAGTGCGAGTAAGGGAGGGGCAGAGACAGAGACAGACACAGAATCCGAAGCAGGCTTCAGCACAGAGCCCAAGGCGGGGCTTGAACTCACAGACTGCGAGATCATGGCCTGAGCTGCAGTCGGGTGCTTAACCGACTGAGCCACCCAGGCATCCCCAGAAATTATATTATAATCTTAAATTCATTCCTTAAGATATGCTATGTATGCAAGACACTGTACTAGGCATGGATATACAGGATCCTGCCCAAGTACCTAATGGGAAAACAGGCTATTTAACAGGTGAGTTTAACACTGTTAGCACCAAGAGGTTTTTGAGTCAGGGGTGGCTTCCCAGCATCTTAGCTGAAATCTTAAGAATGAGACGGAGCTAGGGGCACCTGGGTGGTTCAGTCGCTTAAGCATCCAAATTCCACTCAGGTCATGATCTCACAGCTCATGGGTTCATGCCCCACGTCAGGCTCTGTGGTGACAGCTCAGAGCCTGGAGCCTGCTTCAGATTCTGTGTCTCCCTCTCTCTCTGGCCCTCCACTGCTCGTGTTCTGTCTCTCTGTCTTTCAACAATAAATAAACATTAAAAAAAAAGAAAAAAAAAGAATGAGACGGAACTGGAGGGTATTATGCTAAGTGAAATAAGTCATTCAGAGAAAGACACATCTCATGTGTTTTCACTCTTATGTGGAACTTGAGAAACTTAACAGAAGACGATGGGGGAAGGGAAGGGGAAAAAATAGATACAAACAGAGAGGGAGGGAGGCAAACCATAAGAGATTCTTAAATACAGAGAACAAACTGAGGGTTGATGGAGGTGTGGGGAAGAGGGGAAAATGGGTGATGGGCACTGAGGAGAGCACTTGTTGGGATGAGCACTGGATGTTGTATGTAAGCGATGAATCATGAGACTCTACCCCCAAAACCAAGAGCACACTGTACACCCTATATGTTAACCAATTTGACAGTAAATGATATTTTTAAAAAAAATGAATGAGTAGTCTGAGTAGAAAGTAACCAGGTGAATAGCAAGAATGTTTGCTTGTAGGGGCTGAAAAGGAAAACTTAAAAAAAAAAACAAACAAAAGCATTTTGCCCACAGGGAAACTGAAAGACCTTATCGGAGGGTGGAGCCTATTGAGAGGAGGGAGTAGTAAGCCAGGCTTGCAAGGTCTACAGGAATCCTTATATATCCTCAGGCAATGGGTTTTAAGCAAGTGAAAGTTTTCAGATATACCATTTAGAAAAATCATTCTTGCTCCCTGCTGTGAGGGTAGTGGATTGAAGTTGACAGCCATTGACCGGCAGCTTCCAAGACTTCAGGCTCGCAGGTGAGAATTGAAGATAACCTAGATTAAGATACAGTAATAGGAACAGACACCAGAAATAAATTTACATATTTAAAATTAGGATTAAAGAGTGTAGTGATTGAATGAAGGGAACTGGAGGTGCATATGAATTTTGAGACATTAACCGGAGGAGGTTTTAGGTATTATTGGATACAAAGATCTAACGCTTAGGTGAGAAATGGATAGATAGGCTGTGGATTTCAGGAATCATCACATGACTGAAGCCAATGCTGTGGGGAGAGCAAGGGTAGAACCCTGAGGAACACCCACATTTAAGGGAGTCCAAAGAGGAGTCTTGGATAGAAAGGAATTGGGAAATTAGGAATCCAAGGAGAGAGATCTCTTCCAAGATCATCATTAACATGAGAAATGCTGCTAATGGAGCAAGTAAGCTAAAGAGTGGTGTTTCCCACAGATTTAGCAATAAATAGCTATTTTCCTTGGTAAACATGATGAGTTAAAATGGTTTTTTTAAGTTGTTTTTTTGATAAAGTAAATTTTATTCCAGTTACTGTAGTTCTCCCTTACATGTGCCATCAAAGGAAAGATGTACCTGTCTTATTTGCCCATTTCACTTACCAAAGTAGAATTTTTTAATGCTATAGTTCCCAATTAGTAGACTCCTGAGACTGAAGTGATTGCATAGATTGAATGAGCATTAAAATTTTTCAAGTGTAGATGTGGTTATGATCAATAGAGGTTTTAAAAGCATTAGGAAATATGTTTGAGTTCAGAGTAGATTTTGGCTATTTCGTATTTTTCTTACATTAAGCAAAGTTACACTGCTGTTACTTGAATGTCAGAAATGTTTGGACTTATAAAGGGAATCCTGTAGGAGAGAGGCCTCTGGAGTGTTGTTACTATTCTTGTTGGCGATCCAGCTGGTCGTTTGATGGCTGTGTTCACTTAATGATAATTCATTGAAATTTGCACTCTTTGTATATTGTAGCTGAATAAAAAGGTGTGTGTGTGTGTGTGTGTGCGTTTAACGTGGTTATGAGGGAGCCTCATAGCTCTAAAAGAACTAGTGCATTATATTGGGGCGCCTGGGTGGCTTGGTCGGTTGAGTGTCCGACTTTGGCTCAGGTCATGATCTCGCAGTTTGTGAGTTCGAGCCCCGTGTCAGGCTCTGTGCTGACAGCTTGGAGCCTGCTTTGGATTCTGTATCTCCTCCTCTCTCTGCCTTTCCCCTGCTCATGCTCTCTCTCTGTCTGTCCATAATAGATAAACGTTACAAAAATTTAGAAAAAACAAAACAAAAAACTAGTGCATTAAATCAAGATGTCTCATATGCCTGTGACAAGTGACAAGAGCATTACACCTTAGTTCCTCCCACCCTTTTTGCGTTGGCCCCAGGTGATGTCACGTTGCTAGGTTAGGTACTTTCTAATGGGATAGTGATGGCCTAGGGTAATCATTTAACTGGAAAAACTCCAGACAGACCAGCAATTATTCATGTGTCTTACTTTGGATATTTAAAAATTTAGGGAACCTTAAACCCAGCCTACCTTTTCAGCCTCAGCTTTTCCCCTAACATGAAGCTATTGTTCCACTTACAGTCCACTCACTTGTTTCGTGTCAGCAGGAACATACTGTGCTTATTTCTGTTTTCTATTATTCTTTGTACATTTGATACAGCTGAGGTTCCAGTTGCATGAGAATCGGTTGGAGAACTTATTAAACATACATATTCCTGGCTTCACCCAAGATCCACTGAAAAGTAATTTCTGCGTACGGGGACTAAGAATTTTCCATTTAACAAGTTCCCAAGGCAGTTTCCTAGCTGATTGAGAACCACTGCTTTGCCATCTAACCAGGCTTTCAAGCATCAGTTCAGTTTTTCTTTCTTCATGAGATAATAGTCTTTGTTTAGGAAGATGCCCCTCAGAAAACTCCTGTCTGTGCTTGTTATCGGCTATCAATAGATCTTATGTAACTTTGTACTTACTTTTCTGTGATTTTATATGTTTTCTCTTATCAGGTACTCATTCACAAGTACTCACCTCTGCCACTATAGCATGAAAGGAGGCATAGACAATTCCTAAATGAATGAGCATGATTATATTCCAACAAAACATTATTTTAATTCCATATTATAATTCTCACATCATGAAATGTTGCTATTTTTTCTTCTCCAGCCACTTAAAAATGAAATTCTCAGCTCAGAGGCCATGCACAAGTAGGCAGTGAACTAAATTTAACTCCAGGGCATAGTTCAGCAACAGCCCTGTTCTAAACTATCACCCTAACACAGTGTTGGTCAGTATACAGTGGGTATATGAATATTGAGTATATGAATTAATTGTGACACTCATGATTTTGCACAGAACATATGTTACTTGTCTTTTGATATTACTTTATATATTAACTGGTTTATAAATATTTGTCAAGTCACATTTCAACTTTCCTGTAGAGTTAATGCTAGGATTATAAAGGTTTTATATTTTCTTTAATCAACTGTTTTTTTTTTCCTCTCGTGTGTTTGAATAGGAAGGTCCAAACAGTCTGATTAATGAAGAAGAGTTCTTTGATGCTGTTGAAGCTGCTCTTGACAGACAAGATAAAATAGAAGAACAGGTATATCTGTTTTTAAAAATTCTAACACACACACACAAAAATTCTAACACTAGGCATTCTTGATGTGTGTTATTTTATATAAATAAAATTTGAAAATTGTGAACCTAATAGCCCAGAAAATGAACTGTCTTCACTGAGTCACAGATGTAGAAGAATCTTTACAAGTCACTTCCTTCATTGATTCATTTCTAAGCAATGGAAAGGAGACCACTGATTGTTTACAGGAAGCATGAATAATTTACATGAAATTAAACGGAAATATTCCACCTGTTCCCCTTGAAGTATCCAACTTTTATTATCTTTCTATTTAGAACAAGTATATATTTAATCTGAATAAAACAGTCTCTGTGAATTTCTCTTTACCACAAAGTACTGACCATATGAATTCACAAGGAAGAAGACCAAGAATGTATTTTTTTTCTTCTAAATTACTACCATTCCATTTTTATTATTAACTCCTTTAAAGCTTTAACAACTTTCACCTTCAGTTGCTTCCTCACTTTTGACTTTGCTCAGTATTTCATTGTTATCAAATTCGCAACAGACATACCCAGCTCTTTTTGGAAAGTGAAGGAAAACATTTCTTAAATCCTTTAACTCTAGTCTCAGGAATAGTATGATGATCCTTTGCCTTCTTTTAGTTATGCAGTAGTGAAGTTACCATATATTACCACTAGATGGTACTTAAGGGTGAATTTTAGTCACTCTTCACAGGGCTTTAAGCATCTTGCAAATAAATTCGTAAATGTATCAGTTGTACTACAAATTAACTTGCGTAGATAAGTTGGCTTGTCATTCTTTGTCATTGCTAGGGTAGTCATGACCGTTATGCCCATTTACTGGTTTGTCTCCCTGAGGGTAAATCACCTCCAAGAGTGACATTTTCTTTTCATGTTTATTTTTCATTATTTTTCTTCTAAATCAGTGATAAAAAGGTGTTGTTACATTAATTTATAAAGTATATCACTCATTCAAAAGAGATTATGCAGCATTCAATAAGAGTGGAAACTTTCAGGTCCTAAATGAGCTCCATATTTGTACGCCTAAAGTGTAACCTGAAGGAGTATCATTGTGTTTGGCTTTACTTCACCGTGGTGTTTTTTTTATTTTGATTTTGTTTTAAACTAAGTTGTGCTATTTGGGGGAGAGTCGTGTGCTATTCTGGGAGAGTAGGTCGAGACAACTTCAGTCTGAGTTTTGTAAATGACTAACTATGTAGCTGTAAACTTATCACTTAAATTCTCTGGGCCTTGGTCTTCTAATATGTAAAACAAAGAGTTACACAAGATGATTCAAATTCTCTCTTCTGGCTCCAAAATGCTACTCTACTGGATACTAATGCAGTGGTTGAGTTGGAGTTTAAAAGGATCGATGAACACTTTTGTAAATTTTAAAAGAAAAATATTCATGGGACTATTTAACTTCAGTCTGTTGTTGACCCTGTGGTAGATACGCTACAAAATAGGTCATTAAACAGACCATGATTTTCCTTGCCTAATAGACATGTTGATATCGCGAAGATAATTATAGTATGGTAATGCTCTAGAGTAGTAAACTTCAGTAATTCATGAAGTGAAGTTCCAAAGATTCAGATCATTAGATATTGCACGGGGCTCTCCACAGCACAGCCACTACTTAGGTATTCTTCAGTGACATTTTTGAGTTTACATTGTTCTAGGTTATTTGCCAATATAAGGAAAGATATTTTTAATAAAGTGGTGAATAAGAAATGAGATCTTAGTTCTGTTCAGATAGTGCTGAATAGAAATTACTGCTTGTCTTCTGCATAGTTAGAAGATGAGTACACACACAACACAGCACAGGCTCTGGTACATTATATTTAGTAAATATTGACTAAGTGAGAAGAAACTAGGCAAGCTCAGGAGGAGGAAGCAGGTTAAGTGACAGCTTAACAGGTGTGATACCTTAATGGAAAGGAGATAAGATATCCATGACCTGGTCTTTGGAACAAAACTGAAGCAAACGATGACACTGGTTCAGATGGTATAGCTCTGCACATCCCTGATGAAGTAGAATGATTGGAATAATTTGGCCAGAGTTTGAATATAAGAAAATTACTTTAACAGCAGTGTTAATTAAGATTCATGGTAAATAATGCCATGCTGGTATTGGAGAGTCTGACCAGGGGCAGAATCAAAGAACCCATCCCTGGTCAAAGGTGGTACCTATGGCGTCTGAAAGAAGAGACTGATTTAGAATACATGAAGTAAGTGTCGGGATTTGGCAAGGCTTGTATCTTTCGAGTATTTTTGTGATTCAAGTATTTATAAGTACTAAAGTGTTCAGTAATTAAATGTTGATAGTTCCAGGTTATATTATCCATTCTCAAGCTACAAAGTACACTTTAAAACCTTCCCACCTAACATTACATGTTTTCTTAGTCACAGAGTGAAAAGGTCAGATTACATTGGCCTACATCCATGCCATCTGGAGATGCCTTTTCTTCTGTGGGGACTCATAGGTTTGTCCAAAAGGTAAGCTAATGTCACAGCTCACTGAAATTATATATTGTATTGTTCTTCAGTGTGGATGGAACTATCTTGTTGTATAAGGTTTCTCTCTTCTTGAATTTAGGTAATGAGACTTTTGGGTATTTTATGTTTTCTTCCAAACATACATTTTTGTATGTTTTTCCTCCAAAATGGTTAGAAATCATCTTCTGAATATAATGTTCTTTCTTTTTTCTTTAAGGGGAAAGGGGGGGATGGGGGTGGATAGGAGTGGCTAATCTGATAGTTAACCAGAAGCATAACTAGTTATATTAAGTCACTTTTTTTCTTTGGGGTTAAGTGGTATTATGTTGTATTACTGGAAGCACTGCATTCTTTTTAGAAAGATTTTGGAGCATAAACCATAATAGGTGCATGAAGTCAGCACTTGCTGCTGAGCCTGTTTCATATGGTGCTTTGTTCTCTCTTTCTTTATCTTGTGTTTGGAAGTTGGTACTGAATGCTCTGTTGTGCCTTTGTTCTGATTACTTGGTTTTTTCTTTGTCTGTCTCTGGTAGCCCTATAGTCGCTCTTCCTCCATGTCTTCCATTGATCTCGTCAGTGCCTCTGACGATGTTCACAGATTCAGCTCCCAGGTACTGTATGAATGTATAGAGCGGACTTGAGTCTTTCCGTGCTATATTTCAGCCTGCTTTCCCAGTTCCTAGATATCTTTCTGTTAGGCCACTTGTTTGGTTTTGAATTTTAAATGGTAATAAGCATTTAAAAGGCCTTCCTTATCTACTAAATAGTTCCTCTATCAGGCTTGCATGTGCCCTTTGTATCCTGTACTGTGAATAGCTTGGAATTTTGCCATGGAGGAGGCACTCCTGAAAGATTTCAAATTGAATTGTAACAAGTAGGAGATACCTGGTTTTTAAATACCATGTAGTTTCTTTAGATAGGATTCAACAACTTTGATGAACATGGTTTACAGAGTATGTTATCGCATAAAAGTAGGTTTTAATAGTCTCCCTTTTAATCTCGAGTATCTCATATTTCAACAGGGAAATGTCTTTTTAAATAATATTTGTCTCATTACTATTATTATACTAAGCTCCATTGAACAGATTGTATTTTGTTATGCAAATTACCCTTGGATATTATAAATTAATGTTCTTTTTCATATACATGATTAAGGATTTAGGAATTTAAGACTGGAAACTACATGCTTGCTGTCTCTACCCTCATAATAATGTCCAAGTATTATCAGAGGAATATTTTTTAGTATCAGCATTCGTTTTTTAAAGTTTTTTTAATCCTTGTATCTTTGCCATTGAGCTATGTATCTTTATGGTGATTGTGTTTTATTGGATTGCATTATGTTATCTTATGTTAAGAAACTGTGCTTTCCAGTCAGAATGACCAAGTGTAAATACTGGTTAGTTGCATGATCTTGGACAATTTTTCTAACTCTTCTGTGCTTCACTTCTGTGATCTAGCTAGGACTGTGATCTGGCTAGAGCCTGGCCTGTAGTAAATGCTAAATAAGTGTGAGCTTTTATTAGTTATTATATAGCTATTTGTTAGCTATTGTTACTATAATAATAACAATTTCTTTGAACTAGTCAAAATTTTCCACATTATTTTTTTTTGCTATCAGAGTACAGTTGACCCTTGAACAACGTTGAGATTGGGGCACTGACCCCCCCCTCCCCCCGGTCAAAAATCCACATATAACTTTTGACTCCCCAAAAACTTAACTACTCACAGCCTACTGTTAATCAGAAGCCTTAAGGAGAACATAAATCGCTGATTAAAATATACTTTTATGTTACATATATACTGTATTTGTTACTAAGAAAATTGTAGGGAAGAGAAAATACATTTGCAGTCCTGCACTTTATTTACTGAAACAAATTTGCATTCAAGTGGGCCTGCGCAGTTCAAACCTGGATGTTCCAGGGTCAATTGCCTTCCAGTAAAAGTTTTTTAAAAGTCCTAATTTAAAACAGATTTCTTAGTTTATACATATGAATAAAATTGACATTTGTTTTTAACTCTGCAGGAAAGAGGAAAATTAAGTTTAAGACTCAAAATGTATTCTTTGACTTTTGCAGCCTTTTTCTCCTTGAACATGTTTGAGAGAGAGATGTATCAGTTCTGCTTCAGAAACCACCTAGAACCAAACTTATTCTAATATTTCTTAATCATGTTCATCCATTTGTGCAAGCTTTTTAAAGGCATATCATATTTGCAATAAATCCGTGACAAAACTAGATAATACTGGGAGGCTTTGGTTTATTCTGCTAAGCTCCACCTTGCATTAAAGTAATAGAGTAAGAGACTAAAGCTCATCAGTACCAGTCACCATTTTTCCTTAAAATACAGGAATACACAAGCTATGAATGAAAACATAATGAGAGCGATAAATGAGTGTTAAGCTACTGATAGGTGCCTAAGAATTAAGGCCTCAGAATGCAGACCTCCGACCCAAGCTGTAGAGCTATAAAACAGCTGAAATTCTTCACGTACAGATGAATATATTACTGAGACGCAGGTGCCCATGTTTTTACAAGACTTTGCCACATTGTAGCATACTTCTTTATATTTTGTGTAACTCATGTATATAAGTTGAGAAAGATCTTCTGGTGGAATTTTTTTAATAGGTGATGCTTGTGATTATTTATAATCTTTTTTTAGCTTTTGATTATTGTACCATTTTACTTATTTATGTATTTAGAAAGCAAGCAAGCAAGCAAGCAAGCACATGCGCCCATGCACAAACAGGGTAGGGGCAGAGAGAAAAGGAGAGAAAGAATCTTAACCAGGCCCCATGCCCAACACAGAGCCCAATGTGGGGCTTGATCTCAGGACTGTGAGTGAGATCAGGACCTGAGCAGAAATCGAGAGCTGGACGCTTAACTGACTGAGACACCCAGGTCCCCCTTTTCGCACCACCGTTCTATATGCCAAAAGAGGCAAAATTGAAGAATAATGACTTTGAGGTCTTCAAGTATTTATGGTCCTTGCTAAAGTATCTGTTGTCATTAGCAAATTTGGGCTCTGGCCCTTAACTATTAATTTGGCTTTGCCTGTGTGTACAAATCTAGGCTTATGACTACTTTGTTCTTGATGAAGTTATATTCATGCTCCTGATTGAGTAGAATAATTAAACATAGAACTGAGAGATGTCCTGAAAATAACTTCAAATAAAATATGTGAATCTCCTAGGAAATTAGTAGCAACACACGAGTCTATCTAATTGGCAGATTTGGAGAAAGAAGTAGCTCTTACACTGTACAGAAAGTAGAAAGAACTTGAATTTATAAGTCGATCTTTTGGATCACATTTATTTGTATATCACAGCAACTATTGATGTCACCTCAAAAATTAAAAAGCAAAAATTAAAAAAATCTTTATTCAGAAAAAAAATATATCAAAAGGTGGGCAATACATCAGGTTAATCATTAGTAGACATTATTGCAACCACGGTTCTGTATAAAGCTCTTTCCCCCCTTTATGTCCACAGCAACACTTTATTATTGTGGTAATTAATTATTTAACCCCCTCCC
This sequence comes from Prionailurus viverrinus, assembly GCF_022837055.1. NCBI lineage: Eukaryota > Metazoa > Chordata > Mammalia > Carnivora > Felidae > Prionailurus > Prionailurus viverrinus. Next base: position 140,474,363 of record NC_062561.1, on the reverse strand, counting down.
TGTTTGTTGTATAATAATACATGTTAATTTTAGCAGAACTAGAAAATAGAGTAAATAAAATTAAAATATTAGATCACTGTTAATATTCTCATGCATATCCTTTTTCCATGTATATAGAAAATCAGTCACATATTGATTAAGTACACAGACTTTAATAATTGTCTTCCTACCAAAGTAAGTAATTCAGTACATACTATTTTGTGACCAGTATTTTTTTTTTTAAAACATATAATTAAGCCCATCTTCTCACTGGTAAATATGGATCTTTATCTCCTTTTCTGTTGTACAGATGTGCATACTGGATTTACCTACTCATCTAATATTGAACATTGAGCCTGTTTTCAGTTTGGCTGTATTGTAAATAGTGTTACAGGAGCATCCTGTTAAATACACCATCCTTGTGTGTGTGTGTGTGTGTGTGTGTGTGTGTGTATCTTTGTACACTTATCCAATTATTTCCTTAGGATACATTCCTAGAAGTAGAATTGTTAGGACAAAAGCCATACACGTGTCTAAGTTTTTGTTGTTGTTTTTGTTTTAATTTTTATTGCCAAACTGTTCATTAAAACAAGTGGAACCAGTGACACTCCCAGGTCAATTTTCTTTTGTTATGTTGACACTGAATATTATAATTCAGTTACTTTTTGCCAGTCTGATAGACTAAAAGTTTTGTTTCTTGGCCTTTTGCATTTCTTCATTGAACTGACAATTTATGTCCTTGTCCATTTTTCCTTTGCGTTAATAGTACACTGTTAATTTGTTATTAATAAATCATTCTATCCAACAAATCCCTCTATGATTGTAACAATAAGCATAGTTGTATTCCTTCCACATGGGTAAGAGAAAGAGATTGGAGCAGTCTTTGAGCCCTTCTAGAGTCTTGTTCATTAGAGTTTTGATCATTACATCAAAGAGCAGTTTTTGTTTTGTCATCAAAAGGCAGTTTTCTTTTAAAATTTCTGTACTGATAATGTTAGAAAAATCCATTTAGTTTCCTCAAATAGCATACAGAGTGTCTCAAATGGGAAGTGAAAGAAAAGGCTAGAATTGGAGTGCCATCATCTCTTATTTAAAATGTGTTTCATCTCCATTTTTCATAGTTCATTTGCTATGAAGATATTTTGTATGTCATCTCATCATTTTCGACTCTAGGTCCAAAAAAAATCAAGGGCATGATTCCTGAAATTATACTATCTAATTAAAACTAGTGAATGCTATTAGAGCAGATGAAACCTGCTTCAATGATTTTGATCCAGTCTTTTAAAGTGATGGCAGATGTTACTAGTAATATTATTTCATAGTAGGGGCACCTGGGTGGCTCAGTTGGTTAAGCGTCCGACTTTGGCTCAGGTCGTGATCTCGTGGTCCGTGAGTTCGAGCCCTGCGTCAGGCTCTGTGCTGACAGCTCAGAGCCCAGAGCCTGTTTCAGATTCTGTGTCTCCCTTTCTCTCTGACCCTCCCCCGTTCATGCTCTGTCTCTCTCTGTCTCAAAAATAAATAAACATTAAAAAAAAAATTTTTTAATATTATTTCCTAGTATATCGAATTTTGAGCCTAATAAAATGGTAAATTTTGCTTGTATTTATCCTTGTCCTCCCAACTTAATGTTTTCCAATCACTTTGGATGTGCAGTCATAACTGAAAACAGTAAACAGATCATTAGGTTAGATTGGAACTGTCAGTGTGGACACAAATGCCTGAGTCATTGCCCCAGTAGTAACATTTACTACTTCATATTTCATTACAGTGAACATGAAATTCTTTATAGTGAGATTTTACCTGTATCACCTCTCTTCTTAATCTCAGTGTTGTTACCTCAAGGAAGATGCCATATGGATAAAGATTCCATGATAAAAGCTTTGCAGAGATGGTTACTACAATAATTGGGTACTTCAATTTCTTTCATCTCCTAGAAAGAAGCACAGCACTAAATTCATCTTGTTTATTTCTTGCCCTCTTAAGTCTAGTAAGTGTATAAGAACAAAAGACTGAACACTTTTCCATAGATGCAGTGGTAACTAGGATAGGAATACCATTTTTTCATCTATCTAGAAAGACAGTGTTAAATGTGCTTACTGTACATTGTCTTAACTTATGTTACCAGCTGTCAATTTATATTTGTGGAATCTAGTTTTGGGGGGATCAAAACACAAAAACATTATTCCAACATTTGAAGTAATTTGTCAGAATTATCGCCCAAACAAAAACACAGTTACCTGTGTACTTTCCAACAAAAGCTTACATGGTACTAAATTTTTTTTTTTAAGTAGAACTCTTTTTTAACAGAGTAAAATCCTTTCATTCTTCTTTCCTAAGTAGTCTATTTGAAGTAGGTCTTATTTCTGGGAAGAAATTTTTTTCTGCCTTTTATCTCATAATAAATATAGGTGTTCTCAACTCTTAGTGTCCCATCTACAAAGTACATATTTCATATCTAAAGATTTTTAATATCTTTGGATCTAAAAAGGGTAAGAATTTTTCCCAATCACGATGTAATACAGACAAATGAATCGAGCCAGTGCTATGGTGGTTGTTTGTTTATGCCTACTAATTGGAACTTTCTTTGTTCCTTCCTCTTTGGGAATTCAGTTAAATTTTGTATGTCCTCATAATTTGGAACCCTGCATTAGTCCTCGTTACTGTCTCAGAGCAGATTTCACATTTTTGGAGGCACATAAATTTTTCCATGCAACCCCTGGAGTTATGTTTTCTAATGGAACCTTTTTAAAACTATAGAATATACTATTAGTTACGTTTTTTCAATTTCTTTCAAGTCTGTAGCCCAGTGCCATTCACATTGTTTGGAAGATAATATGTAAAGCTATAGAATGTTAAAAAAAAATTTTTTAAGACATAAATGTTATGTTCGTGTTCATTTAGTACAAAAATAGATTGTAGAACCTGAGTATAAAATCTTTATCAAAAACTTTTATGATTATTACCAATGACACTTAAAAGTCATACCTACTTTTAGTAGCAAAAATGCATTCTGAAATCGAGAAAACTTTATGTAGTAAAAGTATATGTCTCTGTAACATATTGGTAACATCTTTCTGTGTAGAAAAATTATACCTTCAGAGTTAATAATTTTAGGAATTTTTGCCCCCAAATCATTAATATATTTATTTCAAAAAATAAACCTGGTTCTTGTCTGTATCCCTAATGAGCACAGTAGACTTCATGCAAAATAAGTAGTTAAACTTAGGAATAAATTAAGTGGAAGTATAATATACATATTTCCAACTCTTTTCATGCCTTCTCTAATGTACTTATTATATAAAACAAAATTATGAGTAAAAGGTTAGAAAATGGAGCTTAGAGAAACCGTCTCTGTAGATGGATAAAGCAGCTCCTTCAGAAACCATCTTTTTATCACTTCACTTCTGTTTCAAAACATGTTTCAAACTAGGAGAGTTTGCAAATAGCACTCACATGAAATCTTACCAATAAATGATTGTGGATTCTGGGAGTGTGAAATACTCAGTTTTATTTAAAGTTTATGTAAGATGTGGAGGAGTAACTGGTGATAGTTAAAAGCAGAGGTTTTATTTAAATTTCAGGAAAAAGACAGTAATTTAAAAGAAGACACTAAAAATTGATTATTTGTAAATGTCTGCATATGTGATTATTAGCATTTTCCCTAAAAGAATGCAAAACAATGAAATTGGAGTCAAGTAAGTAGGGAATTGGTTATTTTTCATTCATAGTAAAAGTGAAGTGAAGTTTATCAGTGAAGTAATAGAAGTTTTTTTTTTTTATCATTTTGTAGCGAAATCTTGCCATACATATAACAAACTGTTATCTGTGTAGTCTTAAACATAAAAGCACTGGACTAGATTGTCTCTTTGTGCCCCTTTTACCCTTAGTGTCCCATGATTTTATGTGTTAAATAATTATTTCTGTAAGAAAACGTTTTCTAGTGAAGGAAGGAACTTTTTTTTTTTCCAGAAAATGCTTATTTTTGCTGACTTGCTGCACATTAGGCCAATATATGTTATATGAGTGAAACGTCTTCCTTCTCTGCATTTCTCCCTCCTGTCATTAACCTGGATATGATATCTGGAATGTGGACTAAACTCTTCAACGCTGTATAAAATCTACTAACCTTTGTGCATTTGGTTGCTCAGCTTTCTAAAAACATCATTTCTAAACTGAAATAAACTGAATACCGTTCTCTTTTAGAGATGATGACTTGGCTATTCATTGGATTGGGATTGTTATGATTTTATTTTTCTTTCCAAGGTTGAAGAGATGGTGCAAAACCACATGACTTACTCATTACAGGATGTAGGTGGAGATGCTAATTGGCAGTTGGTTGTAGAAGAAGGAGAAATGAAGGTAATTCCCAGTAAAATGTTAGATTGCTAAATACAGCTGTGTTACAGTCATAGTATCATTACTGCCCAGTGATGTGAAAGAGGATAGCGTTGTAAAATTCCTTTTAAACAGATTGTTACATATGATCAAAGAAATGTGCAACCCATTCTGTTTTGCCTGGGCCATGGAGAAAATAAATTTGGGGTTTTAGATATGAGCAAATCATAACTAGCTGATGGCTCTCTATTTGGATATTTCTCTTAATTTATTTTTTAATATATTAAATGATGTACCCAGATCACTTTGTTCCCCTTTTTGGTATATACTTCTAGTCCTTTCTCTCACTACATCTTCTTTCAGTATTTGGAGATGGGTCTGCTAATCTTGTTCATATCCTTAAACACCAGAGACAGAGAATAGAGCAAGAACAAGATTTAGAGATGGATTCTAAACAGCAGCTGCATGGAATTTTGGATTACCTTGTGCCCAAGGCCATGCTAAAGATAAAGAGATGTTTAATAAGACTTTTCCAACCTGAAACTTTCATTGGGGAAGGAGGATGTTGACTTTTAAAGATACTGTTACTTGTCTCTTTCTGATAATGTATTGAAGAAGAGCACAGATGAGTAGTGAAGAAAATTGGAAAAGAAAGAGTTCTCTGATTTGAAGCAGCTAGATTGTTTTACACTGAGGAGAAGCATTTGAACTATGTCTAGAAATGGAAGCAAAGTTGTGACAAAGATGAGGCAAGGGTCTTTTAGACAAAAAATACAACACAAGCAAAATCTTGAAGACAAACTTCTTATTCAGGAGTTTTGAATAGACTGTATTGACCAGAATTATTCTAGCAATAGAGACACAATATTAAATATATTGGAATTTCTTTTCCTCCTGAATAGAGGACGAATTAAGAAGAAAAAAAGAAGAGACAAGCAATTGAGATAACAAAATGTTAGCTATAAATCTAATAAGCTGAGGGATACCTGGGTGGTTCAGTCTGTTGAGTGTCTGACTTTGGCTCAGGTCATGATCTCGTGGTTTGTTGGTTTGAACCCCATGTAGGTCTCCATGCTGATAGCTCAGAGCCTGGAGTCTGCTTTGGATTCTGTGTGTGTCTCTCTCTGCTCCTGGCATTTGCACTCTGTCTCTCTCAAAAATAAACATTAAAAAAAATAATCTGTTACCCCAGACTTAAGCATAATGTTTCTGACATAACTAGATAATCACAGGCCTTCCCCCAAGAGTAAGCCCCAAAAGAAAACCAGGATACATATTCTCTGTAGAGGAAGGGGTGAGCCAAGCCTACCCGTCCTTATTCTGTACTCGACATTCACTTAGGACATTCTTTCCCCCTTTGGGAGGAGAAAGTGAAGGGGTGCAGAGAAACCAGAACCTGATAGTCTAGATGAAGTCCCTCCATGCAGAATGAAGAATAGAGAATAAGTGTTCCTACAGCCCACATTGGAAAGAGAGTGACTGCATTGTGGATAGTGTGAAATAGCCCGACGAGAGAATAGTCTATTGTCTATAGCAGTAGGTTAGCCACTGTATACAAAGTAACATTTTATTTTTTTTTTAACACTTATTTATTTTTGAGACATAGAGAGACAGAGCGTGAACAGGGGAAGGGCAGAGAGAGAGGGAGACACAGAATCGGAAACAGGCTCCAGGCTCTGAGCCGTCAGCACAGAGCCCGATGCGGGGCTCGAACTCACAGACCGTGAGATCATGACCTGAGCCGAAGTCGGACGCTCAACCGACTGAGCCACCCAGGCGGCCCTACAAAGTAACATTTTAGGAAGATTAAGCTCATAAGGAAGAAACCAGAGACCAAGTATACCACTTGAGAGGGTCAGGTACATAGTGATGAAAGCCAGCTAAAAGAAGTAACCAATAGTAGAAAAGTCAAGCTGTTGAATAGTAGAAGAGTCAAGAATCTCCTACATGATGAGTAATGAGCTTAATAGCTATGTGAAATGTGAGGGGAGGAGTTAAAAGTCTAAACTTTCCAGTTCAGGTGACTGGAAAATAGCAGTCCCAATAACATGAATAAATGAGCATATAGGAAAAAGTAGTTTGGTGAAGGACATTTTAAAAAAGAAACTGTATGTGAAATGCCTAACAGTATCTGGACCCATAAAGCACTCCATAAATTGAGAGCTAGTTCTTATAATAACATTATTCATTTCATGTTGATGAAATTAACTTCTTCTAAAACTTTCTGAAGTAACCTATAACTTTGAAATAATTAATTTTACTTAGCAGTTTAGGTACACAACTTCAGTATTTAAAGCAAGATAGCATAGATCTTCGTGTCATTTTAGCTTTCAGTCATTGATTCAACAAATAATTGAGAGCCTACTGTGTTTCAGATACTATTTTAGATGCTGGGTCTGAGGCATTGAACAAAACTGCTGTGCATTGGTATCCTTAAGGAGGTGATATTCTAAACCAGGCTTAGTTTAACAACTCCTGTAATTAGGTGTTCATTGCGTGTGCATGTTTTTCATAATTGAAGTTTACCTCAGATTTGTAGTTTTAACTGTTTTTTATGTGTTGTCTGTGTTAATAATTTGAAATTTAAGATTTTCTTTTAGCAGAATATTTATATTCCATATATAGATTTTCATAAATAAAATTCTAAAAAGCAGCTAAATTTAAAAACCTGCTTTCAGGTTTGTACTTTAGGGGTTTAATTCTTATTTTTTAAACAGGTTTTTAAATATATCCTCTTTAGGTATATAGAAGGGAAGTAGAAGAAAATGGGATTGTTTTGGATCCTTTGAAAGCTACCCATGCAGTGAAAGGCGTTACAGGACACGAAGTCTGCAATTACTTCTGGAATGTTGATGTTCGCAATGATTGGGAAAGTAAGCTGCCATTATTAATATATCTTAATATAATTATTTCAAATTTAATATCAAATCCAACCTAGTTTTTTGCATCTCATTTACAGTTTACAAAGTCATTGTAGAAAATACCTGGAGAATCTGACAATAGCTTGCATTTACTTTTTTTTTTAAGTTGCATTTAAATGGAGCATTTTGCTGTACAGAATGCTTCTTGCTATATTATAGCATTTGATCCAGTATTTCAATAATCCTGCATGATAGGTAGGTAAAAAAAAAAAAAAAATAGGTTAAGTGACTTGTCAGAAGCTACAGAGCCTAGTTAGTGGAAAGACTGGGACTAAAATTAAAGGTTTCTGTTTTATCATCTGCTTTTCCAGATTGTTTTGTGTCCCTTGTAAACCCTGGATAAATCCTGCTGTGGTCTGTTGAGAGTTATTCTTGGAGTGTGTGTGTGTGTGTGTGTGTGTGTGTGTGTGCATGCGTGTGTGCACGCGCGCCTCTTAGTCACCAAATTTCATAAATAGAGATAGTTTTGAACATCATAAGATGTTTATCTATGACAGTTCGACATTCTGTTTTCACAAATATAACCAACTAAGCTTAGGACAGTTTCTTCAGCATCAATAAATTAGGAATTATAGGAAAGTGTCATAGTATTAGAAAGGAATTTGCATCTGAGTAATTAATACATGTGAGTAGAATTGCTTTCTTGATGTGGAAGCTAGAGATTGAGCCAAAGAAAATGAGATTTCCTTATGATCAGGTGTCATGGCCCCTGTAGCCCTACTATTAAGTCTTAACCACCTTCCATTTAGACAGCCTACATAGGGCAGAATTCTGCTCATGTTACTACAATGTCCATCAGTATAAATGAGTTAATCACATTGTAGAAAGAGGCAATGTATCTTTTTGGCTACTAATATTTTCTCTTCATTTCAGCAACTATAGAAAACTTTCATGTGGTGGAAACATTAGCTGATAATGCAATCATCATTTATCAAACGCACAAGGTAAAGATCTCTTCATCCCAAAAGGATTTCACCCTAATTCAAACTGAGACATAGAAATTCTCTCGAGTAAAATTTGGCAGGAAGTTAAATGCCATAAAAGATCCACAGACTTTATTAATGATGCATGAATGTCACATATTTGAAAGGATATCAGCTCCTTTAAAGCAGAACCTGAGACAACCTGAGAAATAACCCAGGAACAGTGTGTTTGATAAAGACCTCCAGTTAGTTATGTGCACTTAAAGTTTAGAAAAGAAAATACTGAAACCCAAGTAAATATTTTTCTAGCATCTAGTCTTTATAGGAGAGAAGTCATAGTTACCACCTACAAAAGAGAATCATAGGAGTGCCTGGGTGGCTCAGTTGGTTAATAAGCTTCTGAGTCTTCATTTGGGCTCAGGTCATGTTCTCACAGTTTGTGGGTTCAAGCCCCATGTCAGGCTTCACACTGGCAGCACAGAACCTGCTTGGGATTCTGTCTCTGCCCCTCCCCTGCTGATGCACACACACACTCTCTCTAAATAAATAAATCTTTCTCTCTAAATAAATAAGTAAACATTTAAAACAGTGAATCATAGTTTCCTCTGGCAACAATGTTAAGTGGAATGGAAATTATGTTATTAATGTATGTTAAGATTGATAAGAAAGTCATGTAAGTAGATCATCTAAAAGCAAGGGAAAATTGCCATGCATAACTATTAAGAAGTTGGTCATATACCAGAGCATACAGAAACATTGTCCTAAATTGGTTCACTTTCATATTGCTTTCATTTCACATTCATTTCATTTCTTCCTGTGCTATCCTAGGTATTTAAATTTTAAGAATTAGGAGCTCCTAGGTGGCTCTGTCATGTCAGTTAAGCATCCGACTTTGGTTTCAGCTCAGGTCATGATCGCACAGTACATGAGATGTAGCCCCACATCAGGTTCTGTGCTAACAGTATGGAGCCTGCTTGGGTTTCTCTCTTGCTCCCCTCTCTGTTTCTGCCCCTCCCCTGCTTATTCTCCTTCCCTCTCTTTCTTTCTCAAACTTTAAAAAAAATTAAAGATTATTTCCCTTACCTGATTCTACTCTGTTCCCTGAAAATTGCCAAATAATATATTGTATAAAGGATAATAAAAGGGGTTGGGAGGATGGGCAAAATAAATGAAGGCAATTAAGAGGAACAAACTTCCAGTTATAAAAAAAGTAAGTCAGCATGGGGAGTGTAGCTAATAATATTGTAATAGCGTCATGGTAACAGATGGTGACTACATGTATTGTGGTGAGCACTGGATACCGTATAAAATTGTCAGATCAGTGTGTTTTACACCTGAGACTCATGTTCATTTTAAAGAAAGGGAAATAAAGGAATTATAATTTTGGAAAGATCCATCAAATGTGATATTGTATGTTATATAAGAAATACAGTAATTCAACAGGTACTTTATTTTTCTTTACTTTAAATGACTTTTTAATTTGAGCTGAATATATGAAAATATTTTAGGTTTGTTATGTATTTCTTAAACTCAGTTTTGTCATATGAGGCATCTCCTATGTAATGAGAGTGAGCTAGGCTTGATTTTACATGGCACCTGCTCAAGAAATGTATAATAAGTACATTATATGTCAACTTCGCTTCAATTAAAAAAGAAGTGTAACAATGAAGATTCTTCTTTAATATACAGATTTGGGGAGTCTAAGTGACACCTAAAACTTAGCAGATGTTAAAAAAATTAATTAATTGTCAATAATGTGGAATGAAGAGAAATGACCAGTAATTTAGAATCAGAAGAATCTTGTAATCTGAAGGTAATTGATCCTTGAAAACAGTCTGCTGAAAGTATTTCACTTGGTAAATCATAGATGCAGCGAAGAATTTATATAGGTTATATTAAGGTCACTTGAAAAATAAAACTAAAAACTATTAAAGTAATACCTCTTAAATTTAACACGATTTAAATTACAGTTATAATTGAATAAACAGATTGTTCTAGCATAATTTTTTTCAAAAAAATTCAATAATGCTATGCAACATCTTGCCCTTTACGTTTGGCTTCTTTTATAATCTGGTTTCTTAAAGTATTTTTATTTATTTATTTATTTTTTAATGTTTATTTTTGAGACAGAGAGAGACAGAGCATGAATGGGGGAGGGGCAGAGAGAGAGGGAGACACAGAATCAGAAGCAGGCTCCAGGCTCTGAGCCATCAGCCCAGAGCCTGACGCGGGGCTCGAACTCACGAACCGTGAGATCGTGACCTGAGCTGAAGTCGGGCGCTCAACCGACTGAGCCACCCAGGCGCCCCTATAATCTGGTTTCTTAAAGAGGGCTACTTATCTCCTGATATTTAAGTCATCCTCACTCTGTAAATTTTTATCTTCTCATCATCCTTGTGGATTTGCATTCATTCATTCAAACATGGCCCAATTTTCCTTTATTATTGGCTTTGCTCAACACTACTTTCATTGATTTCATAAAATGTAGCATGTTTAAAAGATAACCATTTTACTTTCCAATGAAACTCAATGCTTAAGAAAGTCAGTGCACAGATTTTCTCTTATTTAAAAGTACATAGTCTCAGTTTCCAGAGACCTCATTTCCATATCATTCCAACGTGTTTTATGTTTCCTGGCATACTGTAAAGTTGAAAGATTCAGTCTGATTTGGTATTCTTCAAATGTGCTTATATCAAAGAAGCAGTCTTCTTACTAAAATCTTAGCTTTTAAGTCTCTGAACACTTTAAACAGAGGTTTAATACTAAAAAGCAGAACATTACCAAGGACTAGGGAAGGAATTAATTGCTTACTGAGTATAGAGTTTCTGTTCAGGGTGATAAAAAATTTTGGACATTGTGCTGATGTTTACATAATATTGTGAATGTAATGTCATTGAATTGTACACTTAAAAATGCTTTAAATGGCAAAAATTTTTGTTATATATATCCACAATTTTAAAAATATTACTTTGATGATATTCTGCAAAGCAGTTAATTCACTGTTCATAATTAATCCTTTGCTGGGTATTTTCAGATGCTTTCCATTTAAAATTTGACAGATTGTACCTTCACCTAAGATATTTATTTTTGTTTTATTTATTTTTGTTTAACATTTGTGTCTCTGTTAGTTCCGTATTACATATGAATTTAAAAGTAATTCGGCTTTTCAAAAGATATTTACTTTTTCCACAGAGGGTGTGGCCTGCTTCTCAGCGAGATGTATTATATCTCTCTGCCATTAGAAAGATACCAGCCTTGACTGAAAATGACCCCGAAACTTGGATAGTGTGTAATTTTTCTGTGGATCACGACAGTGCTCCAGTAAGTGCACTTGTATAAATGTGTATAGTTGTATAGTATAAAGCTAAATATACAGTGTGGGACAAAAGTGACAAACACATATGACACACACTGGTACTTGATTTGATAACGTTTCTTAGATTTTGTTTTATATTGGATTGGCTCCTTGGAACACTATAGCCCTTGTGTTACTTGAGGGCAGTAGTCATGGCTGTGAACATGCAGCAGGGGCTGTTTTCCTTTCCCCCTGATGTTAAAACGCGGAGACAGAGCTGAATGGGTACATAAGTGAAGCTACTTTCTACAAGCTTCCCTCTCAAGCCATGATCAGCTACTGGCAAAACCCCTGTGGTTTCTCTCTCAGTTGAGTTCCATCTACTACTGAAGAGGAGGGAAAATCATTCCTGATGTCATGCAGCTTGGCATGTGTTATTTAGTGGTGCTAATAAGATTTTGTTGGACATTTTGATGAGCTATGGTTTTGGATAACCTAATGTGCTATTAGAACAGTAGGGATTATAAAATACAAGGCATCTATTACACTGGTGTTTTGTTTTTATTTTTTGTTTTGGCAGCTAAACAATCGATGCGTCCGTGCCAAAATAAATATTGCTATGATTTGTCAAACCTTGGTAAGCCCACCAGAGGGAAACCAGGAGATCAGCAGGGACAACATTCTATGCAAGATTACGTATGTAGCTAATGGTATGTGTTTTGAGGTTTCTTTTGATACTTTGGTAATGTAGATTTTCTTTTTTTTTTTTTTAAGTTTATTATTTTTAGTAATTTCTACACCCAGTGTGGGGCTTGAACTCACGACCCCAAGATCAAAAGTCGCACGTTCTTCTGACTGCACCAGCCAACACCCCTAGATTTCTTATTATGATCTCCATGCCTTTTTAGTTTTTCTCTTTTAGATTAATGATTTTTAATTTGGAGTGATGTGTACCAAAATTATCAGGAAACTTTGAAAATATCCACATCTGAATTTCATCCCAGAACTACTGTATCAGAATTTAAACTTCATCTCTAGATCACTATCACATATGCTTGGTTTAAAAATCCATCTATTATATATTTGCCTAATAGAATATATGTATGATTAGAAATAAAAGCAATAATGGTAAAGAAAATTAATAGTTCTTTTTCTTATTGTCAGGCTTTTTTGTTTTCTGAATTATTGCCTGCTTTGTATTCTTAACTACACCCATTTCCTACTTGTAGTAGTCACTGGAATCCCTCCCATCAAATCCTCAAATCTTCTTCGTACAGGGCTGTAACTGCTACTGTGTTTGAAGAGACAGTTATGTCCGAGTGATATTGTTTGATTATAGTAGAGTTTGACAAATTTATCTTACATAACCTGAAATGTTGCTATATTAATATTTGCATTTAATTTAGGGAGCCAAGAACCTATTAAATAGGTAATAAATGCTCTCTTGTTTGCTATGTGTCCTTGTCTGGTGGTTAGCATTAAGGAATTAGCAGTCAGGACTTTGAGATGTTAACTGTTCCAACGCGAGAAAATTTTGAAAGCAAAGGAAGTAAATGAGTGCTTCCCATACATTTGGAGAATTGTATCTTAACGGGCTTTATTTTAATTTTCCTTTATCTTGCAGTGAACCCTGGAGGATGGGCACCAGCCTCAGTGTTAAGGGCAGTGGCAAAGCGAGAGTATCCAAAGTTTCTAAAACGCTTTACTTCTTATGTCCAAGAAAAAACTGCAGGAAAACCTATTTTGTTCTAGTATTAACAGGTACTGGAAGATATATGTTACCCTTTTTTTAAAACTTTAATTAATATGACTCTGCAGATATTAAAATTTAGTTAATTGTTGAAAGTAATTTTAATGTGTTTTACAATGTTCCCAAAGTTGTAATTTTTAAAGCCTTTAAAACTTGTTTTCTTCTGCTTATATGAGGCAATGTTTGCTTATGCAAAGACATTTTAACATTATGGAGCTATAAAATTCTAGAAGTACAAATTCCCTGTATTCTTCCCTTCCCAGAAAGTACTTGAGGTTCATTGTTTATTCTTCCATACTTTTGTATGTATGTAGTGAATGATGTGTATTCTTGATTATTTGTTAATAATACTTGTTTATACTTCTTGTTTTGCAGCTTGCTTTTTCTATTTAACAATATATCTTGACTAGTACTGCATATAAAGACATGAGATATATAAAACTATCTCATTCCATTAACAACTGTTACATGAATGTTGCAGAATTTATTAACCAGTCCCATCATAATGTTGGTTCCATATTTTGACTGTCAGATAATGCTGTGTTGAACATCTTTCCATAAAGTGCTGGAATCTTTAATTCTTTTTCAAGAAATGATATGTTAACGTGGTTCAAAAGTCAGGTGTGAAAAGATGAACAGTGAAATTTATCCCTTGCCCCTGCTCACCCAGTTTTGCCTTTCCTCCACCCCCAAACTGAAGGAGTATAAGTGCTATTTGTATATCTTTTCCAGAGAATTTTTTTTTAATTTTTTTTTTCACATTTATTTATTTTTGAGACAGAGAGAGACAGAGCATGAACAGGGGAGGAGGGGCAGAGAGAGAGGGAGACACAGAATCGGAAGCAGGCTCCAGGCTCTGAGCTGTCACCACAGAGCCCGACGCGGGGCTCAAACTCACGGGCCACGAGATCATGACCTGAGCCATAGTCAGACACTTAACCGACTGAGCCACCCAGGCACCCCTCCAGAGAATTTTTTATGCCTGAGCAAGCAAATACAAGTGTATGTCTCCCACACTTACACCTTTTTGTTGTTGTTGAAGAAAATACATTGTTCTGCATCTTGTCTTTGCGCTTACTTTACTTTGAAGGTCTTTGCATATCAGTATGGACCTTCCTCATTATTTTTTTGTGGCTATACAGTATCCCATTGCATGGATTTACATAATTTTCTAACCAGTCCTCCCTTGCTAGATACTCAAGTTGTTTCCAATTTTTGCTGGAACGGTGTTACAAGTATATCCACTTACAAGTTTATATGTGGGATAAATTGCTAGATATGACACTGCCAGCACTTCCGGGGGTGGGGGGTTGTGTGTTTTTATTTTAGATATTGCCCATAAAGAAGTTGTATTAATTTATCATCTCACCAGCAATAATGTATTGGAGTGCCTATTTCTCTTTACCCTCTCACACAGTATATGAAATAAAACTTGGATTATTCCCACCTTGATAGGAAAGAAATACTTTCTCTATAGTTTTTATTGTCTTTCTCTTACTATGAATAGTTTGAACATTTCTTGGTCCATTTGAGAGAAATTTGTATAATTCTGTTTCTGTGAACTCTCAGTATGTGTTAACATTTAAATTTTTAATAGATATTACCAAAGTATAATTCATAAACTGCAGTATTTATGAATGTTCTCTTATTCTCACCTATGTTAGATACTAAATCATTGGCTGAGAAGTTTATATTCTTTTTTTTTTTTTTAACGTTTATTTATTTTTGAGACAGAGAGAGACAGAGCATGAACAGGGGAGGAGGGGCAGAGAGAGAGGGAGACACAGAATCGGAAGCAGGCTCCAGGCTCTGAGCTGTCACCACAGAGCCCGACGCGGGGCTCAAACTCACGGGCCACGAGATCATGACCTGAGCCATAGTCAGACACTTAACCGACTGAGCCACCCAGGCACCCCTCCAGAGAATTTTTTATGCCTGAGCAAGCAAATACAAGTGTATGTCTCCCACACTTACACCTTTTTGTTGTTGTTGAAGAAAATACATTGTTCTGCATCTTGTCTTTGCGCTTACTTTACTTTGAAGGTCTTTGCATATCAGTATGGACCTTCCTCATTATTTTTTTGTGGCTATACAGTATCCCATTGCATGGATTTACATAATTTTCTAACCAGTCCTCCCTTGCTAGATACTCAAGTTGTTTCCAATTTTTGCTGGAACGGTGTTACAAGTATATCCACTTACAAGTTTATATGTGGGATAAATTGCTAGATATGACACTGCCAGCACTTCCGGGGGTGGGGGGTTGTGTGTTTTTATTTTAGATATTGCCCATAAAGAAGTTGTATTAATTTATCATCTCACCAGCAATAATGTATTGGAGTGCCTATTTCTCTTTACCCTCTCACACAGTATATGAAATAAAACTTGGATTATTCCCACCTTGATAGGAAAGAAATACTTTCTCTATAGTTTTTATTGTCTTTCTCTTACTATGAATAGTTTGAACATTTCTTGGTCCATTTGAGAGAAATTTGTATAATTCTGTTTCTGTGAACTCTCAGTATGTGTTAACATTTAAATTTTTAATAGATATTACCAAAGTATAATTCATAAACTGCAGTATTTATGAATGTTCTCTTATTCTCACCTATGTTAGATACTAAATCATTGGCTGAGAAGTTTATATTCTTTTTTTTTTTTTTAACGTTTATTTATTTTTGAGACAGAGAGAGACAGAGCATGAACAGGGGAGGGTCAGAGAGAGAGAGGGAGACACAGAATCTGAAACAGGCTCCAGGCTCTGAGCTATCAGCACAGAGCCCGACGCGGGGCTTGAACTCACAAACTGCGAGATCATGACCTGAGCCGAAGTCGGACGCTTAACCGACTGAGCCACCCAGGCGCCCCGAGAAGTTTATATTCTTTTTTTTTTTTTTTTTTTAATTTTTTTTTTAATTTTTTTTTTTAATTTTTTTTTTTTCAACGTTTATTTATTTTTCGGACAGAGAGAGACAGAGCATGAACGGGGGAGGGGCAGAGAGAGAGGGAGACACAGAATCGGAAACAGGCTCCAGGCCCCGAGCCATCAGCCCAGAGCCTGACGCGGGGCTCGAACTCCCGGACCGCGAGATCGTGACCTGGCTGAAGTCGGACGCTTAACCGACTGCGCCACCCAGGGGCCCCGAGAAGTCTATATTCTTGAGTAACTTAGATTATTTTATTCTTGAGTCTTTAGATTAAATTAGTATGTTCAATAGTGTTATATAATGACTGATATTTTTAACTAATTCTGGTTTCTGATGTTTATAGTATGCCTCTCTTAAAAAAAAAAAAAAGGCTAAATTTATTGTCAGATGCTAAAACCAGAGTTGTTGCATTGATGTCCCAGATATTTAGCCTTTCCTAAGAAAAAGCTTACCTGAAAATGTTAAACAGATTCTAATCTTACCTGAAGGGTTAGTGTTTTGGGATATAGCTTGACCTTTGAGAGATTCTGTCTTCAAGTGCAAGTGCATTGCATAAGTGTACTGGCTTTTGGAATATCTCGTACTTTAGGATTGTTATGGCTAGATCTGGACACAAATTTGCTGATTTTATCTTTGCCCTGTTACCTCAAATTAACCAGAAACGTGATGCTGTGTCATGGCAGCAGGCCATGTCACCTGACTTAGCTGGTTGTCTCTCCCCAGAGCCTTAAGATTTCTAAAGAATGCTATTTGCTCTAATCAAGACCAAGTGTGCAGCTATAATCTGCTTTCTCTCTTCATCTCTACCCCCAGCCTTGCTAAAATGAGCAGGGCAGAAAATATAACCATCTATTAAGCAAAAGAAATCAGAATGCAGTTATGTGTAGAACTTGCTCTCACCTATGTTTGAAAAGAAGAATTTTCTTAAGCATTTGTAAAATACATGCTAACATTATTAACAGCATTTTGCCTCAGAACTGTTGGATTTAGGGCATTGTTTATTGACTGTGTGCATGTGTCTGTGTGAGTCTGTGTCTGTGTGTGCACACAGTACCTAGCAGGGAGGGGGTTGAAATCCATCTCAGAGGAAGGAGGTAGCATTGTTTGTGGATGTATGTGTATGTATGCAAAGACAGAACTATGAAGATTCAGTGGCCACAACTTAGCTCTGGCCTTGAGTCCAGGTTGAGCTTCTTTCTGACAAAGCACCAAATTCAAACCTTAACACCATAGTGAAAATCTTTGTTTACCTAAAGTAATATTTGTTTCATAATAAGTTTGGACAGATGTATGTATGAAGTGGATTCTAGCATTGAAATTTTAGGAAAGCTATCCTAATTTTAGTGATGAAGAAATTATAACTTCCAATAGTGTTTATGATCTTTAGTGAAATTTCATAAAGAATTAATGAGGTCCAAAGATAGTTAAAACTCATAGTCAATTCTTGATAACTGGTATTTTATAGCATAATTTTTATTGAAGACTAAGAAGAAGGAAATGCTGGTTTTGGGGGTGTAAACCCAGAGAATTCTGGTTGATTCCCTCTTTGCTTATCTATGGTATGTTTCCCTTCTTTTTTGAGTTTTCAAAACGTTCCTTCTGTTCCTTGCTGATCAGTTTCAAATATGTAAGGTTTACAATTTTAACATTTTTAACGGTGAAAATCTATAAAGCATAAATATTTAATAGAGATCTGTGTATTCCATGAATTCACAGGGTAGGAGGAATCTGTTCTGGTAGTCTTGCCACTCTCAGTAATAATGTATTTCTTAATTGTTTACTTATTTTCTTTCCTGCAGTGACTGAAGCAAGGCTGTGTGACATTCCATGTTGGAGGAAAAAAATAAAAAAATTGAATGCTCTAAGCTGGAACGTAGGATCTATAGCCTTGTCTGTGGCCCAACACCCTGGCCTTGTGTACAAAAATGAAGAAATATTGCAATAGCAAAGGTGAACATCTAACACTAGCTGTCTCCTGCTAGATCTCCTCGCTCAGCATATAACTATAAATACATGTAAAATTACATGTATATGGCTATATTTTTATTTGCTTGCTCCTAGAAGAGAAAAAAAAAATCAACTTTGAATCACAACTAGGAATTGATGCTTTAATTTTTGGAAACTTTTTCAGAATTTTTAATTTACTATGGTCCGGCCTAAGATCCTCATTTGTATCAGGTTTTGTGCACAAAAGAAAAGCACAAAAGTTGAATGCACATGGGGCATGTGCTTTCTGTGCACCAAATATCTGGATGGGGTTCTTTTTTCAGGCCTATGGTTAAATCTGTGTTCAGAATTTTTTGACTTTTTTGCTTTGTATAATCATAGAATTCATTGCTGCTGATTTCTATAATGATTCATGTTACGTAAAGTGTCTCTTAATAACTGAGGGCTGTCAAATAACCTGTGATTTCACCTTTTCTATAGTCTTACTCCTATGAAGAACCTTGGTTCTGATGGAGAAAGAGTGAAAAGCTTTATTTTTTCCCCCAGGTATCTTTATATTTCTATTGTATTTTTAGTTGTGTAATGTGTGCTACAGATTTTTTTCAGTTTGTTTACAAACACAATTTGGTAATTCCTAAATTGGTTCTGTCTGCCTCCAAACGGAAACAGAAATCTTGTGGGTATAAACTACTTTTTGGTACAGTGGTAAGGATAAAATGAGCTCATATTTTCTCAAAATTTGTAAGAGGATATACGGTATTTCTTGTTAAGGTAAATCAGGCTGTTGGGGGTTGACATTTGATTCAGTATTTCTGGTGTTCATAACAGGCATGTTTGTCAGTTCTTCTAATTTGGCTCAGTTTAAAAGATATGTTGCAGGATATGCATATAAAATGTGAGCAGTGCTCCGGTTTGCCTCTTGATCAGAATTTGCAGCAGAGCAGTAAAGGATTCCATGTGATTCAAACTGAAATTCTTTCCTTACTTGCTGTAAGAGCTTAAATGTAAAATACCTTCTTTAGTTTTAGGCCTCTGTGAAAAACCTTGAAGCATGGAGTTGAGGCAAGGAATGGTACTCACTGAAGTAGAAATGACTGCCCACTTCAAAATCTTCATTGTGTTTATACACAAATGTGCTTACATATGTCAGAGGCATTTTGTAGATGCTATGCTGACTTGTTCATCTCTGTAGAAACACAGAAATCAGACCCATTTTGTAAAGCAGAAAGTCATGTCACTTGGAACATGTCCTGTATATATTTCATACATGGTAATGGAGTCTTAATGATAAATGCAAGGTGATAATTTAATGATGGGATTAGTCTGATCACTTAATATGCACAATCCTGGAAGTGAATTACTTGCATCAGATATAGTGGTATTTATTATTCTGTACAGAGAGAAAAATACATATAAAACATATGCTTATATTACATGCACGCAGATTTCATGTTCCATAAATCTTTTCTATTTTTTAATTTACCTTTCTCTAATGATGTGCATGGAATATGCCTTATACAGAAAAATGCTGTTCATAATTTGACTATGTGGAAAAGTGCCTATATGGTGGTAATGCTAGTAAGGCAAATAAGACAAATTATCATATGAGTTTACTACATCACCAGTTAACATTTTATATTGTGATGTTTAAAAAAGAAAAGTTTATACCTCAAATGTGTATTTTATTTTACAATCAGCTGTGGGGTTGGGATGGGAATATGGGAGGGTTGGGGAGGGAAGGTTTATTAACCTTAAGCCGCTGATGGGAATCTTCTAAAAAATTCTCTATGCCCACTATAAATGTTCCTCTGTTTGCCATTTTTGGTAACTATCATGAACATGGACAAGTAACTCTTTCATAACTAAATTGAATAGCTTCATTTTACAAAGGTATGGAAAACTTAACAAAGCAATGTCTAAATCTAATTATCATTAGTTGCATTTGCACTAACTGTTAGATACACTTTTGCAATTCTGTAAATGAAATGATTACACTAAAAATATTTGTATAAAAAAAAAGAAGATACATTTTACCTTTAGATAACTGTACAGGTACTTCACTAGAGTTAATCCCATCCAGTCAGATTTAGAAATGAGTTGGGGAATGCGAAAAGAGTTTTAAAGAGCTCAAAATTGGAGAGGTACTAGCCATTTTAAACAATATTCAGACCCTCTAGAATTATTTGTGTGGCTAATTCTTTAATCAGTATCTGAATATACATGATGTTTTCCCAAACACAGTAATTTCTTCTGTCTCCCAAACAAAAACAAAAAACAAAAAAAAATGATCCTTTTACTACTCTCTTTTCAACTAGTTCACTCTTTTGTACTGTGATAGAAATTTGGAAAATACTGGTAATGATGGGTTTTGTCCCTGACTGCCCACTGTACAGGACAGGAGAGCACAGTGTTTCACTTGGAACTCAGGACTTCTGATTTTGAGGTGGAGGGTGATCACAGCAGCTCTTGGTTTGGGAACACCACAAAGGCGATCGAGGTAGACCGAGGAGGGGATGGCTGGGAGGGAGGTGTAAGAACACAAAATAAGGAAAAGGAAGAATGGGTTTCCCGTTTGTTGAGTTTCATCGGCTAACTTGTGCACCTATACAACATCAGTGTCAACTGCTATTGAGAACATTTTAGTTGGGCTGAGCTGGTTCTCTTGTGAAATTGTGCTGGTTAATTAAGCTTATCAATTGTTTGTTCAATTAAACACTTTCACCAGTATTTAGTCCGAGTTGTACAGACAATGTATTTGGATTACTGTCATTGTTCACCTACAAACTCAAAACATAATCATTTTAAAGTACCTTGGGAGTGTGTAGAGTGTAACTATTCTATAATAGCTTTATGATCCTGATGATGTTTTTAAAAAATAATAAAGTTGGATCTTCCATGTTACAATCACAAAATTAAAACCAGTATTTAAAAGTGGAAAAGTATTAAAATATTATGGACAAATGTACTTGCTTGCTTGTTTTCCTTAACCCCTAGATACTGCCTGCATAATTCTAAATTTTTTTTAATGTTTTTATTTATTTTTGAGACAGAGTATGAGCAGGGGAGGGGCAGAGAGAGAGACACACACAGAATCCGACACAGGTTCCAGACTCTGAGCTGTCAGCACAGAGCCTGATGAGGGGCTTGAACCCACGAACTGCAAGATCATGACCCGAGCTGAAGTCGGACACTTAACCGACTGAGCCACCTAGGCGCCCTTGCCTGCATAATTCTAAATAGTTAAGAGCTTGAAATAACTCCAGTTTAATATTTTTTAAACTAGGGGTTGTAACCCAGTTAGGGATCAAGAAAGCCACGTAAATATTTTTCAACAAAATAGAACAGAATGGAATAGATCAAGTACATAGCATGTGAATATATGTATTTTTTTAATGCTTATATTTTTCAGAAAGAGTGAGACGTAGCATGAACAGAGAGGGTTAGAGAGAGGTGCTGACACAGAATCTGAAGCAAGCTCCAGGCTCTTGAGCTGTAAGCACAGAGCCCAGTGTGGGCTGGAGTTCATGAGCTGCGAGATCGTGACCTGAGCCGAAGTCGGGCATTCAAATGACTGAGGCACCCAGGCGCCGCGTGAATATTTAAATATTTTGTGAATCTTTTTTCATATGTGTGTGTGTGTGTAGTGGATTATAGTGTGAAATGAATGTCTTACTTATGAAAGCTGATGCAAAGTTTTTTCAGATTGCTAGAAAGTAAGGCCATATATAGTTGGGTATTTCTAAAATGAAAGCACAGTGCCAGTCATGCACACTTAAAATTCAACTACATGTAGCGGTAAATAAATCCTGTCTCGTTTATTTAAATTACATGGACAGCTCCACTTGTTACACTTAGGGAATCTATGCTCTAGGACAACCATGAGAAGGGAAGTGTGGATTTGCAGTTCAGTCAGTGGGTTCCTCCATGGTTATATTGAAAGACACTGAGCATATTTCTCTCCTCATGTTCAAAGATATATACCATCTAAAAAAACATGACCTCTAAAAACAGGCCAACTACTTAAACTGGTGGGGTGCTGGCGAGAAAATCTGGCTGTTGCATTGGATTTTTTTATTTTAATGTGTTGGATTTGTTGACAGAAATAGTTTGTGGTCCCTGTGGCACACTTGTAAGAAGTTTTTGAATAGTGACTTTAACTATATGCAGTTTTTGCCTTAGGCTTGACCTGAAATGTAACCTGCAAATAAGGCGTACTTCTATTTCAAATTGGGTTGACTTTATGGCATGTTCCAAATTTTGCCATGTGTAAACTAGATTACAACAGGACTCATATTGTTAGTATTTGCATTATTTACCCATTGAAACACATTTTCTGTGAGCCTTCCAGGTCTGTATACTTTGGATAGCATTCAACAAATACCATAAAGGTAAACTTTTTGGCCTCTTAAACTCTCTTCCACAGAATTCGAGTTTAGTACTAGAACAAATGTTAACTGTTCTTAAAGCTACAAAAGGAGATCCAACCAGGATTTTACCCAGGTTTTATGATTGTTGAGGTGCTGAGTGATGATGTCTCTCTCATTAAGTGTCTGGAATATGAGCAACTAACTGCCTTTTATCTACCTTCTTCCAGCATTGCCGCCCCTGCTGGTTGGTGGTGGTATCGCCCCTATTTTACAGTAAGGTATCAGGCCAGGCTGGGTTCCGGGCCTACTTGAATGATTCCAAAGTCTTTTCTTTCCATTAGATTCTGATGATTTTTAACGCTTTAGGTATTTAATACCTATTAGTGTTTGATGGAGTAGAATTGACATGCATGAAGACTAGCACTTTTGAGGTATGGGTATTAACACCACACACTTCATTATTGGCTTTACAAAAATTCCAAATACCTGTATGTCATAAAATCCTACCAAATGTACAAGTTTTATCTTAAGATTAAATTTGACCATCATTTGATGCCTTGACTGCCTTCCTGTCCTCCAGCTTAGAGGGGTAAGACAAGGAACTCTTATCATTTAAAAAAAAAAAAAAAAGCCACAAGCCCAAGAAATTTCATTTATTGGGTTTTTTAATCCACAGACAACCTCCAGCATAGCTACCACTGTTTTGTGAACCACCCGTGTTTAAATTTTTTTTTTTTTCAACGTTTATTTATTTTTGGGACAGAGCACCCGTGTTTATAAAATAGCAAAACGACCCCTGAGGTAGCAAGTAAAGCAAGCTGTAGATGCCCTTCCAGTCATTTCACTCTGGTTCTTTCATGTTACTCTTCCTTAGAATTGGGAAGCCAAAGTGGGAACTGGGTCCAGCAGCAGGGGGATCCATGTGCAAGAGCTACATGAGGTTAGTCCCCCGTCCATGCAATTTTAGCCTTGTGTACAGATAGCATTAATTCTCCACACTCAAAACAATTCCAAGAGCAAGTATTTATTGAGCACCTACTCCATGCCATGCGGTGTTACAGGATCAGGGATACAACAATGAACAGAACATCTGGCCTATGTTGTTTTTGTCATAACCAAGCTTTTTAGGAATGTATATAAACTAAGAGGAAATAGGCTTTGCAATCAGGAACATTTGAATAAGGTGCATTGAATGATATACTTAGCTACCTTCAAGATATGCAAGTGTTTTGTTTTTTGATTCTTGGTTCTCAGTTGTGTTCTGAAAAAGTAAGAAATGGGTTGTTGCTGTGTTTTAACAAGTTACCAACTTCTGTCAATGTTGATAGCACCAAATTGGTAAATTGTCTAATTGTTCACTTTATTTTAAAACTGCTGTGTAATTTGTGGTTTGTGAATTTTCACTTTTCATTACTAACATCCAGTAGAGTTTGTTATTTCTAAGTGAATTTTTCACCATGTTCCTGGGAATCCTGTGTTTAACATACCAGAAAGGAACGAATGGCTTAGAAGACAGAAGACGAGAAGACAGACGAAATTTTTGGATTCTCACTTGAGCAGTTTTGATCTTGCCAAGTCATTTCAATGTCTGCATCTATTTTTCTTTTCTGTACAGTAATAATCATCTACATCTACAGGGTTGTTTGGGGAAGAGTGAGACAACATATTTAGAATTTCTTGAAAACTTTTAAAGCACTCTGCAAATGTTAGGGATTATTTAGTCAACCACATGCATGCTGCATATTGTCTTTTGAGTTTAAAGACAAGAAGGATGTAAACATTTTTGGGCTTTGGGCTGAACTGTAAGTTACTTGCCTTGTCTGTCTGCGGTTCTGCCTGCAGGTGTATGTCTAGTGAGGGAGAAAACTAGAGAGACAAAGCCACTTCATGGAACCCAGAAGGCTCTGTGAAGTAGTTTGATTCATTCTACCAGCACTGAAGGTCTGTTTTGAGCATTATTGTGTAACACATCTGAGAAAAAACTCAATGGGGTTTGATGCCTGGTTTTGTTAGGATGTGGAATAAGTCTTGCTAATGTCATTTTTACTTGTACATAATTCTCATTACAATGTCAGAAATGGGGAGGGGAAATAATGAGTTTTTAAAACTTGAGAAATGGAAGCAATAGCATCGTGTCTCAAACTAGAGCTGCCTGGCCGTCTGTCCCGTGTTTATAAAATAGCAGCTGAATGGGAAAGAGTTCTGAGCTGGAGAATCCGTGTAGAGAGTCTCCTAAGTGATGTCTTTGCCTTTCTATTTATCATCAGTTCTCCCTCCTGCCACTATGAAATTGTACCGTAATACATAATGCCTCTTGCTTAAATGTTTTACCAGTGCTCTCTAGAACGGAGTCCACACTGCTTGACTTCAGTCTAATGTCAAAAGTTATCTTGTAAGAGTTTAGCCTTAGTCTGTCTGCCTTACCAGCCCGACTCACCTTAGTCCCTCTACAAATGAATCATCCCTGTCGGGTGGATTTACTCCATGTCTGTCACTCAGCAATCAGAAGCAAGTTACCTTCTCAGGCACTCCTCTCTCCTCCCTTCAGTCAACATTCAGAACCTGCTTGAGGGTCCCAATTTCTGACCTTAATTACACCAGCCCTTCAACTCTTCCTCTTCAGTTCCATTGTGCTTTTCCTCCTTCAGAGTTGGATTATATAACAGTATGACATTGTTGTATTAACTAATAAGCTAGACTCCAGCTTTTCAGCCCCACTGACATAAACCTCAGAACATAGCTCCCTCTCCACCTAAAATCAGCAGTTTCAATAGAATGTTTAAGGCAGTAAAGAGGGAAAAAATGGATAGGCTGTGAAATACAGTAAATGGAGCAGAGAGGGGCAGAGGGTTTTAACTTCAATGAAAGGTGCAGATTTGAAAACCGAAGAGATAAAGGGAGGAGAGGTTGTCCAAGAAGGATATGTTACATACAAAAGGAGAAGATCTAGCAAGAGGGACACAATTATCTTCTCTTCCCTTAGGATGTAAGCCCTTAGAAAGAGATCCCAATCTCCCAGCCAAGGATAGTAGCAGCTGTGCAAGGAATTGTAAAGCACTGTCACAGCCCACATGGGTCTAGGCTGCAAAGACAAGTAGACTTAGCTGAGCAGCTGATGAAACATGACAAAATGGAAGACCATTGGCTAAGCGACCTCTGCCCAGAGCCCCTGTGGTGCTGTGCATTAGGTAACTAAGCTGTTCCCTAAACTGGACAGACGTGAGATCCATACCACAGCCACTAAAAAGATATTTCCATCTTTGGATAATAGAATGAGTCTGTGTGTGTGTGTGTATATATATATATATATATATATATGCATAAATACAGCATTTCATAGAACATAGAGAGCTACTTAAGGCCTTAGAAGCCACTAATCCAGCAATCTCCTTTGACAAGGGAACCAAGGAAAAGAGACTAAGGTCTCACAGCCAATGAGTGCCAAAGCCATGGCTGGAATGGAGGTCTCTGGATTCCCAACTCAACACTGCTGTGCTCCTCCTGTTGTAAATGACTATTATTTTCTCTTTGGAGGAAGTCCTAATTATACTCATTTTGTCGGCCATTTAACAACACTGAGGACCTTTAAGATGCTGTACTAAGGTGACAAGAAAAGGCATGGTCCCTTCACTGTCTTCATTAGACTTCTGTCCAGTCTGGAGGAAAATGTGGGCAAGATTTACCACTAAAATACAAGAAAAAAAAGATCTTCAGTTTTATTTCTATATATATATATATTTTTTATCATTCAAGTCTTTTATTTGACGATATACATAATTCAATATAATTTATCAAGAAATACACATTTATTGGCGATGTATGCCCAACATTTTTTTTCTGGTGGTGTTCAAGGTTTGTTTTCTACTGGCTGAAGTAGGCACTGTCCTAAACAAGTTAAAAGATGAGCATTTTCCCAAGAGCTTCCCATGTAAAATTACAATTATCCAGGCTATACCAGCAAGCCAACTTTAAGCTTTTGCTACTTACCAAGGGTTGTACAATGTGGGCGAGAGCATCCAGATGGCCAGAGGTGAATGGGCTGCTCCATACACACTGACTCTATCTTGCTCTTAAGAGCAATAAAGTTTAAGAATGAGGTAGATCTCTCACAGGTTATATATACCCTAGATCACAAAAGACTAAGGCAGGCAGTGCATTAAAACGGGATGGTTTTACTTTAAGAGCCCTTTGAGGCTAGAGCCCAAGTCCAGACAGTGAAATGGGCAGGGAGGAAGAGACTCCTCTGTTTGATCTCTTTTGTGAGCTTCAAGGGGTACGAGAGAGCTGGCAAGTGAGGTTCTTCTGTCCCATATCATTTAGGGCAATCAATACTCTGGATTTGCTTTATTGTGTCCAACGTTCCTAACATGCAATCCCAGATGGTTTTAGGATGGAGACAGACAGAATTGCTCCATTGGCCCCCACCCCCACCTCATCTACTAAGCCCTGTTGACCATTTCAGATTTCAAGTGACAGGAAAGCAAAGGAGTTCCATAATCAACATCGGCTAGATGACTACAGCCCTTCTATTCTGGATTACTTCCTTATGCTGAGAGTTTCCTCAACAAAACACACGAGGTGCTGCTCTGTTAGCAGCTGGCACAGGGTCCTTCTTCCTTTAAATGCTCCCTGCCATCTGGCTTCAGAATTAACCAAATGGAATGGTCTGTTGAGTCAGTTTCTTGACTCAACAGTCAAGAGTAATCCTGCTCCAGGCCTGAGATCCCCAGAAGTTAAACTACAAGAGTCAAACTTGGGGGGTTACAAGGAGGGTGAGGCGAGGCTTCAAACTTTGGGGCTACAAGGTAGGTGAGTGAGGCCAGTGAGTGGATAGTGGTAGATACAAACCTCTTTAAAAGTAGGTTTGCCTTTTTTTTGTCCCCCCTACTCTTATGTGGGACCTTTGGGAGAGAGAGTAGGGACCAAGGGGAATAATGAGGACAGTGAGGGGAATAGGCTGCTAAAACTACAGATGTGATGACTTTAATGTTGGGGGATGAGTTGTCACAGGGTAGGTGGGAGGGGAGACACCAAAGTCAAATAACCCATTCTAGTTGGTTGGTTGTTCTGTTAACTAATTAATCTCTAGGATTAATTCTAATTAAGTCTTACTGACTGGCACTTGGTCTCTCCATAGGTGTTTTCCAACCGTGTGCTTCTGAATAAACAATATTCTAACACTCTCACGTTCACAGGAATACCAGGTACCTCATACTGAAATCCAAGACTGGTAGAGCAGCAGCAGCTGCAAGGTAACTGTCATGTTCTGGCCCCACCCCAGACCAAGGGGATCAGAAACTCCAGGGGTGGGGCCCGGCACTCTGTACGGACAAGTCCTCCAGGTGAGTGTGCTGCACACTCAAATTGGAGAAGCACTGGATGAGAACACTCTCATGCTCTACCTCCTAAATCCAGCCGTTAGCCCAGGGCTCTTCTATTGGCCTTAGGGAGCAGCTGCTTGAGAACCGTTCACGTGTTCTGTGACAATCTGGTACCCATGCCTCCCATCAAACTTGCTCAGGAAGGAAAGGAAAACAAGAGGGTGGTGTGTTCCATGTACATCACAATGAAAAGGTAATCTGTTCAAATGTAATTGTAAACTAAATCATTTGCCATGCTCTCTCGACTTCCAGTGTAGAGGTTATCCATTCATTATTTTTGCTGACTGGGCAAAGTTCATTATCAATAAATTCAAGTCTTATCCGTAACAGATAGTTTTTGAAAAATATTAGTCTTCAAAACAATTCTATAATGACTTTGCCACCCTTATTTCAACCTTCTGCACACAGTGGATTTATATTTGATGTGTTCTGCTGTTCTGTGTCCTCTTATGATGTTCCTTTGAATTTAATTCTCTATCCTCTCCTAAGAGGAGGAAAAAATCCTGTCCTGCCACATGCAGCTCACTGCTCATCCATCATCCAGTAGATAAGGGCACTGAAAACTCTCCACGGTCACCTGTCCAGCCTGCTTCACTCTGGAGGGGGTTGACCCTACAAGTGATCACATGTCATTTTCAGGAAAAAAATTCAAACTGATTTTCTAGCATCTGGGCCTTGGTTCTTAAGTGATTCATACTCCCCTTTCACCTCCAACTATAGCAGAAGGGCAATCAACAATTCCAAGTAAATGGCAATCAGCCTTGAAAGAGTCCAACTTCAGCTTTGCTAAACTCTACTCCCCCAGTCAGCTGATACAGCTGAAATGTACAGTGGCCATTTGGTTTTGGCTGCCTAATCTTTATGCCCCATTCCTCTCAACTAACCCTCACATTCCCAATATCCAAAAATGGTCCAGCTGGGAGATCAATCTGAACTAATCAAACTCTCTTAAGTATAAAGAAAGTAATGTAATGCACATACAACACTGGCCTGCCATTAATGCTGTAGGAATTGGAGCATATGACGAAGAATAATAAATGGTCATGGGACACCCAGTGGGTGTATTTAGGTTACCACTCTGGCCTGACTTTCAAGCTTTCAGGCCTCAGGCCAACGGTCAGTCCAAACAAAAAAAGGTTACTGCTTACACTAATCAATATTAACCTCCTTTTCATAATTTACTGGAACTGGGAAAAAAGTATAACAAAATGTATACAATTTAGTAATTGTACAAAACATTCATTTAGCAAGACAATATTGGTTACAGTCACCAGAATGAAGACTCACACTTTTCACTGCCACTTCCATGAAAAGTTCGGATAAATAAGAAGTCACTGGCTGCAAGTCACAACGGAAGCAATTTAAACTTTACATACAACAGCAAAGGTCAATCTTCCACAACAGTAATGCAGACACAATCACTCAGAGGCTCTCCATGCTGCCACGGCATTACTGGAATATTCTTCAGAGTCCATCTTCTCTCTCCAAGACCAACACTTGAAACATTAGATGTAATATAAAATAAGGAGTTCTTTATTATTTATACAAAACTTGTACATTAAAAAAACGTTAAGATTCAACAACTCTGCTGACCCCCTGAGGAAGCAAAGAGCCTTTATGGGTCTATCCAAAGAGCCTTGTGTGAATGTTTTGGTCACCAACCTCCTGGCCACAGGAACAAAGTACGCTCCTCCAGGGCCATTCATGTGGCACCTTCACTGGCTCTGAAAGCTGACTTTCCCTTTCACTGGGCTTGAAAGGCAAGCCAGGGTTTCCTGGACAACATTAAACAACTCTGTTTTCTGGCCCAAGCTTAGTGTCTTATCAGTACACAAGTTGATTTTTATTTATTTCTTGAACACTTTCAATAAACTCGTAGCATAAGAAGTTTTATTACAACATATACAGATTTGATACAGTTCTTTACAAAAAAACCACCTAGATTTTTCAGCTAAATAAATTTAAGTCTTTTAAGAAATTAAAGTTGGCTTAGAGAAACGGCATTTTTTTCAAGCCTGTGTTTTCCAACCTCTGAGCTCTGAGAGGTCAGACTTGTACGTTCTTGATAAAGAGAGTCCCATTTGTCTAAGCAATATTAAGAGCTCTCGTATATTTAAAGAGTGCAAAACTCTTGTTTCTTAAAGTCTTACACTACAAGAAATTTTCTAGCAATCTAGACAGACATTTATATTTAGACAAGAGGGCTCTCTGAACAAATAGCCTACAGAGATGAATGCAGTGATTTGTTTTCTTGACAGAGAACTATTAGCACTGCTTAGCACATTATTCAGTAGTTTGGGAATAAGAGTAATTCTTCCCTTGAAGAAAGTAAGCCCCCTTCTGAAGAATCACAATGGCTATCCAAAAAGAAATCAAAAGAGACCAGCACCAAATGAATTATTAGTTTACAAAAAATAAACTTAGCTCTTATTTAAGTTCTATAACCCAGACTCAATAAATTAATTATGAAATCAGTTTGTCAGCTACAGTATAATTTAAAACTCCATTTTCAACCAGGAGGGAGGGGAGGATGGAGAGAAGGGTCAATCTCACACTGATCACCACGAACTCCATGGATTTCATCAAAAGAAAACACTTGTTTCCATCTCGTATTCTCTTTCAGAAGTGAGCTGTAGGTTACAATCTGTGATGTTCAGAGCATGATATCCATGTTGAGATCTTTCCTTCCAGAGAGCACAGCACATAAAGCACTATACTATTTTCAGATCCGAGAAATCTGCATGGAAAGAAGGATCCCTGAAAGAGCCAAACACCAAGCAGTCACCTCACAGATATTGTCTATTCATCGTCAACATAACACCGCACTGAGCTTTTTAATTCACAGATTTTATGTTAGTCCTTTAGAACCCAATGCCCGTGTTTCAGTTCAGATCTGTCAGACTATTCAAGCAGCGTTCTTAGTGCCAGTTCCTTGGAGGTCTTGTAAATTTATCTTTGACCTATAGCAGAAAAAGACAAAGCAGGAATATATAAAATATCACGAATGCAGAATTTTAAGTTAGGACTATTGTCTGTGAGTAGTAGGTTTTTTGTACTGCATTTTTAAGTACAGGAAAACATGTTAAGTAAATATGTAAGTCTTACCTGTTGTGAATCATGTGACTTTTGACAAGATGTCCGGCTGCCAACGCTGCCATCAGTGATAATTCCCCGGCCATTACTGTACCGCACACGATCCTGGCAAGCTGCCGGGCATTTTCCCCAGGGTTGTCTTTGCATGCTCCTTGAACACCTAGCATCTGCAGCCAGGGAGAGACACAGCGGGACTCGCCCTTAAACTCATGGCAACAACTTCCTTCTCTATCAGCTAAAATAAGGGCAACTACAATGGCATAAGAATAGAACGGATTCCAGAAGTATACAATCTCCAAGATTTGACAGCCAGTACTCACAATAACATGCACCATAGTTAACATAACATCCACAGCCTGGTCTGCAGGGCACTTAATCAGAATAGATGAACATTCATTTCCTCTCTTAATCTACCTTCTCATTTACTAAGCACATGTCTCAACATGCTTGCTTCGACACAATGGGTTAGGCTGGTGAGAAGCAAAAGAATGACAAGACCAGCTGAAATACAGCTGAGTGACATGGGATGTCAGGCAGAAACAGAGAATCCCAGCAAGTCAGAACTGGCCTGAGGTCACCAGGCTTTGGGGCTGAGGCGGCATACCTGCAAACAAGCTTGCTGAGGGAGCAGGTTGGTCCCACCGCCCACAGTTCCTATTTCTATAGACGGCATGGTGCAGCTGATATACAGATCTTCATTCGTGGGGCCGCTTGCTTCCATCAAAGTAATACAGTTTGAACTACCAACATTCTGTGCTGCATCCTGAAAAAATAAAAAGGAGAAGTATAAAACTTCTCTCAACTTAGAACAACCCAAGACAAGAGAAGGAGAGGCTGGAGCCCTCACCTGTCCACAGGCAATATAGATGGCGGTTACGATGTTCGCCGCATGGGCGTTGTAACCTCCAATGCTCCCGGCCATGGCAGAGCCCACCAGATTCTTATTAATGTTGACCTCAATCATAGCTTCCGTAGTCGTCTTTAATACCTAGCAAACAGAGTTGTGCACATTTTACATGTTCTCCCAGAAGACTCAGGGCATGTTACCCAGCTCTATCTTTCTGTCCTCCAGAAACCAAGAGAGTTTAGATATGGCCCCACTGAGGCCTTGTCCTCAGTGAAGAGTATCAGTAAAGCTTGTTCCTGTGAATACCATACACAGGTGGGCAAGATATCATCCCACAGTCATCTTTAACATAACACGTCCATCCATATGTTAAACTTCACTCAGAATGTTAATATTCCTTTCCCAATTTTTAAACCAATTTACAAAATAAAATGATCATCCAATCACTCACTTCTCTGACAACCTTGGCTGGAATGACAGCTTCACAAACCACAGACTTCCCTCTTCCCTCTATCCAATTTATAGCTGCAGGTTTCTTGTCAGTACAATAGTTACCGCTGACTGCTAGAATCTGCATTTCAGGGAAATACTCATGAAGTTTCGAAAGTGCCTTCTCTGTGCCCTGTCAACAACACAACAAAATTAAAATGTACAAAGCTATTGATAGATCAGAGGCTTTATTTGTATCTAGTAATACTAATACTTATAAACACAATAACTACAATATTTCTAAATATAATATACTTCAAAGGAAGTGAGCATAAAATAATAGTTTCATTAACCATCACAGTGACTAACTTCTCAGTCAGAAATAGACTCCTATGGGGGCGCCTGGGTGGCTCAGTGGATTAAGTGTCCGACTTTGGCTCAGGTCATGATCTACCTCTTGTAAGTTTGAGCCCTGCGTCAGGCTCTGTACTGACAGCTCAGAGCCTGGGGCCTGCTTCAGATTCTGTGTCTCCCTCTCTCTCGGCTCTTCCCCTGCTTACACTATGTGTGTGTGTCTCTCTCTCTCAAAAATAAATAAACATTAAAAGAAAAGAAATAAGACTCCTATGTTTCCTTCTAAGAATGAAAACAAAGTTCTTCATAGTCACGGGTGAACAGGATGTAGATGGGAAATAATGAGAATAGTAAAATTAAAAAATGAATTAAAAAACATTCAGTGAGAATATAATACTCATCATCATGTCACTGGTAGTAAGTAACTCAACCCATGATCAACAAGTAATAAATTCTCTCTTCTAGTTATTAAATTGTTACCTAAAAACCCAAGTTAGCAAGTCTGCAAAGAGAAGTCAGACATAAAAGTAAATCCTGTCGTTAATGGGAAGTCATTGGGATTTACCTTACAAAACTGTAAACGAGACTTCCAATTAAGTGAAATTAATTCAGTTAACAACCCATATCTCAGTAGCCCAACATACTAACTGGCAATTAAAAAAACTGTTTCAACTGTGGTAAAATACATATAACATAGAAGTTACCATCTTAACTATTTTCAAGTGTACAGTTCATCAGGGTTAAGTCCATTCACGCTGTCGGTACAGCCAATCTCCAGAACTCTTTTGTCTTGCAAAATTGAAACTCCAAACCCATTAAACAACTCCCTATTTCCCTTCCTCCTCAGCCCCTGGCAACTACCCTTCCACTTTCTGTCTCTATGAATTTAACTAATCTAGGTACTTCGCAAGTGTGAATTCGCATAGTATTTGTCTTTATTATTAGCCAGATTATTTAACTTAGCAAGTGAACCTCAAGGTTCATTTAGCATGTCAAAACTTCCTATTTTGTTAGGGTTTAATAATATCTCATTATATGTACACACAACATTTTATTTATCCATTCATCTGTCCATGAACACTTGGGTTGTTTCTACCTCTCTGCTACTGTGAATGCTGCTGCTATGAACAGAGGGGCACAAATAAGTCTCTGAAACCTAGTTTTCAACTCTTTTGGGTAAATACCCAGAAGTGGAACTGCTGGATCATAATTCTATTTTTAATTTTTTGAGGAACCACTATACTATTTATTGGCAACTTTTAAAACTTAAGTTTTTAGTCATTATTCCCCCCTCTTCTCTCTCTGGTTAAACTACAAAATAAATCTTGCTAACCTAATTGACTTTAACATTTTACATTTGTGAATATTTGTAAATAAAAAATAGTATCTGTAAATAAGAAAACATCAGTAGAATAAAATATTCTAATGATTAAGAATCATACACAATATTCTTATAAGGAGATAAATGGACTACATACAAGAACTTGGCCTCTTAAATACAAGTCTTGAGGTCTCTAAAAGAGGTGAGCTTTCAAAGTTTATAGGACAAAGCCAAGGAGCAGTAACCCCAAGAATCCTCCCACCCCTTCTGAGTAGGCCTAGAACATGCATAATACTCCATCTAAATTAAACATATCAAATACAAAAATATATCAGAGCCAATAAATGCCTGATAAGTTACATGAATCAAGATTTAGCTTTCAATAAAAATCTTTCCATCAATGAACCCTTTGAATTAGTATATGCACACAGCACCAAATTCAAAAATACAGGAGAACATATACAGTGAGTCTACTCCCCACTCTTACCTCCCTAACACCCAGTTCCCCTCCCCTGGGGAATTCAGTCTTACAAACTCTATTATAGTCTATTAGGCTCACCTTTGAAATCATGTTCATCCCCATGGCATCACCTGACCTGGACTGGAAACGGATATAAAGGTTGCGACCAGCCATACTCATATGAAGCTTCTGTAAACGTGCAAATCTATAAACAAAAGTGAATGTTTTTTATTTTGTTAAGAAGATGCAAGTTATCTTAGAAATCTACTTTAGCTGATTTTACACATAAGAGAATACTCATGGAGATTTCTAATTCAACTGTTTCATTCTTTTTCTTTTTTAATGTTTATTATTTGTTTTGAGAAAGAGAGAGTGCATGTGCACACGAGTCAGGGAGAGGCAGAGAGAGAGGGAGAGAGAGTCCCAAGCAGACTCCAGCTATTTGGCACAGAGCCTGACTCGGGCTCAATCTCACAAGCCATGAGATCATGACCTGAGCCAAAATCCAGAGTTGACACTTAACTGACTGAGCCACCCAGGAATCCCTAGAGATTCTTCATGATAGAGAACAAACTGAGGGCTGATGGAGAGAAGTGGGTGGGGGTGGGCATTAAGGAGGGCACTTGTGATGAGCCTTGGGTATTATAAGTGATGAATCAATGAATTCTACTTCTGAAACCAATATACAACTATATGTTAACTTACTAACATTTAAATAAAAACTGAAACAGGGGTGCCTGGGTGGCTCAGTCGGTTGAGCGTCCGACTTCAGCTCAGGTCACGATCTTGCGGTCCGTGAGTTCGAGCCCCGTGTCAGGCTCTGGGCTGATGGCCCAGAGCCTGGAGCCTGCTTCCGATTCTATGTCTCCCTCTCTCTCTGCCCCTCCCCCGTTCATGCTCTGTCTCTCTCTGTCTCAAAAATAAATAAATGTTAAAAAAAAAAAAATTTTTTAAAAACTGAAACAAAAAAACCAAAATAGGGGTACCTGGGTGGCTCAATCTGGTAAGCAAGCGTCCAACTTCAGCTCAGGTCATGATCTCATGGCTAGTGAATTTGAGCCCCGCATCAGGCCCTGTGCTGACAGGTCAGAGTCTGAAGCCTGCTTTGGACTCTGTGTCTCCCTCTCTTTCTGCCCCTCCCCTGCTCACCCTCTGTCTGTCTGTCTGTCTCTCTCTCTCTCTGTCAAAAATGACTCACCCTCTGTCTCTCTCTCTCTCAAAAATGAATACACATCAAAAAAACAAAATAAAAAACAAAAAACTAAATAAACCAAAAACCCAAAAAACAAAAGCTGAGTCTTATAAAACCAACACACAAACTTACTAGATCATACTATTTTTCCCTATTTACTCCTCTGGAGGTATTCATTTGGACCAACATTCTGCCCCAAGGATAAATATTACTCATTTTGAATAAATGGACTTAAAGTTCAGATTTTGGTACATCACCCGAAGCAGGCAGTATGTCGACAGTTATGTTTAGCGATCACAGATGACGACACCAGCTCAGAAATAAACATAAATGCGTATACAAACCCCACACACACCTGCTGGTACTGTCAAAAGCCTCCTTTATCACTGTGAACCCTTCAGGTGTCTCCAGCCAGGCCTTCACCTCTGCGGAGTCACAAGCACGGGGGAGACGCACCACTGGGCCACGGGTCATCCCATCTGCAAGGATTCGGCTGCTGGCACCTCCACCAAGCTATGCAGAGGACATTACGGAAGCACGTTAATCCTGAAAACACTTCTGCTTGGCCCCAGATCTCTTCTCATTGCCTGGCCTAGTGCATATCTTAAAACAGGCAAATACAGAAATGCCTACTTACACCTATTGCTCTGCAGCCTCTGTTAGTGCTGGCCACAAGACAACCTTCTGTTGTCGCCATCGGCACCTGGTATTCTTTTCCATCCAAGCACAGAGGTCCTGCCACCCCAACAGGGATGGGCATATATCCAATAACATTCTCACAACAAGTTCCCATCACCTAAAAGGGGAAGTCAGGTACTGAGTGAAAATTGCTATCACAAATACACAGCCCTTCTCATCCAAAACTGTTTTCAAACATAACCCTTTATTTTTCAACATTTTTATCTACTCCTTGTAAGTATTTAAAAGTACAAAAGTCATTGACAATGACTATAAACAACAGGAAAAATATTTTGAATTTCTAGGACCTATAATCATAAGCAGAATACAAAATTACAGTGAAGTGATTAAACAAATGTTTTATAAAATTATGTACATACAAAAGACTAGTCAAGAAAAAGACTAGGGGCGCCTGGGTGGCTCAGTTGGTTAAGTGTCCGACTTTGGCTCAGGTCATGATCTCACGGTTTGTGAGTTCGAGCCCTGCGTCGGGCTCTGTGCTGACAGCCCAGAGCCTGGAGCCCGTTTCCAATTCTGTCTCCCTCTCTCTCTGCCCCTCCCCTGCTTGTGCTCTCTCTCCCTCTCTCAGAAATAAACATTAAAAAAAAATTAAAAAACAAAAAAAGAAAAGACTAAAAAGCTGAAGACTAAAGCTACAAGACTAAAAAGCTACAAAAGCAAACTTTCTCAAATCAAGAAAACATACCAAGGAGTAATTATAGTTCCTGTAAGGTAGATACTGGAGAGAAGAAGGCTCTGGAAGTTTTCTGGACAGTAACTGTCGGCGAATAGATACACCTCGTTCATGGGTTTCCATCAGAGTTTCCAACTTGTAAGCTGGGATATGCTTAGCATTAACTAATTGGATGATCTCAGCATCACTAAGGAATTTTGCACCTTTCTAAAGAAATGAAAAAAAAAATGGGAAGGAGTTGTGGGAGGGGGATGACAAAAAATTTGAAGCGCACTTTGTATTCTTCATAACAAATACACCATTTAATACAAACAATGCTCAGCAGAGGAGAACCCAAAGAACTTTGGAGTTCTAAAGATGATTTGAATGGAAATAAGAATATCAAAATGAAAGCAAATTCTCTATAAAAATGTGGCCCTAAACAAATGTAAAACCAAAACACCAAATTTTGCAAGGGAAGTTCATAGAAAAACAAAACAAAACAAAACCACAATTCAGATTCTGATGGCCACCCTCTAAGTTTTGGTAACTCTGTATACAGCAAAACAGTTCAAAAATTGGCACACATGTTAATAGCAATGAGGGAAAGTGAAAGAAAAACAAACATGATGCTACTCTCACTCATGTGCACATAAATTAGGAATGATTAAGCAGATATGGATGGAACACAAAGTCACACTAAAGCATGAATTAACTCCTACGGCCGTGTAGGCAGAATACCCCCTCAGATGTCAGAAAGGAAAACAAGCGTCTGGTGAGCATGAAGCTTATTAAAAAGCAAACCAAAAAGAAAACAAAACAAAAAACTTTTCTTCTGTCTTTGAAGCTCGTTTTTGAATGAAACCTTTTCTAGGCCCCAACACACATGAGAATAGAGTAGTGGCTCATCTCTCTGGCAAACGGTAGTAAAGGGTAAAGAGCACTGTCTCTTGAGTCAGTAAATCTTGGACTCTTGATCTCTGCTTTTCCATTTCCTAAATAATGTATTACTTTGGGAAATACGCCTCCTGGAGCCTCAGCTTTCTCTTTCTCATCTGAAAAATGGAGGTAATTCCAACTATCTCACAAAGTTGTGGGGAATAAAAAAGACCACTACCTGCAAACCACATAACACGGTGCCCAGAACTTATTAAGTACTCAGTAGCGAGAACTTCCTTCCTTCCTTTCTTAAAAAAAGCAAAAAGATACAAAGCTTGAATTAACTTTATTTTCCTCACCTCTGCATTCCCAAGTATCTGTAGACATTCTTCATTAGGCCGAGGCTCGATGGGAAGTTCAATGTCAGGTTCCTGTGCCTCTAGTTCCAGTGAAGTATCAAGTAAGGAAGAGTTACCAACCACAAATGTAGCTCTGCTGGAGGTGTCAGTTTCTGCCACTAAGGGTTTTATGACCTCAACTGTTCAAGAAACCAAACGAAATCTCACAACAGTGAACATACATTTTAAAACGAACGCAGCTTCTGAACAAATCAGTATTGGAAAAATGGAAAATAAAGAGAACAAGAAATCACCTTTTCTTTCTCTGTTTATCCTGGTCTCTTCCTCCACTGCATGGAATTTCTGGCTATTTCTGACCAGTATAGGTTCACGTCTACAACAATCATCTGGGACTTTTTTGGGGGTCACTACAGGAGATGTGATAGGGTTTTTTAATGAGAGTGTAGATTCTGTCTCAGCTTGTTCAAAGAAGATGTACTTGACAGCCAGAAGGAGAGCTAAACTAAGGGTAATAACTTGTTCAATATCCATGCTGATCATTCTAAATAAAAGAAAGGAAATTAAAAACTTATTACTCAGAAATTAAAATGGTACAACCTAAACTTTTAGTAACCAGACTACTATGATTAATACACAACAAAGCAGGTCTCAGGTAACTTACTTAGAGAGATAAAACTGCCAGAGGGAAACACTTGGTTCAATTCTCTTGGACACACTTTCATCCAATCCTAAAGAAACCTTAGAATTTTCTGCCGTACTGTTTTGAGGCGAAGGATCAGCTATCCAGCGACTGTGCGCATGAACAAGAACCAAGCCTAGAGACTGAAATAAAATGTTATAAATTATATATCCTCTGCATATCAATGCCACCTAAACTTCTCATCCTTAGCAACTGGATAGCCAGGCACCATCTTTCATGGTCTCCCCTCAGCATGAAAAGAAAGCCCTGCACTTGCTCTGGGACTAAAGTAGTGGCCTACTAAACTACTGAAAACGTTGCAAAAAAACAGGTTTGCAAAGAGAAATAAAGCAAAGGAATTTGAAACATCTGTTTAGGGGAGAGACACTAGGAGCCTCAAAGAAATGAGAGACAAGGAAAAAAAAGAAAGAGGAACATCAATGAAAGAGACAAAAAATGTAGAAAGATAACAGGAAGGAGAAAAAAATCAAAAAGCAGAACATATGAACAGAACATATGGAACACTGGAACTGAAAATACAGAAGGGAAAAGAAAACTATGAAATTACCATAATCATCTTAACTCTCTGAGTAACAGGATTTGGCTTATTTTCTTCTTCTTCTAAAACTCGAGCAAAATGGCTCAGCTGCCAAATCGGACGACCCTCACGGCTTTCCCGAGAAAGCTACAAAGTAAACCAGTGTTACATTAGAAGGTACTGATTTTATTTAAGTGAACAGATTTGATGAGAAACGTTACTCTTCTACTAATGCCGTAAGAACAGCTCTTACCTCTAAAACCAAGGAAACGCAAGCTGGGAAGAAAGTCATGAACACAAAGTAGTTGGCAAGAACTGACATGCAGCCAAAGCAGCACATAATCTCAAGTTGACGCACCCCTGGTTAGAGAAAAATTAAATGTATAATTAGTAAAGTACCTATATTTTTGATGCTACATACATCACAGGGACCTTTCCTCTAGGTAGACAAATACAAGAAAACATTAGTATATTAAACTCTTTCCTATCTACTGGAAAAAGAAATGAGGAACTCCAAGGTGATACCAAGCATTAGAACAGGAATAACTCCCTCTCGGGGAAAAGAACTTGTCTCCTCCCAGGTCTCCAACACCACAATGCCAGGCACAGTCATTGTATTTAATTTACATATGATAATCCCCTTTTATCAAATGGTAGCAATCAGTTTTGAAATAGGGATTAACAAGGCCAGGCTACTCTGATGAGTCAACCTCCCACAGTCTGGATCCAATTCCACTCTTCACCAGAAAAGCAATTCACCTGTGGATTTACCTTTGATTTACTTTTGATTAAAGTAAAACATACTGCCAGTTATGCCATTCCGGATTCAGTATCATAATAAATACTTTATGTGCACTAAATGAACTCTAATTTCAGTACAACCTCTATCGTGGCTATTGCTGTTCTTATAATTTTGATGAATTTCATGGATCTGTTTGAAAAATTAAATAATGCAAAAAGGCAACTCAAGATCCAAAATTAACAAATGTTCCATTACAAAATGTTTAAGGTATCACGTGGTATATGTCCCAAACAGAAGGTTAGCAGAATTAGAGAGCTGAAAAATACCTTTGATTACCAAATCCTATTCCCTCAACTTTACAAATAAACTTGAATATAACACATATTTCTGATGTCACTCATATTAAATACAAAAATGTTTTGAAATGTAAATAAAAAATCATTCCCTCTTCCTATAAAACTGCTAACTAGAATAACAAAAAACTCAACAGTCTATTTTATTTTTGAATTCTAAACAGATCATATGACTAAATAATAGAACAAAAACACATACTGTATTTTTAAGTACTTTTTTGTTTTATTTTTAAAAAATGTTTTTATTGTTTATTTATTTTAGAGAGAGACAGAGTGTGAGCAGAGGAGAAGCAGAGAGATGGAGACACAGAATCCAAAGAAGGCTCCCGGCTCTGAGCTGTCAGCTCAGAGCCCAACGCAGGGCCTAAACCCACAAGGTGCGAGATCATGACCTGAGCCAGAGTCGGATGTTGATCTCGTGGCTTGTGGGTTCAGGCCCCGCATTGGGCTCTGTGCTGACAGCTCAGAACCTGAAGCCTGCTTCGTGTTCTGTGTCTCCCTCTCTCTCTCTGCCTCTCCCCCACTCGCACTCTGTCTCTCTCTCTCAAAAATAAAAATAAACATTAAAAACATTTTTTTAAACAAATAAAAAACATTTTTTAAAAATACCTTCCTTGCTAAATGTTGAATGACAGATTAAAAAACAATAAATAATAAATTTACCCTCAGAAAGAAGAAACATGTATTTAACATACTACCAAGTGATGAGCCCTCGACTAAAAAAGTAACGACAACCAACTGCGTTCATAAAAGCTAAATAATTTACCTGTGAAGAATGAAGCCCCTTATCCAGGGCACTCAGGCACCAGGAAACAGGCTGCAACTGTCATTACTAAGGGTAGCTCCCTGAGGAAGCCATAAAGTCTAGTTTTAATGATTAGGAAATCTTCACAACAACAGCATGATATATTCACTCTGGCAAATTTCCAGGCCAGGCCAGGCCACAACTTCCGTCCTGTGTTTGATATTTAACATCTAATTCTCTACTATCTAATTAAGGATTAAGAAACGTGTTGAGATCAATGCTAGGTACTCGGTAAGATGTACTGCATACCATCTGATTAAATCTTGCCAACCAGCCTATTAGGTGGACCTAACTTACATCTGGCCCACTTCTGACGCTTGCACTGTCTCCTACAGGACAATAAAAACACAAAGAACCAAAAAAAACAAAAAACAAAAAAACCAACAAAAACAAAACCCACAAGGAACCAAATCACTAACTTAGTCAGGGCAGGTGCACTGGAAGGTGCCCCAGATGAGCCTTAGAATACAATCCTGGTTATTGCTTCTCGGCCTTTTGGCTAAGATGAAGCGTAGAATACAATCTTGGTTAAAAACTAAGCAAAAAAATAAACACCACAAAATCAGCAAAAGGGTGGAGTACAGAAACAGAAGGTAGCAGTCGTGAAAACTAAGTATCACTAACCTGCTACTAAGTTTTCACAAAAGCAGTCAGACATTAAGGTCAGATAAATCCACACATTCATTCAGTTAAAACCTCTTAAGAATAATGTTACACTTTTAAAAGTCAGAACTTAAGAATAACCAATGCAGGGATACCTGGCTGGCTCAGTCAGTTAAGTTCCGACTCTTGGATTCAGCTCAGGTCATGATCTCATGGTTCATGGGATCAAGCACCAAGTCGAGCTCTGCACTGACAACTCAGAGCCTGCTTGGGATTCTCTCTCCCTTCTCTCTCTAACCCTCCGCCACTTGCATGCACACACTTTCTCTCTCTCTCTCAAAATAAACAACAAAAAAAATTTTTTTAAGAAAAAAGAATAACCAATGTAATCTCAGATGTTCTTTTTTCCCTTCATCTACAAACTTAGTTTAAAAAACATTAAAAATCTCTTACAAACCTGACATGGTTCCAACTCCAATCACAAGACATTCTACAAGGGCATCAAGGGTGAACGTGGGACCTAAAATTGCCATTCCACGAGCGATATTTTCCCGCACTTCATCCTAAAACACAGACCGTACATATCAATGAGGGTAAGGTTCAAAATAACTTTGGAAAAAGTCAGAGAGCATCCTAAGGCCTCTGTTAAAAGCGAATGTGCTATACAAAGAGTAA
The DNA here is from genome assembly GCF_022837055.1 of Prionailurus viverrinus. Lineage (NCBI taxonomy): Eukaryota > Metazoa > Chordata > Mammalia > Carnivora > Felidae > Prionailurus > Prionailurus viverrinus. The sequence continues at coordinate 140,431,858 of NC_062561.1, read as the reverse complement.
AACAATATAATACCACTAACAGGCATTGCAGGTGCAAAGGATTAAAAAAAGTCATATCCAGGGCCCTGCTTTCCCTTTCCACCGAGTGAGATACTTCTTGGGAGGATTCCTTTGAGGTGGTGCGTCAATCCTGCCATCTAAATACCACATAATGAAACACTACAACATTTTATATTGGCTACAATTGACAGTTCTTAATTGCAAATTTTTTAAGACCTTAATACTATGAAACCTAAATCATACTCTTGTCAACATGTTCAAGTATTCGAGACAGTTATCAAATACATAATCAAGGCAGAATGGCAAGCTACTTTATACTCAAATACTCTGATGCAAGATTACTGAAAATGTTAGGTTCTTTACAGTGACTAATGAACACCAAGATAAAACTTTAGATGGAAAAAAATACAAGTGGTAATGCCAAAATTTTAGAACTCAATCTACCCTCAGACTCTCTTCTATTACATCCTGTCCTATTCTCTGATAGGTTTCACTGGGGAACACTCTTACTTATCCAAAAGTCTAATTACCTTAATTTCTGAAATCTTCAAACAGGAAAATGGAGATCCCAAATTCCAGAAGCTATGCAATTATAACTGAGTTATTAGGTACCCAAAAGACCAGTCTTAAGACCTGACAATTAAAACTGTGGGCAATTCGTGAATCTTCAACTGTGAAGAAGCTATTAATCTGCCCTAATAATGTAAACAAACTGAAAAAAAGAACAATATTGACATCTGTGTCTTAAAAATAATACTTACCTGTGAGTTGGAACTGAGGGCAAACTTTGCTAGTGCACTTGCTCTGGAAAGGTCAATCAAAAGTAGGAAAAAGGGCAAAGCTTCACTGCAAAAAAATCAAGATGATCAGAACATTCATCAGATGAAAAAATGTAGCTTAAAAATGCTTTCTAAGACAAAAAAAAAATGCTTTCTAAGACAAAACCCCTGCCCCATACACTGTATGATTCTTTAGTATAGGTACCTTTTTGTAGTCCATAAGGTATACCTTATACTCACTCCCCTGTGACATCCTCAAAGCTAAACATACTCACTGCTCAAAAATATTTGTTAAAACTATTTGTAACGTTGAGGTGCCTGGGTGGCTCATTTGGTTAAGCATCCAAGTCTTGCTTTCTGCTCAGGTCATGATCTCTCAGTTTGTGGGATCAAACCTCACATCAGGCTCTGTGCTGACAGCACATAGCCTGCTTGGGATTCTCTCTCCTCTCTGTCTCCCCGCCCCCCATCTCTCTCAAAATAAATAAACAAACAAAATTAAAAACTATTTGTAAAGTTAAAAATGTCAATATATTTTCATAGAAACACCTTTTGATAATTTTATAGCAAAATAACATCCTAGGTAAAAAATGTTTCCTTGAATTCACATGGGGAAAAGAAGTGAAATGCATGTAATTTCTTTTACTTGGTCACTACTTGTGGGAGGATAAACTTAACAAGCTTTCTGGAGAGAAAGTTGGCAATAACAGCACTCAAAAGCCCTAAAAATTTACACAGCCACTGTCTCACACCTAGGAATATATTCTGAAAATAAATATGAACACAAATTTATCCACAAAGACATTCACCATAGTGTTATTAATAGAGGAAATTAAATAAACTAAGAATCGAATCCTAGAGGGTTTAGTAAATGACCTACAATATATTCACATAGGGGGATACGAGAAACTCCTCAGAAATAATTTAGTTTAGCACTAAGGGCAAGCAAAGATGTTGATAAACTATCATTAGGCATAAAGAAGTTACAAAGCAATATATACAGTGTGATCTCAGAATTTTTGTTTAAGTGTAAAAACAGGTAGGAAAGGATAAATACCAAAAGGTGTTATCATTAGCTAAATGACTACATGAAAATTTTCCCCATATTTTCTATAAATTTTTGAAAATGTATATAATACTTTATAACTTGGAGAAGAAAAATTGTTAACATTGTTTCTTGGAAAAAAAAGTATATTTATGCTTTAAATACTTACTTCAAGCCTGTCAATTCTTTATCCAAGAAATGAATGACAACCGTACTGAATACGAAACTTGAGAAAATCGTGAAGAGGCCAGCAATACCTAAAATGACAAAACTCAAACTGAGAAAAAAATCATCCTTTATTATAAAAATAACATAATCCCACACAATATTCTGAAAGAAATATTATATTCTCCAGATTATTAAGATCTCAACTATCAGAATATTTATTCCGAATAAGGAAACCACTGAATTTATGCGGCAGCACTTTAAGCAATATACAGGTTTCCATATACAGGATTTGAACAAAAATATGTATTTCTATAGCAAGACAAAAATTTGATAGCACAAAGAAGTTGAATGTATAACATGATTACCCAAAATATATTTTGATCCAAGTTGACGTAAATTCTGGAACTGGAAGTAAATATACAGGATCGCTATGCATCGTGTTATCGTCAGAATTATGATGTCACTGCTTAAAACATCCTGTTGGAAGACACAAGAAAAAAAAATCCCAACAGTTTTACTTTTTAAAACAAGCAACGATATGTAAGAATTTTTATTTTGTATGCATCATTAGTTTATATATTTGTCACAATAATATAAATACAGGCACAATACAAGTCAAATAAAAAATATTAAATATGTATATCAAAAATTAAATACAGTTTTCAACAATCCACTGTTTAAAGCCCATCATTTTTCTCCGTTAATCACTTTAAGCTATTATTTTCTCAAGTAAAGTCAATTACACTCATCTTATGCAGAAAAGGCATGAAGAAAGGTTATTTCCAGTGTGTTTCCAAACACTGTAAGTAAATGGAAATTTGAGATAAGTTCATGAACACTAAGATAAAAATTTTACTTGGAACTTTTTTGATTATATGATCTCTTAAGAGGAAATGCTCTTTAGAAACTGAAAGTGTAATTTAGTCAGTATCAAATTAATTTCACAAACCTCTTCAAACTTGGGACACTCATAATTCCAACCACAGATCTTATCGTTACCAGTAAACATGTTCATGGACATCATACAGATGGTCAGTGTCACCGTCCCCACTATGACTTCCCAGGGATGGGAGGCCACAAAAAGGCCATGCATTCGGAAAAGTCTTGACAACATTGTAGCTACAGAATCCTTGGATCCTGGAAGGAATATCAAGTGTGAACACTTAGTACACATTTCACTGTATTTTTAGGAAAAGAAGATTCTGCATTGTAAACTCTGCTTTTGTAGGCACACTGTCTTAAACATATGAATAATACTATTTGATAGTGTTCCTTATTAATGCTGGAAAATAATTATAAAATTAAAATGAGGACTTTGATATTACTTTTTTACTCATAACACTTAAATATTCTTCTATTAGCAACCAACTTAAAAACAGCTATTTCTTACAATTTGTAGAATTCAAGCTTTTATGAGGAAACCAAATAAATATCTCAGGCCACAATATTATCTGAGCTAAGGAGGAGAGCAATGAGACAGAAAAAAAAAAGTAAAAAACAACTGTTCACATTTGTTTTCTAATTTCCCTGACATAAAATGCGCATTAGCACCCTCTTCATTCTCCGTACTCCAATTACACAAAAGGCAAATACCAATCTACTTGTTGCCTGTCCTCGAAGGCAGAGAACCATTACAGTCTTCCATTCCATTCAAAACATGGCATACTGTTAGTGGCAAAATGATGTTTAATAAAACTTCCTACTGTTGCTGTCACCAGAAAAAGTCTTTTTCCATTTTTACAGCTAATAAAATGCTAGAACAGTAAAAGAAGAAGAGGATGGCTGGCCAAAGTAGATGTCTGTAACATTCAAAAATTCCCAATAGAACATACAGGTAATTCTGATCTAACGAATACCATGACTAAACTTCCCCATGCTTGGTGGCCAACTCTGTTCATTCCGATACTGTGATTTTTAAAAAATCTGATAGTCACTGGTCTCCAATACAGGAACTTGTAAAACGTCTTAGACTAAAATTAATGCTTACAATAAAGCGTATTTCATTACCCATAAAAATCTATTTCAAATTAAGATTTTTAAAGTAAGGCTACTGGTTGACACACTAGCAAGAATTCAAAGGAATCTCATGTTTACAGTAACAGCTAAGAAAATGACTCATTTATTGAAGACAGTAAATTAAATGGCAACAAATGAAGAAGAAGAAAGTTAAATACGCTCCCTTAAGGACTAAGGGACAGAAAATAAGAGTAGTTTTCAGGAACCAAAGTAATTACTGAATGTCATCTCCCACTGTGTCACTCTATATTCTCTCCATTTCAGCTGCTCCAGCCACCAGCTGGGCAGCTGGCTTTCTGACTGCAGGCAACCACCTTTCATTGGATCAATTAAATCATGAAATCAGTTTTGCGAATCAGAACAAACATTTTTTAATAAAATAGAAAAAACAGCTGTAGGTAAACATGTAGCATGGGTTAGGTATTATCTCTTAAAAGTTTAGGGTTCCTGAAACTATACATATAGGAGTGTGTGTAGTGGCTTCCCATGTCTTCGTGGGGGTCTCAATTTTAAAAGGTTGGCAGTCACTAAGATCTACAAATGCGGCATGCATCTGCCTGCGTTTATTCATGCTTTTTCAAACTTCCTCCCTGAGTCTTGTTCCGCATTTTATCCTCCAGCACCTTGCATCCACATACAGCGGTTGCTCAACAAATACCTGCTTAATTGAAAATAAACTCATAAACTAGAGTAGCATGCATTTTATTGACACATCTTGAAATAGACCTAAAAATGAATATAAGTCAACAAGGTACAGATATAACTGCCCACCTGCTAGCCCTCCCCCTCCCACCCCGCCACCCCAGTTAAGGGCTGAAGCAGAGAATTCTGGGAACATATGAAAGCGGAATGGAGTAGGGAAGAGAGGCTATAGTCTATACACTGCTTTTGAAAATGAACAATAACAAAAAGAGTTTCTATTAAATGAGCAGAGACTTGGACTTAAAGCACTGGAGAGTAATAATCATAGATTTGCATCCTACTTCATTACACCAAAAGCCTTCTAAGAGCCTAGATTTTCAGGACAGTTTTCTATCACATAACATCCTTCTAGCAAAAAACAAAACCTCTGCAAGCTGGTCTAAAGGATCAACAAGCATCAATGTTCCAGAAAATGAATCAACTAAAAATACATTTCAACACTACGTCAAAATAATTTCCAACACTCTCTCCCCACCAAAACACTCTCAACTTAGATTATTCCATATTAAGTCAATGTATCCTTCACTATTAAAAAGTTAATTCTGTTGAATTAAAATCTGAGCTGCTAGCAGAAAACCACCCCAATTTGATCACAAATTGGTTTAGCATCATTAACCCACAATTATATATTAGGTACATCATGTTGTCCCTTAAAAAGATTTCATGGTAGCATTTTCAATACTGGGACATTTCTTTCCTAGGTAAAGTCATCTTTGCAACATTCAGGGAAAAAATTACACATGATCCTGTGAACCAGCCCCAAACAGAGAATCTCACCTATTTGGAAATACAAACTCAGTAATCAAATGTACAAGGTGTGTCAAAAGTAACCATATAATTATACACCATCTCATTTCTCACGGGCATCCTCCCCATTTCCTGGTGATTATGCAAAGTAGTTAAATGCCACCTTCATCAGCAGTTGCAAGTGTCATAAGCAGGCTACAGGACAGCCCATGAGAATTCAATGGACACTATATAGGCCATGCAGCAACATAAATAAGTTTTACTTAAAAAAAAAAAAAAGTTAAATAGGCAATGTATACCTTGCCTATGCACAATGAAGTATTCCCCAAACATTTCACAGATTCTTCAAAAGAAGAGATCATTTAAATTCAATGCAATCATCAAACTCCAATCCAATGCACCAAAGAAACCACCTACCACGGCCAACTGCAGAAAAGGATGCTTTGGCCTCTGACTCTAATTCTCTCCTCCCACCCTACACTCCTCCTGTGCCACACATTCCAGCATCTGATTATACACCATCTTACACGGCTCTCAAAGTAACTGCTGTGTACATTCTGACTCTTTGAAGGCAAGAACCATGTCTTATACTGAGTCATTTTTAGTTCCAAAAGGATTTAGCATTCTGCGGCTCAAACTAGTATTCTAGTAAATAAATAAATAAATATATACATATATACATACACATACATACATACACATATATACATATACATATATATACATATATACATATACATACATATATATGTATATGTATATATGTAGTATATATATACTATATATATATATAGTACTGGAAATCAGGAAACCAGGATTCTACATTCAACTCTCTTACATGCTTTTATGAGTCACATCTCTATTCAGTTACTAAGCTAGAGCTCCAAAGTTGTTTAACAAACACAAGTATTATGTGGAGCCATCTGAAACTGCTACTTGTGTAGGTTTAAAAAAAAGTCAAATTTCAAATATCTGCAATTTTATATGGGTCAAACCTAAATAGATACTGATACACATGTAGTTATCCATCCACGGTTTAAAAAGGAGATCATACAAGAACAAAAAGAGGGTGTGCACACACATACACACTTCATCATGAAATGCTCACGCCACACCCAAGTTTTCATATATTAATGATTAATCTTTGCACAGTTTCTTAACCTTCATGTTACTAAATTCCATTTGTACTTACTGCCAAGTTCATCACAAATCCTAGAAAAACACAACAAATCGGGACCTCAAAAAACAGTCGATCCCAAAGTACACTACAGGCTTTTGCTAGATTACCTCTAAATCAGAAAACGACTTTCATTGCATGAAAAGTAAAATATACTCACACGCAAAAAAATACATCCTCCATATTGAGATGCTGAAATTATGCATGATTATTTAGTACGGCCCAGAAAAAAATGTTTCCTATAACTTTTCACGACGAAGTCCAAGGTGGCATGTCCTCAACCAAGCCATGAAATATTTCAAATGACCATTTAAGATGGAGTACATCAGCCGTCTCTCACCGCAGAAATTGCCTATTCTATATTGAAACCTATGTTCCTAATCCAAACCAAATAATTCCAGAAAATCTACAAGGTTTGGACTCAATTACATGAGCACCAAGGAGACTCAAGCCCCTTACGAAAAAGAAAAATGAGGAGGGAGAAGAGGGGGGAAAGGTGAATAGAAAAAGAAGAATCCTTGGGGCGCCTGGGTGGCTGAGTCGGTTAAGCTTCCAACCCTTGGTTTCCACTCAGGTCATGATCTCACGGTTCGTTAATTCCAGACCCACATCGGGCTCTGCGCTGACAGGGCAGAGACTGGGATTCTCTCTCCCCGCTCTCTCTCTCCCTCTGCCCCTACCCCACTCGCACTCTCTCTCCTTCAAAATAAACTTTAAAAAGAAGGACGAGGAATCCTTTAGGTCCTTGGGCAAATCCCTACATTGGGCTCCGTATTCTCTCAACTCGTGGCTCCTGTAAATGACCAGACACATCTCTACAGATGCACGGTTCTTCCATGGCTCTGTGTTAGTCAGCAGCATTTACAGAAACCTTTCCCAGCACTTTAAAGAAAGGTGCTGACGAACAGCAGCGCCTGGGCGTGAACGCCTGCACCAGATAGTACTTCTCGAGTCCTCTCCGCGAGCTGCCGGCGGGACACATGCCACACACTCCCAGCATTTCTTGGATCGAGGGGCTTCCGGGGTCACCCGACCTGGCACCCTTTCCGCCCGGATGATAGTGACTGCGTAGCCCACACCGACTACTTCGGACTAGGCTGGCAAACGCGGCTACGCCCCGCCAGACCACCGATGGTGACGGCAGCCACGAAGAAGCCAGCCCGCCGCCCGCCCCTCAGGCCCAGCCGGGCCCCAGACCCCCCCCTGGCATCGGTGCGGCCGCCGCTCAGCCGCGCCTCAAGGGCGTCTCCTTACACCTCCCAGGGACCAGGCCCCCCGCACCCGCAAAGGCGCCACTGCAGCTCCCGCCAGGTCCGCAGGGGCTGCCGGTTGCCCCTTTCCAGGGCCAGGCGGAGCCCGAGAACCGCCATCAACACAGCCCTAATCCCGCTTCCCCGCCCCACTTCGGGGCCACAGACCGCCTCACCTCCCGATCTCCCTAGAGGTCACCGAACCGGGGCGCCGGCGCTCCGTCTGTCTCCAGTCAAAGGAGACGCGAAGCGGAAGGAACCTTCGGCTTACGCACACTCGGAGCCGGCTGAGCCTGCGACCAATGAGAGAGGATCGTCCGATCGTCTAGCCAATCATCTGGGGGCTGCTGGGCCTCACGGCGCTACGTCACGAACGGTCGCCTTAACAACCTCCCACAGCTCTCACTGCTGCGGACAACAGGCACCGCACCATCTCTCACCATGGCTCGGCCAGCCAATAGCTAGTCGAGTCCCAGAACTAGGGCCTGCCTATTGGCCCAAGAGCCCTGGGGGCGCAAGCATGGTAGGTGCTCAGGCCAAGGCGATAGGGGATCTGGCGGGTGGAGTGTCCTACGGGCCAGGACCTGACCTGTTGCCATCCCGGCTGTGAGAGTACTATAGGAAACACCAGTGAGAAGCAGAATTGGAGGTTGACAATAAACGCAGAGTCAGGTTGAGGATAGAAAGCCCAATTACTTAGTGGATAGAGAGATGGAAGGAAGTGGAGATGAGGCTGAAAAAAGAGAAGGTGGCAGCGAGATGCAGCCCAAACCTCAAGCTGACCCATATTGGGAATCTAAAAACAGCACCTTCCTGCGATTTACCCATCTGTGTAAATAGCTCCAGTCACTGGGGTCCCTCCCTGCCCCTGCACAGTGCTTCTGTGTGGAGCGCTGGTCACACACCACTGTCAGTTCTGAAATATGCCTCAACTGTGCCTTCTGCATTCTCTCTCCCTCCTCTCGCTGCAGGCCTTTATTATCTCTTAGATGAAATAGTGTAACTCCACTCTTAGGCACCTTTCGATCCTGTTATTCCATAGGGACTGCCCCCCTGGAGTTGCTCATTGTCTACTGGATTAAAGAACCTGACACCACAAATATGGTCCCACCCAACATTTCTTGTGTATCTCTCCCCACTTACCTGTATCAACCCTACGTTTCAGTCAAGAGTAACTGGCCTTTTTTCGGTCACACTCGGTTGCTTTATACCTCTCTGCTTATGTTCTCTTTATTTAATCTGGATGTACCTACCCATTTTAATTGTTGAAATCCTATCGTTTAAGGACCATTTCATATGCCACCTCCTTTCCTGATACCTTCAAGCACATGTCATTCCTCCCTACTTTGAACACTCATATTTCCATAATATTCTGTGACTTGTCTTATTATGTGGAAATTTCTTAGAAACAGGAATTATAATCCACTGAATTTTTAAAGTCCTATATTTAAAACACAGTCCCTGGAACATACTATACACTCCGTAGGAGCTTTAATAAACTATCATCTTGCTAAGTTTCCATAATCCTTGTAAAATAGGTATTATCTCCATTTACAAAAAAAAAAAAAAAAGTTAAGCAACTTAACTGTAGACCACAGATAATAATTAGGAAAAATGGGATTGGAGCCCACATCTAAAGCTTATGCGTGCTCTTCTACACTCCACGGCTTCAGTATATGACCTTTATTCACATCTCTTTACCAAATATTTTTGGGTGGCCCATTATATGCAACATGCCATAGTTGGCATCTGAATCACAGTGACAAACATGACGGACATGGAGATTGCCTTTATGAACCTTATATCCCTTCACAGAATAGATGGTTATTAAATATTTATTGAATTAATTATAGTGGAAGGAAACCGTTTTCACAGTGAAGAAGACTGTAGTGAAGCAAACAAGATTGAAATATTCTAAGTCTTACCAAAAGGAAGGAGAAGGAGAAGGAGAAAAGAAAAAGAGGAAGAAGTGGAAGAGGAAGAAGAAAAAGCAGGAGGAGAAGGAGTGAAGGAAGGAAGGTAAGAAGGATGGAAGGAAAGAAGGATGAAAGGAAGGAAGGAAAGGAGGGAGGGAGGAAAATCTGTAAGTACTGATAGCTGAGAAACTCACACTTTCAATGTCCCTAGAAGCCTAAAAGGTCAGATATTTCAGAATTAAAAGTTACAGATAATACAAATACTTACTAATATAAAATCAAGGGAAGATTATGAAGCTGTTTTCACAAAAGGCTTTAGATCAAGATTTGGAAAGTTTTGTTCCCAAATTCTGCTTAATTGAGAATTCCAATGAATATATGGGTTCAAAAGCAAACAAAAAGCTAATTGTCTGGTTTTCTGTACTTAAAACAACTTCTATATGGGTTCCAAAATGTCTTTCAAAAGAATCTTTTATTGCACTTAACTCGTTATTTGTACTTAATGATAAATCACAAAATTTGGCATGGACACAAGAGAGAAGGCGAAAGTGGGAGATGGGGTCAAGGGAATCTATGTGCCTTCTTTTCTTGTGGGTATACTCTCAGAGCGAGGACTTTATTAAAGTATAATTTTGGGGCACCTGGGTGGCTCAGTCGGTTAAGTGTCCAACTCCTGATCTTTGCTCAGGTCTTGATCTCAAGATCATGAGCTCAACCCCGCGTTGGGCTCCATGCTGGGCATGAAGCCTACTTAAAAAAAAAAAAAAATTAAAAACTAAAGTATAATTTTAAGAGCCTCTTTTAAAGTAATGGATGGCCCATATTGCGATCTTGAACTCAAGACCCTGAGATCAAGACCTGAAACTGAGATTGAGAGTCAGACACTTAACCGACTGAGCCACCCAGGTGCCCGGTACAAATTGCCATCTCAATCCATATTACCCTTAGCATTTATCTATGTAACTGTGTTAGACCTCCAAGCTTCACTTTTCCCTCTTTTTATTGTCATGGGTCATGCATTAAGTCAGAGAATTATAACAACAACAAAAATAAGAAGAAGAATAAGTACTTAAATAACTCTATGTACCAGACACTTTTCTAAGTGCTTTATTGATATTAACTCCTTTAATTCTCATAACAGTCCTATGAGAAAGGTGTGTAGAATCTGCGTTTCATGAGGGATGAAGCTACAGAAACAGAAAGATTAAGCCCCTGGCCTAAGTTCATGCAGCTTGGAAGTGGTGGAGTTAGAATATGAAGTTTGAAATTTGGCTCCCAAGTGGATGCTCTAAACAACTCCACGGTGCTAGCTTTTGCACCAACATAATATGTACTGCTTTGTATTAGCACATGTTGTGATTGCCTAAAGCTTCTGACACTCCATTGCAAAAAATATTTCATAATCTCAACAAAAAATCATCTTTATTTACTTATTTATTTCCCATTCACTGTTCTCAGCTGCTTTCAAAGTTATATCTTCAAACCTCAGGCAGTTTTCTCTCTCTTACATACTCTTTTTTTTTTTTTAACTTTAGAGATAGTGTTTTAACTAGTACCTTGCAAGTGATAATTGGCCACTTAACTTTGACAGATAATATGATTGATTATCTCTCCTGTCCAAGATCAAGAAATACTCAGCACAAGGGTCTCTATGCTAGGCAAAGGGGTAGGCATCCAAGGTACAGAGTTCAATAAGAAAACAGACACAAACAGAACCTTTCCAGATAATAGAGTCAGTGTTCTGAGTGAAATATGCAGAGGGTCCAGTGAGAAAGAGGTAGGGCATGGAGTTTGGATGCAGTACATTCTGAACAAGGGAAGGAAATGGTTTGAAGAAAGGCTATTTCAGCTAAGTGAGAATAAGAATGGAGGTTGACATGGATCAGGAGCAGAAAGTTTAATTAAGCAGAGATTTTTTTTTAATGTTTATTTATATTTGAGAGAGAGAGAGAGACAGAGCACGAGCAGGCGAGAGGCAGAGAGAGAGGGAGACACAGAATCCGAAGCAGGCTCCGGGCTTCAAGTTGTCAGCACAGAGCCCCATGGAGGACTCGAACTCCTGAACCACAAAATCATGACCTGAGCTGAAGTCAGATGCTTAACTGACTGACCCACCCAGGTGCCCCTACTTAAGCAGAAACATTAAAGTACTGTGGAATATGAGAGATTTAAAAGGTGGGGCAGTCATGAGCAGGTTGACAGAAAATCCCAAGTTTCTGTCACCCAAGGTGACATCTCACAGGGGCTAAAAGTCTCAGCTACTTCTCTTCTTTTGCTACTTTTGTTCAGCAGCAAAACTTAAAATTCTGCTTCTTATTCATGCCTAAAACTTCCTAGAGCTGCACCCCACAGCAGGAGCCTCTCTTGCAGTCCCGAACAAAGATCTCCACAAGAAAGGGTGCACACAATTCGACATGTCTTCTGCCCACCGAGCCTGTTTTCACTGTTTAACTGTGTTTTTGTTTGTTTTCTTCTTCACACTTCCCCCATTCCTCTTCTTAGGCTCCCCCCCCCCCCCCCCCGCCAGCTTTGCAGAATCTGTTGGGAGTAGGTATGAACTGTATTGGAATAATTTTTTTTTTCTTTTAAAGGAATTTACTCTCCTCAGGAAAAAAGAATCCTCACACAATGTAGAAACAGCCTATCTATAGTCAGAGTGTCGTGTATCCCTGAGATTCTTAGGGATTCTTGGCTAAGGTGGCTGGTTCACAAGTCAATGAAAGACCAAGAAAGGAGGTGAAATGAAGGAGGGAAGGAAGAACGAATTTTAACTGAAATATGAGCACTATTTTTTCTCCCTCATTAACAAACCTGGTCCTGGTCTCAGTTGATAAGAGTGGAGTGTGCTGTTGATGACAAAGGCTGTATCCAATTCACTTGTCATGTCCCAACAACTTTCTGCTGTTTACCTTCATCTTTCCAATGCCATCTTCTCCTTCCAGCTTTGTATGGCTCCCAGTTGAGACAGCAGAAGATTGTAAGAGTGAGGGGGAAAGAGGAAGACCTTGCAAGGATGTAGATAAGATCACACGAGGCAAGTGTGAAACAAAACAAAGGATAATGGCCCAAAGAGGCCCACCTTAGCTTTTCTGAGAAACCCCATAAATTGCCAAAGAGCAAATTGCCCAGGGCTACACACCTGTAATAAATTTGGTTACGAGTAACAGAGAACTTAAACTAAAATATTTAACAACTATTTAAAAATATCGGTTTAGGGGCGCCTGGATGGCGCAGTCGGTTAAGCGTCCGACTTCAGCCAGGTCACGATCTCACGGTCCGTGACTTCGAGCCCCGCGTCAGGCTCTGGGCTGATGGCTCAGAGCCTGGAGCCTGTTTCCGATTCTGTGTCTCCCTCTCTCTCTGCCCCTCCCCCGTTCATGCTCTGTCTCTCTCTGTCCCAAAAATAAATAAACGTTGAAAAAAAAAAATATCGGTTTAAACAAAATAAGCATCCCTTTCTTTCTTGGGTAAAGGAAACTGAAGATAAGTAGCCTAGGATTAGCATGGCAGCCCAGGATGCTTCCAAGGACCCTTCTATCTGTCTGCTCCACCAAATTCAGCATGTCTTCCACCCTCACAGTCACTTTGAAGTCCAAGAAGGCAGCTAGAACTCCAGCCTTCATATCTGCATTTTCATCCTTCTGGAAGGAGCAGAATAAAAAACAAGAGGGCAAAAAGGGGCCCTTCCCAACTGAGCTCTCTTTTCACAGTTTTTATCTCAATGACCAGAATGCCTTATCTAGCAACAAAGGAGTTGGGGAATAGAATCCTCATTTTCAGCAGCAACGTGCCCAGCTCAAACCTGAAGAAAGGCTCCCACTTCTCTGTCTTTCTTGTTGTCCCCATACAGGGTGAGCGCACAATGAGGGTCTGATACAGTTACTGACCGCTTAACTCAAAAACAGGAAACAGTTTTTACTATCAAGAATATGGGGGCAAAGGAAAGGACATAAACCTAAAATCAAAGATGTTTTATAAACATGAGCTTAAAATGTCGATGGAACTCTCGTTAACACATAGAGTTGACTTTTAGCTAAATCCACCAGAAAGGAATACTGCTACAAATGGTCCAGTGTAAAGAAGCAATCTGGTAAACTAGCCAAGTGGGCTCTCTTTTTAAAGTAAAGGGCCTTGGACACTTAGGTGGCTCAGTCAGTTAAGCTTTGGACTCGTGATCTCTGCTGGGGCCATGATCTCACAGTTCCTGGGATGAGGCCGGTGCTCCCTCAGGCTCAACAGCGGCGCCTGCTTGGGATTCTCTCTCTCTGCCCCTCCCCTGTTCGAGTACACGTGCTCTCATGCTCTCTTGCGCGCATGCTCCCTCTGTCTCTCTCTCTCAAAATAACTAAACAAAAAGAAAAAAAAAGAATAAAGGGTCTCAATGGTCTTATTCATTGCTCTCTCTTCAGCACCTGTGACACCTAAATGAATGCATGTGATACAGCATTTTTCTAAACAGTTAGTTGTCTTGATTTTCTCATTATCCAGACCCCCTGCTTTTTCCTGTGCATTTTTAAATACCTAGCAGGTTCTCTATGCTGTTTTAACTCTGTACGACAATAGCTGTCTCCCCCTTGGAAATTTCTTCTGCCTGTGAATCCTGCCTCCCTGAGAAGGTTTCCAGCACTTTCTGCATGTCTCCCCTGGACTGAACTAAAGCTACAGTTAGTAACGCTTCCAAAACTCATGACTTCGAGGTCCAGTGAACACTGATAAATCTTGCAGTCTTGGCTCCATACCTAAAATCTTACTTTTTTCTTCCCATTTTGCACTTTCTAGGCTTTGGGTAATTTGTGCTACTTCAGTGACAGCATGTTATGAGACATTCTTGGTAAAATCTCTCTAGCTGGGTCTGACATGTTGAAAGCTAATTTTTTCCTTCTCATGGAAAGTGAATAGGATTACTACTGCCCACCATTCTCAAGACAGACACTGCCAAGGCCTCTGTGCTTCTTTCAGAAAAATAGGCCACTCATCTTCCCCAAGGGAAAACGTAATACACCTGCAAATATTCTCTTCAGTGCCTCTTTTAGAACTACTACTTTCTTGTTCTTTTGAAATATGTGTCACTATAAATAACTCTAGGAAGAAATCTGACCCATGAACACCAATAAAAGTTATTGAAAGAAAATTATAATTGATGTCACTATGGGTTAATAATTTTGCCCTCAGGATGGTAATGAAGGCAGTCAGGACAATCTTTTTCCTTTCCTGGCCCTTTATGGAGTGAGTTTTTCTGGAAACTCTACCGGTGCTTGGCTTCCAATGGTGGACAAAGCCCTATGTCTCTATCTCATTCCTCTGCAAGGGAAACATCTTTCTTTTGGAATCTAGTACTGGTTGGGCCACCAGATAATCCCAATTGTATTAAAGAGTTCAAAGAACTGGTGGCCATACCTGGCCATTGCGTGACATTGTGTTTCATAGGGAATAAAGTGATAATGAAGCTGTTCAACTGGTCTCTGTCTTTAGGCGATCTTCTCGCTCCAACAAAAAGAAAAAGAGGGAAGAATGTTGTGGTACGGAGAAAGAAGGCCTCCTGATTCCAGCAGGCCTTAGGTGAAGTGAAGTGCTCCTTCCCGATTTTCCACTTCCTCCTGATCCGCTTTCTCAAGCAGGCCCAGTGGAGTCTGAAACTTCAACCTGCCTCTTCGTTGATCCTGTTCCTTTTTTTTACCAGAGAAAAGTAGTAGGACTTTCTTGCTTTGGGTTCCTAAAGGCAAAGACTGAGTCAAAAACTGAGGTGAAACAGCTTATTTGGGGATGATCCCAGAAAGTCAGAACAAAAATGCACAGTACAGTGGGAAAGAAGGAAAAGCCAATATCCAGCTAGTTGCCGTTGTGGACAAGTAGGACTCAACCCTGCTGGGGAACCTCTGAAGAGCCCTGTAAAATGCACTTCTGAAGGATAGTGGGATGCAGTGGGACCATTCATTCACCAACTCCAGTCCTTCTTTGGTTTAGAAATGCCCTCTGGAGCATACTTCCAGCTGTATGTGTACAAGGAGTGATGTACTGAAGCTTTGGAAAAACCTTGAGGCAGAAAAGTTGAAAGACTTGACAGTGAGCTCTTGAGGAGAGAAGCTTTTAGCCTGCCAGGAATTGTCTCCCACACTTGCAGTCGAAGGTGGTACATGGCAGGAAGGAGATTCGGCAAGGAGTAACATGTCCTCTAGAAGGACTGCATTATGGGTTACCATGCCGGTCTTTCTGGTATTTTCATTCCTTTACCTTCCCATTGGGCCTCTTTTGATTGTTTCCCTAAGCTATTTTAGAAGATGGCCTGAAATTATTATAATTCCCTTCTCACGGTTAGGCAATAGTATTCCATTCATCAATCACATTCTACAGGTGTCTTATTTTCTTATTCTGGTTATCCTTGGACTCTGAGTAGGTCTGGTGTAGTTGTTGATGATTCTAACAGTGAAGCTCTGACTCTAATAAACACTGTTAAGCAGGAACTTGTACAGTCATATGAAATCAACAAACATTTCTTGCAGTAAATATTTCAAAGAAAGGACAAGAGAGCCGATGGGTAGTTAAATAGAAGTTCATGGAGCTTTTACACACAGATGCAATTACTCTGTTTCCAGTATCTAAAATCTCATCTTTGCCAGACAGAGGAGTCATATTATCTGTGGGGGTTAGGTTCTAAAATCAGTGTAAAAATGGAATTCCAATAGGATGTTGGGACTTCTTTTTTTAAAACAGTATGGGGAGGGAAAATTTCAGAGTTAAAAATATTCTTGAAATCTCTTTATATTTCATAGGATATAGTGTACATGTTTTGTTTTTATAGATTTGACAGAAATTCCTATGCACATGAGGTTTGAAACCTCTGACAATTGGTAGAGTCTATCTAAAGATAGTTAATCATTTCCTACCTTTCTGCCCTTAAGACTGCAGTATTAAATCCTAAAATGAATGGGAGCTAGGTAGTGAATGCTACTATGTTCCTGTTTGCCCACAGGGTTTCCCTAATTGGTGTCACCCCACTATATGCTATTAGATTTGAGATGTGTTTGTTGTCATGAATATTTATCCATTATTGGTGATATTTTCTTCCAGTTGGTCATGTGTCATGCCTTTGCATGGCAAAAAGGTCATGGCACAAACATTAAAGGCATTAAAGGCATTAAAAAAGGCAAAAACATTAAATGTTTTTGAATTTTATTTATTTATTTATTTTTGAGAGAGAGAGAGAGAGAGACTCTGAACAGAGAGGGCAGAGAGAGGGGGACTCTGGGCTGAGTCTAAGTGGACTCTGGGCTGACAGCAGTGAGCCCAATGCAGGGCTCAAACTCACAAACTGTGAGCTGAAGTCAGACACTAAACTGGCTGAGAAACCCTAAAAAAATTTGTTTTTAATGTATAATTTATTGTCAAGTTAGCTAACATACAGTGCATACAGTATGCTCTTGGCTTCGGGAGTAGATTCCTGTGATTCATCACTTACATACAACAGACAGTGCGCATCCTGACAAGTGCCCCCGTCAAGGCCCATCATCCATTTCCCTGGCCCCCACCCCCCACTCCCCCACTCCCTTCCACCTTCAGTTTGTTCTCTGTATTTAAAAGTCTCTTATGGTTTCCCTCCCTCTCTGTAACTATTTTTTTCTTTCCCTTCCCCCAGGTCTTCTCTTAAGTTTCTCAATTTCAACATATGAGTGAAAACATATATCTGTCTTTCCCTGACTGAATTATTTCACTTAGCATAATACACTCTAGTTTCATCCTCGTCATTGCAAATGACAAGATTTCATTCTTTCTGATGGCCGAGTAATATTCCATTGTATGTATACACTACACCATTGTTATTTAACATAGTATTGGAAGTCCTAGTTTCAACAATCAGACACAATAAGAAATGAGAGGCATCCAAATCGGCAAGGAGGAAGTCAAAACCTCAAAGACTCCACCAAAATAATTGCTAGGACTGATACACGAATTCAGCAAAGTCGCAGGACATAAAATCAACGTACAGAAATGCGTTGCATTTCTATAGACCAATAATGAAGAAGCAGAAAGAGAAATCATAGAATCGATCCCATTTACGATTGCACCAAAAAACATAAGATACCTAGGAATAAATCTAACCAAAGAGGTAAAAGATCTATACTCTGAAAACTATAGAACACTTATGAAAGAAATTGAAGAGGATAGAAAGAAATGGAAAAATATTCCATGCTTATGGGTTGGAAAAACAAACATTGTTAAAATGTCCATACTACCCAAAGCAATCTACACATTAATGCAATCCCTATCAAAATACCACAAACATTTTTCACAGAGCTAGAACAAACAATCCTAAAATTTGTATGGAACTACAAAAGACCCTGAATAGCCAAAGCAATTTTGAAAAAGAAAAACAAAGCTGGAGGCATCACGATTTCAGATTTCAAGCTTTGTTCCATTACAAAGCTGTAATCATCAAGACAGTATGGTACTGGCACAAAAATAGATACATAGTTCAATGGAACAGAATAGAAACCCAGAAATGGACCTACAACTATATGGTTCCATAGGCGATAATCTTCAATAAAGCAGGAAAGAATATCCAATGGAAAAAAAAAAAACCCAGTCTCTTCAACATAAATGCTATTGCAAAAACTAGACAGCAACCTGCAAAAGAATGAAACTGGACCACTTTCTTACACTATACACAAATATAAATTCAAAATGGATGAAAAACCTAAATGTGAGACAGGAAACCATCAAAATCCTAAAGAAGAACGTAGTCGGCAATCTCTTTGACCTCAACCATAGCAACTTCTTAACTAGACACATCTCTGGAGCCAAGGGAAACAAAAGCAAAATGAACTATTGTGACCTCATCAAGATACAACTCTTGTGGACAGCAAAGGAAACAATCAAGAAAACTAAAAACAGGCTACGGAAGGTAAGAAGATATTTGCAAATAACGTATGTGATAATGGGTTAGTATCCAAAATCTATAAGGAACTTATCAGACTCAACACCACCCACCAAAATAAATAAATAAATAATCCAGTGAAGAAATGGGCAGAAGAAACGAATAGACATTTTTTTCCAAGGGACATCCAGACGACCAACAGACACATAAAAAGATGCTCAACATCACTCATCATTAGAGAAATACAAATCAAAACCACAATGAGATACCACCTCACATCTGTCAAAATAGCTGAAATTAACAGCTCAGAAACAACAGATGTTGGCAAGGATGTGTAAGGGGAACCATCTCACATGATTGGTGGGAATGCAAACTGGTGCAGCCACTCTGGAAAACAGTACAAAAGTTCTTCAAAAAGTTAAAAGTAGAACTACCCTATGATCCAGTAATTGCACTACTAGGTATTTACCCAAAGGATGCAAAAATGCTGATTCGAAGGGGCACAAGCACCCTGATGTTTATAGCAGCACTATCAACAATAGCCAAACTATGGAAAGAGCACAAATGTCCATTGACTGATGAATGGACAAACTATTAGAATTAATATATAAATTAATCAAGATCACTGACAAGGATAATACTCTAAAAATCAATTATATTTTTATGTTCAAGCTTCAAATAAATAAAAATTGGACTTAAAAACACAGTGTTGGAGTGCCTGGGTGTCTCAGTCGGTTTAAGTATCTGACTTTGGCTCAGATCATGAACTTACGGTTTGTGGGTTCGACCCCTGCATCAGTCTCTGTGCTGACAGTTCAGAGCCTGGAGCCTGCTTTGGACTTTGTGTCTCCCTCTCTCTCTGCCCCTCCACTGCTCATGTTCTTTTTCTGTCTCAAAAATAAATGAACATTAAAAAAAAACAGTATTGGGGCGCCTGGGTGGCGCAGTCGGTTAAGCGTCCGACTTCAGCCAGGTCACGATCTCGCGGTCCGTGAGTTCGAGCCCCGCGTCGGGCTCTGGGCTGATGGCTCAGAGCCTGGAGCCTGTTTCTGATTCTGTGTCTCCCTCTCTCTCTGCCCCTCCCCCGTTCATGCTCTGTCTCTCTCTGTCTCAAAAATAAATAAATGTTAAAAAAAAAAATTAAAAAAAAAAACAGTATTATTTATAATAGCATCAAACCCACAAAATAACCACCAATAAATCTAGTAAAAGATATACAAAAGCTCTAGATGAAACTATAAAACATTATTGAGTTAAATTAAAGAAAACCTAGATAAATGGAGGGTTACATCATGTTCACA
The DNA here is from genome assembly GCF_022837055.1 of Prionailurus viverrinus. NCBI lineage: Eukaryota > Metazoa > Chordata > Mammalia > Carnivora > Felidae > Prionailurus > Prionailurus viverrinus. The sequence goes on along the minus strand of NC_062561.1, from coordinate 140,411,885 downwards.
GATTATAAATAAATATTTTAAAGATATCAACTCTATTTGTACTCATGAGTTCAGCACAATTCTCATCTTTTTTTTTAAAAAGTCACATTTTTTTGTGGAAATTGACAAGCTCACTCTAAAATTTATATGAAAATGGGGTGCCTGGGTGGCTCAGTCAGTTAAGTGGCCAACTTCGGTTCAAGACATGATCTCATCATCTGTGAGTTCAAACCCATGTCGGGTGCCAGGCTCTGTGCTGACAGCTCAGAGCCTGGAGCCTGCTTTGGATTCTGTGTCTCCCTCTCTCTCTGTCCCTCCCCTGCTCACCCTTGGTCTCTCTCTGTCTCTTAAAAATGAATAAAAGTTAAAAAAAAATTTTAATTTATATGAAAATATATGAGGTAATCATGAAGAACAAATTTGTAGTAGTTACATACCTAGGCATATTTATAATAGATAAAATCTATTACAAAGCTACAGTAATTACAATATTATTATACTCACACTAGGAAAGACATACAGACAACTGTAATAAAATATAATTCAGAGACAGACTTACATATAAATGGTGACCTGGTTTTTGACAGAGCTGATACTTCGGTGCACTACAGAAAGACTGGTCTTTTCAATAAATGATTCTAGGCCATTTCACAATCCATATAGAATATAAATATATAGAGATATATATAATATATATATGTTTATATATATATTATATATATATATATATATATATATATATATATAAAGTAAGAACTTCTGTTCATTAAAAGACACCACTGAGAGAATGAAAAGGCAATCCAGAGTAGAAGATAACTGTAATACATTTCGCAAAGGATTCTCATCAAAGGTATATAAAGGACTCGTGCAAGTCAATAGGAAAAGACAGAAAATACAATGAAAAAATAGGCAAAATTACTGAACAGATATTTCACGACAAGCAACATTGTGATGGCCAATAAACATTAAGAAAAGGTACTCAGTGTCATTAGTTACCAGAGAAATGCAAACACCCACATATCCACAAAAATGGTTAAAATAGAAAAAGACTAACACTAACAAGTGTTAGTAAAGAAGTAGAACAACTGGAACTCTCACATACTGCTGGTGGGAGCATGAATTGATCCAACCATTTTGAAAAACTCTTTGGCAGTATCTACCAAAGCTCAATGTATATATATTCTATGACCAAGCAAACACAACCCTAGATATATATCCAGCCGCAGTGTGGATCTCCATTCAACAAATAAAAGTATGAGATTATTTTTAATAGCTCTAAATTGGAAACCACCTAATTTCCATAAACAGTAGGATAGACAATCAATTTGTGATATATCTCCACAATGAAATACTGCATATATAGCAATGAGGACAAATGAGCTGAAACTACATGCAACAATATGGAGAAATTTCACAAACATCATTTTAAGCAAAAAAAGCCAACACAAAATAGTAAATACTATGTGACTCAATTTACATAAAGTTTTGAAAAAGGCAAAACAAATCTGTGCTGTTAGAAGTCAATGCAGTGATTATATATGGATGGGAGGAGGAGTTCCGTTTCTTAAATTGGTTCTGCAGATGTTCTTTTGTGAAACTCTACACCTGTGATCTGTTCACTTTCTTTACTGAAAAGAGAATTTTTAAAATGACACTGAGATACTATCGTTTATTGTTTATTAGATTGGTAAAAATCTAAAAGTTAGACAAAATCGTGTAATACCAAAGCAGTGGGGACACAGGCACTGTAGCGAAGTATAAATTTACATTGGTGTAATTGTTATAACTCATATGAAGAGCTGCTGGATAATATCTGTCAAAACTACAAATGCGTATACCCTTTTACCCAGAAGTTACAGCTCTGGTTATCTACTGAAGGTTATACCTGCGTATGAAATGATGTGTGTATAAGGTTATGCATTGCATAATTTTTTGAAATAGAAACTTGTTGGCAATGACCCATATATATGGCCATATGTTACATCCGCACAAAACAATACTATATGAGTGCAAAAGAAAAAAGAAACAACAAAGAGCTCTCTATTCACTAAACAATATTGTCAGTCAGTTTGGAATAGTGATTTAGCGCCTGAATTCTGGAGTCAGACTGCCTGGTTTCACATCCTGGCTCCACTACTTACTTTTCTTTTTTCTCTTTTTCTTCTTTTTTTAGTTTATTTATTTTGAGAGAGACAGAGACAACACGAGTTGGGGAGGAGCAGAGACAGAGGGAGAGGGAAAATCCCAAGCAGGCTTCATGCTGTCAGCCCTGAGCCCTGCTCAGGGCTTGAACTCACAAAACCAGATCATGACTTGAGCCAAAACCAGGAGTCGATCACTTAACCGATTGAGCCACCCAGGTGCCCCCTACTTACTTTTCTGTATCTGTGTTTCCACATCTTTAAAACACTACCTATCAGCAGAATTGTTGTGATGGTTAAATAAATAGTTAATTTATGTAAAGCATTCGGAAACAGTGCCTGATACAAAGTAAGCACTATGTAAGTGTATTCTTTTGTTATTGTTACTGATATAGCAAGATTTTCAATATATGTTAATTTAAAGAAAAGTTTGCAACACCGTGTGTTATATCCATTCTTTTGTGTAAAAAAGGGAATATGGAAAACTACATATTCTGGAGATATACCTAAGAAACCCCCCATGGGGAGGAGGGTGCTGGGAACAGAGCAGATGAGAGACATCGTTAACCTTTTTATGTATTGCGAGTTTCAAACCATGTGATTGCGTGACCTTTTTGAATAATTTACAGGAAGAGAATGCACGCAGAGAATGAATGACTATGGATTCACAAAATTTATGTGTCATCCCAGTTCCACCATACAACAGTATTCCATTTCAAGAGTTCTTAAACTTTTCTGAGGCTCAAGTTTAAAGAGTTGCTAAGAATCAGTGATTATTGTGAAAGTGCATTTGTAAAGCATGTATCTGCTGGGACTCTTTGGGTGGTTAAGTGACAGGAAATCCAACGTGAACTAGCTTGCCAAGAAAGGGGAATTTATTGGCTCACGTTACTAAAAAGTTCAGGAGGTAGCTCTGACTTCTACATAGCTAGATTTAGGCCTCCAGTTATGACCAGGCTTTATTTCTCTCTACTTCTCTGCTCTGCCTTTGGTCATGTTGCCTTCTTTTTCTGGCTCTAAGCGCAGCCACAGCAACTTGAGTCTCTCCCCTAATGGTGGCAAGTTCGTTGTGGGTCCTCTAGCCTCAAAAGCTCTCAAGTTCAAAGTCTAGCAAGAACAGTAAGAGTAGTTTCTGGTCATTTCCATCAAAATCTTGATAAGCGTCTGGGTGGCTCAGTCAGTTAAGTGTCTGAGTGTTGGTTTCGGCTCAGGTCATGATCTCACAGTTCATGAGTTCAAGTCCCACATCGGGTTTTGAGCTGACAGTGCAGAGTCTGCTTGAGAGTCTCTCTCCCTCTCTGTCTGCCCCTCTCTTGCTCATTCTCTCTATTGCTATCTAAAAATAAATGAAAAAAAAAATACTTGAAAAAAAGTAAAAAAAAAAAAATCATGAGATTCACTCTAATTGGCCCAGTTCAAGTCATGCTTCTATGGTGGATGCAGGACTCTGAATGACTGGGCTTGAAACTGAAGGTGACATGGGATGCTCTGTAAGAAAATAATCTCATCAACAACACGTATTGGATAGACTGGAGTCAAAACTTGAGTGGGGAGGTAATTGCAATTGTACAAGTGAAAGACAGTGCATTGTGCTAATTCTGAAGTGGGAATAAGTTTAAAATGTGGTGGTAAAACATGGTCTGACTTCAAAAAGTAAAGCTCATTTGAACAAATAATAAAGGAGGAGAGATCATTCTATATTAAAAGATCCTGAAGAGATAAGTAAATACAGTACAAAAGTCCCTCTTTATTTGTGGCTTCGCTTTACACAGTTTAATTTACCCGCAGTTCACAGCACTCCAGAAGCAGATGAGCCTCCTTCTGACTGATCATAAGGTCAACAGTAGCCTAAAGCTCTGTCACAGTGCCTAGTCATTCACCCCACCTCATCACATCACGTAGGCATTTTATTGTCTCACATCCTAAGAAGGGTGAGTGCAGTGTAGTAAGATACTTTGAGAGAAAGAAAGACCATTTAACGACACTCTCATTACAGTCTATTGTTATACTTGCTCTATTTTATTATTAGTTATTGTTTATCTGTGACTGTGCCTGGTGAATAAACTAAACTTTACCATAGGTATGTATGTATAGGAAAAAAACCCAGCCTATATAGAGTTCAGTACTATCTGCAATGTCAGGCATCCACTGGGGGTCTTGGAATATATTCCCTAAAGATAAGGGGAGACTATTGTATGCCAATATGTGACTGAATCTTAGTTCGAAAGAAAGCAACAAATGCCTTCTTGGGATAATGGGGCAAATTTGAATAGGGACTGGATACTAGATGATATTGTGAAACTATTCTTAATGATTTAAGGGCAGGGGTGGCTGAGTGGCTCAGTTGGTTAAGCTTCCAAGTCTTGATTTAGACGTAGGTCATTATCTCACGGTTCATGAGATGAAGCCACCATTGGGCTCTGGGCTAACGACGCAGGGGACGGGGATTCTCATGCTCTGCCCTTCCCCCTCCTAAATACATAAATAAACATTGAAAAATAAAAATTTTAGGGCAGTAATGGTATGGTCATTATCTAAAAAATGTCTTATTCTTAGAAGATGCTTGCTGAAGTGTTTAGAGATAAAGTGCCATGAGGTCTGCCTCCTTACATTCAAATAATTCAGAAGAGAAAAGGTATGTGTAGATCATAGAGATAAAATAAAATTGCAGTATGTTAAAAATTATTGAACTTAGGTGATAGGCATTCAGGATTTAATTTTATTTCAACTTTCTTGTGTGTGTTTGAAAATGTTTATAATTTCAAAAATTGGGGAGGAAATGGTCTGAAAAAGAGGGGACTGTTGTGCATATTCCAGAACTCAATTTCCTTTTCAAGTTCTTGGATCTTTTAGTCTGGTGGTTTGGGTAGGTTGAGAATTCTCAGACTGTGAAGGCATATAGGGAAAGACAACTGGGTGGATAGAATGAGAGGTCACAAAAAGAAGCAAAAAAGACTAAAAGAAACAGTCAAAATGTGGTCAGTGACTGTGGGTAGGTAGATTAACACTGGTTTTACCCTGCTTTTTGGTAATTTTATGTAATTTCCAAATTTTCTACAGTGATTGCTGATTATTTTTATAATGAAAAAAAAGAAGAGAAATTTAATTAAATAGAACAGGAGTGAGGAAAAACTAGTAAGAAAAAATATTAAAGTTGGTTGGAGTTTGGAAAAAACCTATCCTTTGGGTCATGAATGGGAGCTGGCTGATATCTTCTTCCTTTCTTAGAAATAGAAAATACATTTATTTATTTATTTATTTTTATTTATTTATTTTGAGAGAGAGAGCAAGCATGTGCATGCATGAGCAGGGTAGGGGCAAAGAGAGAGGGAGAGAGAAAATCCTAAGCAGGCTCTGCGCTGTCAGTGCAGAACCTGACATGGGTCTTGAACTCAAGAACTGTGAGATCATGGCCTGAGCTGAAATCAAGAATCAGACACTTAACTGACTAAGCCACCCAGGTGCCCCAGAAAATAAAACATTTATAGGGAATGGTGTTTTGTCCAGAAGAGAAAAACATTATAATCTCAGGAAAACTGAAGAGTGTGGGACATCAGGTATGAGTAGAGAAAAAGTGCATTTTGAGGTTGGGTAAGAAAGGAGAGTTTCCTTTTTCTTAAGATTTACCTTTGATTTCGGGGAGGTTAAGGCTTCTGAAGGTTGGTTCTAGTCTCAAGGGACGGGAAGGTTCCTTCTAAAATACCCAATCTAAGTTGTAAAAAAAAGGCAGGGGTACACTTTGGAAGTAAATATGAATGTTAAGAGGCACCCAAGTTGTGAAAAATGAAGGGCAGTCTTGAGATGAGAATTGTTTTTAGAGATTTTATACCTCGATTCTCACAATAGAAGGTCTGGAGAGGTTAAATGATTTACCCAAGATCAGCCAGACTAATGAAGGAAGCCAGCTTGAAAAAATGTCCCATTAGGATGCAGCTAGGATATAACTATTGGATATATTATAAAAGTGAGCATGGTATATAATCTGTGACTTCTCTGAAATACTTGAGGCCTCTACAATTGTCTAGTGAAGTAACTTATATGAATCTATACATCACTGAGGATATTAACCGTTGTATAACTGATGGGAGCTAGGAGTCATGGTAGCAGTCTGGACTGATTCGTAACTATAAGTGAAGCTGAACATAATTATATAAGTTTAATATGTTCCAGTTTAACATTGTAAAAATTAGATCATGAAACTGGAGTTGCGAAGGTTAATAAACTTGAAAAGAAATACAAGCATAAATGAAACCTCCAAACAATGCACATGAAGCTTCCAAAAAACTCCGGTCCTCATATACCAACTTTGGACGTTTTTTTACACAAATTTTAATCAACAAAACCTCATAGAGCCTTCACCATCACCGTGTAGCCCATTACTGGGAAAACTTGGACGTCCCTAGAAAAGTGGAGAGACGTGTTTTCACCATTCCAGGCTACAAGATACTGGGGTTTAGCCTCAGCCCTGCCCTAACAATTGTATGGGTCTTAAACAAATCACTTCACCTTTAGAGGCCCTCAGTTTACTTACATGCTTTATCTCAGGGGATTTATATACTTTAATCTCAGGGGATTGTACTTTCCTATTTAAAAATCTCATTCTTGTCACTTATTTATGACAGGGAACATTTGCAAGTAGTCTATCGTGAACCAATGTAAGCCCATTTGTTCAACACTTGTCAGGTTAAAATCAGGTCATTAGATGTCGAATGATTAAAGGTGGAGCATCCATGGGCCTCTCTCACACAACCAGGCTTCCAGGTGATACGTTAAAATAAAAGCAAACCTTAAGTTCTGCCAAACTACTTTTGTAAGCAAGCAAACACAAAAGCAGTCATGTAGCTGGTTGTTATAAACTTAGGTGAGACCACAATTTCTGGCTTCAGGCACTCTGAATGCAACAGAAGTTCACTCTGAGCGGGCTCAGGAGCTACACAGTTAATCCTCTAGTTATTAGGAAACAAAATCTTTCACGAGGAGATAGTGGCCAGATAAAACAAAGCCCTAGACCTCAGGCACTAAATCAAAGGTAAAAACCTGTGGCCCTCCTGGATTCTTACACCTTGTTGAAAGGCAATGATGTATACACAGCCTATCTTGAACACCACTCACTTACTTCACCAATAAAAAATTGTATCGTTTCTCATATTCCTCAACTAATTAATAAACCCTTGTGTATATTTCAGTAAGATATTTGGAATTCTTGTGTAGCTATCTAGGGAGTGTGGAGGGACTTTAAACATTAAAACCTCTATATTGAGATTAAAGTTAATTTATACACCTACGCCAGTCTTATGTTGATTGACACTGTACTATCAACATCCAACAACTGGGGCATGGTTGAGTAGAGTGATATATCAAAACAATGGAAGTTCATAAAAATATCTACTATATGGATACCTCACTGGAAATCCATGTACATAAGAATGCTAAACACAAAAAAACACAATATGGAAGATGATATGTTAAGATATTCATTGAACACGGGGCGCCTGGGTGGTGCAGTCGGTTAAGCGTCCGACTTCAGCCAGGTCACGATCTCGCGGTCCGGGAGTTCGAGCCCCGCGTCGGGCTCTGGGCTGACAGCTCAGAGCCTGGAGCCTGTTTCCGATTCTGTGTCTTCCTCTCTCTCTGCCCCTCCCCCGTTCATGCTCTGTCTCTCTCTGTCCCAAAAATAAATAAACGTTGAAAAAAAAATTAAAAAAAAAAAGATATTCATTGAACTAAGATTATATAAATTGTTAATATGTACTGAAAGATATCAAAAGCTAAAAAGTTTCTTTTCCCTTCTCTTATTTTTCAAGTACGAAATAGGGGAAAATACCATGATGTTATGATCGTATTATCGGTCTACTTGGAAACGTCCCTAATGTTCAGGTTCTAAATCACAACTACACATTCGTTCAACATATAATTATTAAGCATTTACTATGTGTCCGGCACTGAGGATATAAAGATGAAAAAGACCAAATCCTTGGCTTCAAGGAGCTAATAATCCGGTATTTTGAAACAAGTTAATTACTTATTATAATAGAGCAGGTCCTACAAGAGAGTAGTAGCACCTGCCGAAAAATACTGAAAAATGCTTCCGAAGGTCCCAGAACTTCAGGCCAGAGTTATCCACAGCCCACAGGACATATCTATGGAGATATACTATAAGCCCCTCTAATGAAACATGACCAAAACCTAACTTGTGACTACCCCTCCCTCTCCCTTCCCCAACCCATTCTTCCTTCTGTAGTGTAGTAGCAGGTAGAGTAAGCCACAGCCTGTGACTATGTCCACAGGCCTCTTCTATGTTGGTGATGGTGAGCCCCTTCCCCCAAAGATCTTGCTGACTGTAGAAGTCCTAGGTGTTTCCCTTATCCAAAGGTTGCCTCAGCCGATTGGACGAAGAGCGAACACCTGCCTGGAGGCAGCCATTCCAGAAACTGATCAGCTGCCTCTTAAGTGCCCTGATAGGAAAACTCAATTATAATAGGGACAATATTTGGTTAGAGCAATTCTCTTCCTAGGAAATTTAAACTGTACGTCTGAGGAAAGAGCCAAGCAGATGGTAGCAGGAACAGAATTCAAAGACACTCACAATACAGTACAGGGAAGCCGTGAGTAAACAGAAACTATGAATCAGTAGTAGACCTGAGGCAGAGGGTGCGATAGTTGGTAGTAATAACACAGAAACAGAGAGAAGCTGTTACCGTAAATGCAAGGGCCCATCAAGCTGCTGCAAGAACAAGGACACCTGGCTTACCTACTTTACTGTTCCCAAACTATGCCCCAGCCTATGTAGCCCAGAAATTTTGGTATCCTCATTTTTACTCATGAACACACAATAAACTGCTAACCGAGTAACTCTATTCTTTTCCACAAAAAACTTGTGTAATTCTATTTCTACAGACTCAAGGCTGAAGTCTGGAAGTCATCCTCCTACTCCCTTACCCCAGATCACTGAGTCCTGCACTTTCTACCTTCTGATTTTCTCTTAATCCATCCTCTCCATTCAACCCTTATCAATCTGCATCAGTTCCTGATCACCATAATTTCATTCTTTTTGTTAAATTTTTGAAAAATTTGTTTTGAGAGGGAGGGAGAGAGAGGGAGAGCAAGCACGTGCAAGTGGGGGAGGAGCAGAGATAGGGAGAATCCCAAACAGGCTCTGCACTGACAGTGCGGAGCCCAATGCAGAGCTGGAATTCATGAACCATGAGATCATGACCTGAGCTGAAATCAAGAACCAGAGGCTTCATTGGCTGAGCCACCCAGGTGCCCCCTGATCACCATAATTTCTTATCTGATTTCCATGCCTTCACTTCTACTTTCCCATCTTTCATGCTGCCTCCCACAGTGATTGGTTTGAAAACAACTTAATGAAAAGAGTCTAAATAGTCATTATTTGAAAATGATTTTGTTTACATAGAAGCTCAAAAAGAATCCATGGGAAACCTTCTAGAAATAACAGGACTTGGGGTGCCTGGGTGGCTCAGTCGGTTAAACATCTAACTCTTGATTTCAGCTCAGGTCATGATCTCAAGGTTCCTGAGATACAGCCCCACTTTGGGCTGTACCTGACAGTGTGGAGCCTGCTTGGGATTCTCTCTCCCTCTCTCTCTGCCCACCCCCCTCAAAAATAAATAAATAAATGAAAGAAAGAAAGAAAGAAAAAAGAGGACTGGTAAAGTGGCTGAATAAAATAAAAGCTTAAAAAATACCTTTCCTCTATAAGGAAATATAAAGGAAAAGTAATCCTATTCATGATAGCAACCAAAATATCTAAAATATCATAGATAAGTTAAAAAAAAAAAAAAAGAATGTGCCATGAGGAGGAAAACAGCAAACTCAGAAATATATACAGAATATAAACAAATGTATCCATTACTTCTTCTTATGATAAACCCCTAATTTTCTAAGATAATGCGAATAAATCTTTGCTCCTTATTAAAAAAAAAATCCAATCCTGAAAAGACTGAAGAGTAGAAACATGTCAATTCAGCCCACATTAACATGTAGATTTAATGTAACGCTTATTCAGTTCCCCACAAAACTGTTTGGGGAGGAGAGTGCCTTGACAAAACCATCCTACAATTCATGTGAAAGAACTGGTAAGAATGGCAAGGAAAATGTTATAAAGAAGAACATTTAGGGGGACTAGGCCTCCCAGATATCAAAACATGATAAAACTGTGCTAATTAAAAGTTTAGACACAGCATAAAAATGCAAAAATGAATGGAATTGAACAGGAAACTCCCATTTGTGTAAACAAACATTATAATATGTAACAGTAATTTAACGTACCTTATAATTCCATCAGGAAGAAATGGATCAGTCAATCAATGATTAGGGTGCAAAGCTCAGATATTTAGAAAAAAATCCATCCACCATTTAAGACTTTGATGCTCTCTCTCTCTCTCTCTCTCTCTCTAATCGTCTTTCCTGGACCATAAAAACTGAAAGCATTCCTTAATACTTCTCATCCCAGGCACCAGACCCCAGTTTGAGTGAAGTGCCTCCCATTTAACACACTGTATTGCAATAAGTGGTTTACTGGTTTGTCATCAAACTCAGACCGAGACAAAGAACTGGGAACTCAAAAGAACTATTATCTGTACCATCCCTGTCACGTTCATATTCAATGCTCAATAAATGTAGCGTTAATAACAGAGGAGAGGAAACAGTAAATGCCCAGGATGCCAAGGACCCATTGAATAGCTTTTATTACTCAACTAAAAGTTAATTGTTATATTACTCAAGATTTACTTTTACTTGTACAAGTCTAAACAATAGCAATTTCGAAACCAAAATATTAAGGTGACACACACACATACTTTTTTGAGATCAAAAAAAGAATAAAGTAGTAAAATGAATATAAAAAATAATCCTCAAGGCAATAGATAGCGTTCAGCTAAATCCAATCTGCCTCTCCTTTGTTCTGCATAGAATAATACCTTCTCTTTTTATGTCATTTTAAATTCTACCCAGGTGTATTTTCTCATCTACAGGTTTTAAGAGGAAACTGTAAGACTCCTTGGCATCCATAAAAGTTATTACTTTTCCTGCTTTGTTGGAGGGCACAGATACAATGTATTCCAAAGAACCATGCATCCCAGTCATGGTACAACAGAGCAGCCATTCATAATTGTGCAGGATAGAGGTAAGGGCACATGACGTTATAGCAGATTTCCAAACTACAGCACCAACAGTGAGGTTTGCATTTGTGGTAATAGTGGTGGTAGAGTGTTTTTATTTTTTTTTAATTTAAATATATATTTGTTTTGACAAGATCTTTTTATGAAATCTGACAGGTGGACTGTTTCTTGATGACTTTGCTATTATTACATAGAAGAAAATGTTTTTTATATTAAGTAATCAAGGCACCAAAGGTAATTCAGAAAAAAAAAAAAAAAGAAAACCAATGTTACAGAACTTTTTTTTTTTTTTTACCTATATAATCCCTCATTGTCTTCTAAAGGAAGGCAGTTGGTCTACGGCTTGTTTTTCTCCTCAATAATGAATGGCAACCCTTCTCAAACTGAAGACAGTGCCAGTATTCATGACCAAGTGGAATATGCAGACGAGGGAGAGAAATTGAATAAGAGGGAGGGAGGGCTGATAACTGACAGTGGGAGGGAGGGGGGGGAGAGATTAGGGAGGAGTCTAACAAGGAATTTTCTAGAAAATTCTGTGAGCTATGCAATATACATACCTTCATCTATCTCCTCTAGGAAATAATCTGTAAAATTTACATTGCTAACTATTGCTGTGGTGAGCAGATTGTTTTCTTTATGAAAACATGAAGACAGCTTAATATGTAGCATCTGAACAATTACACTCTAGATTTTGCCCCTACCCACTTTTCTGAAACTGTTTTGATTAAAATAGCCAATGATCTGATGATTACTACAGCCAAAATCTAGAGGAGGAACTGACGGATAACAATTAAGGAGAAAAATAGAGACTCATTAGGTATTAGGTATTGGTGAAAAGAATCTTGAACAAAATGTGGCTAAAGGGTGTTTTTCAAGTTCAACATTGGATAGGGCAACGCAAACTTCATTTTTTATTACTTATCTTTAAAATTTTCAGGGAAAATATTGCACAATATGGTGCCACTTTGCACCCATAAAAATGTCTAGAATTAAAATGAACAAATGTTGGTATGGAGCAACATGACTCCCACGTATCGCTGCTGGTAGCATAAAAAGGTAAAACTACTTTGGAAATCAGTTTGGCAGTTTCTTACAAATTAAATAATACATCTGTATTTTCCATTCCTAGGACCCAGTATTTCCATTCGTAGGTGATTTTTCAAGAAAAACAAAAACTTGATGTCCACAAAAAAACTTATACAAGAATGTTCATAACAATTTTATTCATGGTAGTCCCAAACAAGAAACAACCCAAATGTCCACTTATAGGAGAATTGATAAACAGATTATGGTGTCTTATGAAATGAAATACTACTCAGCAATAAAAGGGAATCACAAAAATTTCTTGATGAAGGAAACCAGATATAAAAGAGTACAAACTGTGATTTATATTTATATAAAGCTCAAGAATATGGTGATAGAAATCAGAAGAATGGTTGCCTTTGGGGGTGGGGACCAAATGGAAGGAAGCACAAGAAAACTTTCTGAGATAACAGAAATATTCTATATCTTGATCAGGGTGATGGTTACACAGATGTGTTGACTTCTACATTAGGCACAGTAGGTACAGTGCCTAGGACTCAGAGGATTTTTATGGGCCGTGAAAATATTTTCATTTTAATTTCTTTTAAAGTTAGAAACATAAAATGAATATAGCAATAATGTGTGTAGCTTGGATTGTATTGGTTGTTCTACCAACACGATTGTAAAATATAATTCTTAACATTTTGTATAAAGAAAGAAGCCCACGAATGCAAAAGTACCTAGGGGCCAGGGAAGTCATAATGCAGCCTGGTTTATGCATTTAAGAACATCCATCAAATTATACATTTAAGATACCTGCATTTCACCCTATTTAAATTTTACCTCAATAACGAAAATGTTAAAAAAAAATTTAATGTTTTTATTTTTTTTTAAGACAGAGACAGACAGAGCATGAGCAGGGGAGGGACAGAGAGAGAGGGAGACACAGAATATGAAGCAGACTCCAGGCTCTGAGCTGTCAGCACAGAGCCTGACACAGGGCTCAAACTCACGGAGTGTGAGATCATGACCTGAGCTGAAGTCAGATGCTTAACCGACTGAGCCACCTAGGGACCCCACAAAAATGTTTTTAAAAAGTACATTGCTTTCAAATTCTTTGGTAAAAGTGAATTCTTTGTGACGAAAATGAAGACATAGTAAAACTTTCCTCAAGGGATTAAAAGAAAGAGACTTACTACAAAAAAAATGAGCATACTGTGAAGGAAGAAAATACAGTCTAAAACAGGAAGCCAGAAGATAGAGTTATAAAAATAAAAGGAAAATCTAGGACTTCTGCCATTGTATCAGTTGCTGGGCAGCATATCAGAGGACCTATTTAAGAGAGAGCACATTATTTTTGTGTGTGTGTATTTTTAAAGATATATATTGAGATCCTGAAATATTCCAGAAACTTGAACTAAATACAAGGTCTGGTCCCTAACCTCAAGGCACTTACAGATAGCAGTACATATAACCTGTCTGTGAAGTTCTAGCTTCAAAACGTGTTTACATGTGTGTATTCTCACATTATTAAACCAAAACAAAGTTTTTTCAGTTTCATATTCTGCTTCAAAAATACTAAGATAAAATCTAAAATGTTATGGTACTTTGGGGCGCCTGGATGGCTCAGTCAGTTAAGTGTCCGACTTCAGTTCAGGTCATGATCTCACAGTTCGTGGGTTCAAGCCCTGCATTGGACTCTGTGTTGACAGCTCTGAGCTTTGGATTCTGAGTCTCCCTTTCTCTCTGCCTCTCCCCTGCTCACACTCTGTTTATTTCTCTCTCTCAAAAATAAATAAACATTAAAAAAAAATTTTTTTTTTTTTAAAGAAGGGTGCTTTGGAGCTGAGAGACAATAACTTAACAACTAGCACAGTCACATAGCTTCATACATCAGATCTGCAAAAGTCAACAAAAATGAAGTTATTTTAAAAGTGAGTTAGTAACTTATAGGAAAGCTCAGGCTTCAAGACTTAGACACGGTATCCCTATTTTTTTCTTTATTAGTTTTAGTTTATCCTCAGGCACAAACTTTCTCCCTGACTGAAAGAAATGATGTACACACTTACCCATAATGGAAGCAGGGAAAGGTGTCAGTTTTGTTTCCAATGATAAAAATTATTAACATTTCATTGATAGCATGTAGCTAAGGATAACTTCCTTTTCTTTAGTTCAGTTTTCTTTCTCTTTTCTGCTTCCTTTCGCATCAAAACAAATAAAACAGACCAAAAAAAAAAAAAAAGAAAAAGAAGAATTCTTATTTGTTGGGAAAGAAAACAGGGGCGTTGGCGAGAGGGAAAATAAAAATTATTCAGAACAAGACCTGAAGAAACTGTTTGGAAATTAAGTGTGTGAGAAGTTCTGGAACTTTCTCAGGATGCAAGCAGTTGCAGAGTGGAGGAAGTTAAGAGTCCATGTGGGTTATACATTGCATCCTGTTAATGTTCCTCAGCATTTGGAGTAAAGAATGCAATCTCTTATTAATTATTTTTGGCTGAAACAATTATGTTTGGCTACTTTGTGGGACCCAAGGAATTTAACAAAAATCCCCTACCCCTGGACAAGCAGAGCAAGACTAACTCCATTTTGTGTTACACCCACCATCTCATGTATAACCCCCACATGACCTACTTATTGCTTAAGACACTCCCCCACCCTAGTCAAGCTGCTGAGCACACCCTTACTGGAAACCGGCTCATATAGGAATGCAGAACCTCTAACAGCCAAAGAATGTAAACCCCGCCTTTTGCCCGCCAAACTTGCGCGCCAATTCCGACCAGAGCGATAGGCTAGTTCAAACAGTTACTATAGGGTAAATTGTAATTCAGTTGGCCACCTGCGTGTGGACTGACATGACTATGCAACTTTCTGTGTGTGTTACAATCTCATTGGCCACTGGCCCCTATAAAACTGCTACGCCTCTTAACCTAGGGGTCCAAGTCCCTGCTCCGCTGTGTCGGGTATACTTGGGCCCAAGCTCGAGCTTGTCAATAAACCCTCGTGCGTTTGCATCGGTATCGGCTCCTTGGTGGTCTCTCAGATTCGAAATTGGGGGCATTACAACTTCAGAGGGCTTCTTTAAATATGACCCTGTATTTACAGATGGTATATGCCACTGGATTCGTTAGAGTTGCACAGCTTTCCTTTGTTCACAGATTCATTAACTCTAAGCTGAGTTCTCGTTTAGGCTGTTTACACCTTGTCTGTATTTCTCCAGGACAGATGATTGCATCTTTGCCTGGTTTCATATAATTTATTCACCTCTTTGGAAATTAACAAAAGTGCTTTTGCAAATAGTGTCTTAGGTGAGGTAGGCAGGGCAGATGTTAGCTACTCTGAGGAAGCCAGTGCCACATTGTGACCTGTGCTTCAGATTGATTCACAGTGCTGCAATCAAAGTGCAGGCATTTCAAGGCTTGGCTGGGAAGAATCCTTTTCAAGCTCACTGTCATGGTTGTTGGCAGGATTTCGTTCCTCTCTGTTGGACTTAGGCCTTGATTCCTCCTTAGCTGCTGGCTGAAGGCTTCCCTTGGCTCACTGTCTTTGGGTTTCTCCATAGAACATTTCAGAGTATGGCACTGGTGTTATCAGAATAAGCACACAGACGGCAAGGGAAAGTGCCAGCAAGAGAGGTACCTGCTGGCAAGATTGAAGTCTAATTGTGAAAGTGACATGACTTCCCTTTTGGTATTTTATCCATTAGGAACAAGTTACCAGCCCACACTCGCGGGGAGGGGATTCAGAAGGATGTGAATGCCAGAAGTTGGAGATCCTTGAGGGCCTCTTAAAAGTTCACCTCCCACAGCAGAGAAAGGAGAAAGGGCACAGAAGTTGAGGCAGTTGTGGGAGTAAAGAACCTGAGTTGAGGGAATTCTAGTAGTTTTTGATGCTCTTTGCTTTGTCTCCATGATAATAAAGAACCATTGTTACCACAGTAGATGATAACAACTGACAGAGTAAGAAGAGATAAAACTAAAAATCAGATTTAGCCTCATAAAAATATAGTGATTGTGGGGAATAAGCTTAGAAATTCCCTGGGCTTGCACCAATGGGTTAGGTTAACAAGGCATAAAGAATTACAAAGCCATAGGATGCTCACACCCAAGCTTGGGTAAACAAGATTAGGCCCCAAAATAAAGTAGGGAGGGGCAAAGGCTCCCAGAATAGAGAGGGAGAGACAAGGCCCCCAATACAAAGGTATATGAGGTAAACAAGATTAGGTATTCAGGGCCAAAGTTCCCCCCCAATTTAGTACTATAGCAGAAAGCTCGTTTCACAGGAAGAAAGGACCAAATTAGGTAAACAGGTAAATGAGGCTATAGAGCGCTGGGCTGTGGGGTAAGTTGCCTAGAGCTGAGCTGATTAGCAAAAGAAAAAGTGCCTTGTTAACCCTGAGGTCACATGTCCTATCTGTGTCATCCCCTAGGCTAGCTAAGACAAACAGAGGTGGTGCCTCATGTTTGCTGTGAACAACCTTCCAACTCACCTGGTGCCAGGATTTTGTTTTGTATTTACCCAGACTCCTAACCCCGAATATCTTCAAGACCCCATTTCTCTCAAGCCCATGAGTTGATGTTCACAGTTTCATCGTCTCTTTGGGCACGTCCATCACCATGTTTGTAAGCCTTCTGATCCTAATAAAAATGGGGCAAGGACCCTTATTCGGGGCTCTTGTCTTAGCCATCTCTCGCTTTTAATCCTGCATCTGCTCTCTTGCTGGCCAAGAGAGAACTTTAGACTTAGAGTCTAGGACAGTGATCACTAGAACTTATGTGAATTACTCACATTTATGCTTAATTATGACAAAGCAAGCCCAATAATGATAATGGTTATAATTAAGATGTGACAAATACTTTACTGTGTCATTTTATTTCAAACACATCCTTTATGTAATATAGTTGCAAATAATGAGGCTGTCTTTGCAATTGTAACAGAGGCTCTGTTTCACTAATTTGGTGTGTAAAATGAAGCCACATCTCTTTAACATTCAAATAGTTCCCTTTTCTTAGAGTCCTTCATTCCACAATGCCCAATAATAACCTATCCAAATAAATAAATAAAATAATACAATAATCCCAGGTAGTTGACCCTGTCTTAATTACTATTTCCTCATAAGGGAAAATTAGAAATTTAGATTACTGTGTTTTGGCTTCCACTTTTCTTTAATACTCCTTCGTGTTTTTATTCCATATTCTAACACCTTTATAATTAATATGTGTGTGTGGGGGGGGGGGGAATGATAAGATCAATTGGTTGAGATGGTGAAGGAAATGCTTTTTTTCTGTTCCTGATGTGCCCTTCCATGTAAAGATATCTTTATTTGTATGACACTACGGGTCCTTTCTGTCCCTTGTTTTGATTTTCCTGAGGAGAAAAAAAGGGATGAGCAAATAGATTGGTAGGATTGGTAAGTGTAAACTTGCCATGTTCATCTAAACTATACCTTCTTCCTCTTCGGAGAAAGCCACCCACTAGAACCATAAATTGTCCTTTTCTTCCACTCCATGCGTTTACTGGGAGGGGGGAAGGGGGAACATGGAGGGGTGCTGTAGTATTCCAGTCCTGGGTGGGTAAGTCCTTTTAATTCTTGGGTTCTATATTTGGAATTCTATTTACTTGCAAATATAAGCCATTCTTTCAATATTAGCTTTATCACTAATAAATGTGGTATTGTGGTTCTCTATGTGACAGATTATTTCGTCTTATTCTTTATTCATAACATGACTAAGGAAAACAGGGATACCTTTAATTGGGCTCCCTCAAGTCACAATGTAAAATTTATCTCCTTTTAATTCTCACACCCATTTTGTGAGGTAGCCAGGGATGCATTTTCACACCTAATTTATAGATGAGGAAACTGAGACCCAAAGGAGTAAAGTCCATGGTTTAATACAACACTTCACACTTTTTCCCTTAGAACCAGAGTGGGAGTAGGCAGCCATAGAGGCAAATATCGGCCTGAATAAATGCCAAAGAACCTTACTCTGGAGATCTAGGACAGGAAGTACCCTGTTTGACAGCATGATTATTTGTGTTATAATTTTCTCCTTTTGTTGTCTATTACTTTACTAAATAACACACTTTAAAGAAGTCAACAGAAAAAACTACTAGGATTGGACAGATGCCCGAGGTGACTTTTGATCCTACCTAAAACAGTTCGTATTACAGGCTTTGAGATGCTATGCTGTACTGCTAACTATCTCTCAAGTCTAAAATCAAGTCTAAAAACACATCAGGAGACTTGGACAAGTAATATCAGAGCTTCATTTACGTTTAAAACAATTTTGTAAACTGGAGTTTGCAAAACAATGGTCTGAGAAGTAAACAATGATTGTGTCTCTTCCACTGCCCTGTGACTTCCTGAGGCCACCCATTTCTAGCAGGAGCAATGGAGCCTTTGGGCTCCCAAAGCAGCCCTTTACTCTCTGAAGCTTTGACCTGCTCAGTATTCTCTTTGACTCTTGGATTTCAGGTAAAAGATAATCTATCTCAGGAACTCTGTTAGTTCTTTGTTTCTTAGGTCATTTTTGTTTGAGTTTGGAGCAAAGGAGCAAGTACTGGGTCCTTAGTAGTTTCAACTCCATGCTTATTTGTGTTATGACTTTCTTTCTCTTACTTTTTGTTGTTTCACGTTCATTAGAGGAAGTCTTTTCTCCTCTTTCCTGAGACATTTCAGCCTGATGTATGATATTTTTCCCCCAAGACAGTGCTTTTTTTTCCCCCTGCTTATTTATTTTTCAGAGAGAGAGAGAGAGAATGTGTGTGTGAGTAGGCGAGGGGCAGGGATATTGGGGGACAGAGGATCCTAAGCAGGCTCTGTGCTGACAGCAGAGAGCCTGATGGGGGTCTTGAATTCACAAACTGTGAGATCATAACCTGAGCCAAAGTTGGATGCTTAACCAACTGAGCCACCCAGGCACCCCCCTGACCTCCCAAGAGGCTTTTGTTCTGGGTTCCCACCTCCTTGATAACCCTGGTGTCTCATGTTGAACCTGGAGGAAAATATGGCCCAGCTATTTTGCCTCTTTTCTTTGAGCATATTGTCAACTCCAAGCACGAAGATCCCTCCTCTCCATTAACCTTCATCCTAGTCATTTAATCTCCATCAACCATATTATTTCAACAGTGAACTACACATCATGTGTCATAAAATTTTCTTAATGATAAAAATGACAAAATATATGGTGTATGAGATTTTTTCCCTCCATAATATAAAGGCAGTAAAAGAAAGAAAATCTAATCAGTTTAATTGATCAATGAATACCTCAGTTACCACCTCAGTGGTAGTCTTTGATCAATTTTGAGAAGGTCATAGTAATCCTACTGTTAAATGTTGTTATTAATATTGCCTTAGCCTAGTGGGTTTCAGGATCTTTCAGTTCATTCTTCTCTGACAAGTATACGTATATACAAGAAATTTCCATTCAACCATGTTTCTAGCCACACCCCCTCCCCCCCCCACATTTCCTTGGACTTCCATATGCCCTGGGCATTGTTGAGGGTTCAGGAACAGAGAGGTTGCCCACTTGCTGTGTTATCAGAGACCATTGGAACAATTCCTTAAATTGGACTTGGGACCTATGCCTTCACATATGATGATTATTGTTCTCTGTTTTTTTTTGAGGTATGACCAACATGTATGACGCTGTACATATTTAATGCATACAATGTGATGAGTTTAAAGATAAGTATATGCCCATGAAACCATTCAACTTATGCATTAAACATAACTATCACCTCTAAGTTTCCTTCTGTTCTCTTTATTATTATTATTATTATTATTTTAATTAATTATTTTTTTGACAAGAACAGCTAACATAAGATCTACCCTCTTAACAGATTTTAATGAAGATTGTTCTTAAGAAGGGCATGACAGGTGGCCCTTGTAAACAAAACCATATATCTATACCATTGGAGCATCCTACCCCACTTTGCTACTTTTCCTTGTTAGACTTAAGGAAATCCTCCCCCTTTTCTTTTCATTTCCCTCAGGTTCTATCTTTCAAATTGTTGCCTCTTTCTAGGTAGTCCCTGAAACCCAGAACCCTGATCATCAGCAACTAAAAAATGAATCTGTCTTTCCTTGAGAACTGGGAAAGTAAGTATGGCTGGTGGCCTAATTCTCAAATCTTCACAGGATGTTTGAATTCACATTTGAATCCCATTTTTCTTATGCAGAAAGGGGAGAATGTAAAAATTACATTTTCACATTTAAAGGAGTCTACACATTCATTCTGATGAGAGAAAAACTCTCTAAAGGCCTGACTATAAGAGTGGCCATCTTAGAATTTTTTCTAGGTCAGCATGAATGTACCTAAAGTTTGTTTAAACCAAAGCCTGATATTTGGCCCACCAAGCTTGTAAACGAGTGGCCTAAAGAAAAACCATCTTGTCCTTGAGATATGGCTGCTACTTCCTGAGTTCCTTGACATTAAAACTCATGATTCCTACCTATAAGTGAATCTATAATTTTTTGAGATTTTACAATATGTAAAAAAGTATATAACCTATAAAAACTGTTCATTCTCTAGAGCACTTTCTTCCCTGTGAAGATTGTGTTTCCTAGAAAGTTGTCCTAACTTGGGCTCAAATAAAACTGTCTTTCTTTCATTTAGAGATTCCAAAAGGTTTGTTCATTTTTGCATCATCAATATACTGTAAGGGAGGAGACAAAATTTCCCCCTCTACCCTCCTAGTCTCTTAATGAGGCCCTTAATTAGACCGTTAAAAGACAGATGATCAAGAGAAAAACAAACAGAAGTTTATTAACATTGTGTATAAATGTGGAAGAACTCAGTGATGGGAAGTTCAGAGGGTGGTTAGACCTTGAGTTTACATAGCATCTTAACAAGAGAACTATAAAGTTTTAGAGAAATGATAAGACAAAAGAAAAAAATTTTTGAGTTTCTAGGATGGCACTCTGTGGGAAGTTGGATATTGGGGGAGCCAATGGAAGATAAGACCTAGCTAGTAAAATTTGTTATGTAGATTCCTGTGCAGACTCAGGGCTTATAAAGGTCTAGAGTTGTCTCTGATAATTAACTTGTATCATTCCTGGCAGACAGAAATGATAATGTGATATAATCAGAAATATATACTTTGGTCTTTAACCACCAATCTCACAGCTTCCCATATCCTTATAATTTCCTACATTATTAGAGCAACGGGAACATCTTTTGTCGTATTTGGCCTTTTGTCCTCAACAAGTTCCAGAGTAAGGTAAAAATGTCTTTTGTAATTCATAGCAAGCCTCTTCAACTATGCCTGAGTTTATGTCAATAAGGTGACTTTTGGAAATCCCCTAGATGAGAACAGGATGAGGGCTGATTGACCATGGGAACCAACCTTGTGACTACAGGGTTGGAACTTTCAGCCCCCTCTCCTGACCTGCAGGGAGGAGAGGAGAGAGGGGCTGGTGGTTGAATCAACTACAAATGACCAATGATTTACTCAGTGATGCCAGTGTAATGAAGCCTCCATAAAAATCGTCATTGATGAGATTCAGAGAACTTCCAGGTTGGTAAATACGTGGAGGTGCTGGAAGGGTGGCCTGCCCGGACAGGGCAAGAAAGCTCAACCACTTTAACCTCAGTGTTACTCTGGAACATCTGAAATGTAAGCAGGGGAAGTGTTGAAGGCCAAAGACATGCCTTCTGTAGTTGGGGGATCTGTGCGGTCAACACCTGCACGCCAAGAAGGCCTCAGAAACCTGGAGTGGAACCACACAGTGGCAGGCAATGTCAAGTAATGGCCTAGGATCCTTCAGGCAACAGCACAGGCAGATAGAGTAGTGAGGCACCCCAGATGACTCTCTGTTTTATTTATAAAAGGGATTTGAACTGAGGCAGGAGTGTCATTCACCCAGTTTATCCCGGACTACTTAGCAGAGGGCTCCTGTTTGAAATTATTTTAGTGCTGTTCTTAGCTGGAGCGACGTGGATAAGGTGGGTTTCATCATCAGCTGGCACTAGATAAATATACAAATACAAATAACCTTATTACAGCCATTATACAATAAATTTGACCTACAAATGTCACAACCTGTACAAGTGAAGGGTGCAGTGGCAGCTTGAACACCTGACTTCACTTTGACCTAAATGATTGTTGAAATCTAAAAACTATATATTGCTTATTCTCTTCAGCAATTTTCCATTTAGTCTAGAGTTTCCTATAAAATTTTATGGGATGCTTACTAAAAATATAAATTATTGAGCCCTTCTCCTGGGTGATTAGACCTTATTAGTTGACATATGAAAACAAATTACACATTTTCAGTGCTTTACTAAAAAACTAACATGTATGTCATAACTGAGGGAGTTCATACAAGCTGCATTAATACAAGGCACCAGGAATGCAATTAAAGGACTTCAGAAAAATACCATCATCCACCTTCATCCTCTGCTCAAAGATTCAAAATTACATTCAGTCATGTGACATCTTAACATGGGAACAGGGGGAGAGAAAATGTCTCTTACCACTCTTTGTCCCAGGATAGAATGGCTCATTGTTCTCTGCATCTTTTCTTAATTGATGTATGAAAAAGCTACTTGGCATTTTTGCATTGGTTCAGTAAGCCTCTATTTAGTCCAGAGTTGGGGCACTTGATGATCACAGGACCCTTCAGTAAAAAGGCCAAATAGAGGGGCATATGTTATTGTGTCTCCAAGTAGATCTAAGCCAGAACAAGTAGAAACTCAGCTTCCATTGTTATCAGGATCTATTGCTTGAAACCAAAAGGCTCCTAATGTGTTCAGCTTGCCCAAGATTTATTTTAAATCTATAGTACCCCCAAACTAGGGTTAGGACACCAGAAAATAACACCGCCTCACTTCTTCCTACCTGCACCACAGAAACATCCTTGTCCTGTACCTTTTTATTTAAGTTCATTTATTTATTTTGAAGATGAGGGAGGGGCAGAGAGAGAGGAGAGAGAGATCCCAAACAGGATCCTCCCTGTCCTCTTCTACTGTAAAGATCAAAATGCAAATTATTTTTAGGAACGTGTCACCAGCCAGCTTTCTAGGGAGAGAGATGTTTTGTTTTGTTTTGTTTTGTTTTTAAAAAAATTTTAATGTTTATTTATTTTTGAGAGAGAAAGAGATAGAGAAAGAGACAGAGAACTAGTGGGGGAGGGGCAGACAGAGAGGGAGACATAGAATCAGAAGCAGGCTCCAGGCTCTGAGCTGTCAGCACAGAGCCCGACGTGGGGCTTGAACTCATGAATCATTAGATCATGACCTGAGCTGAAGTCGGACACTTAACCAACTGAGCCACCCAGGTGCTCCAAGAGCTGTTTTTGATAGGACTGAAGTTTTGGTAAGGACCAGAGGGGTTGCGACCATGCTTTCTTTATCTACATCTGAAGACTGAAGTTGGGAGTTTCTTTTCCCTCATTCATCAGCTATCTAGGTCACCCATGACACATCTAGGTCCAGAACTTTTAATGAAAGTGAGGTGGGAGAGGTAATGCAGCAAGTCAAAGGTTACCCTTTCTTTGGAGGAAGCAAGCACCTCAAACAGGCTTAAGGGGTTAAGAGAAACCTACCTTTTGATTAAGAGAACAATGCCTACCTTGCAAGTATCTTGATTCTGTAATCCTTTCAGCTTCCATGATCTTCCTTTACTCTTTCTGTTTTTCCTGTGCTCCTCCCTATTGCTTCCCTCCTATTCACTCTTCTTACTCTTTGGTTATATTTCTGGAAACTTCCATTCCTTATAAATGCCATCCTCCACAAGTTCATCCTTTTTTTTGACACGTCTCTGGTGTAATTGATGCATCGATGATAATGCTCATTATATAATGCAGTAACAAATGTTAAGTTCACAGCAGGCTAGACGAGGAGATGGCAGCTGTTTTATCATAAGTGCTTGCATGCACACCCATGTATCTATTATTTAATCACAGAAGAGCTTATTTCATCTTGAGGACTTAAGACTTATTTTGCTAAGTCAGATTTGCCGTCAAAACTGTTGCTCTTTATGTAGGAAAATGTCTTGTCCTATCTTTAAATACCCACTAGATGTTGCTAAAGAGCTGTGGAAGAAGCAATCTTCATTTTCATCCAAGCCTTCAGAGTTACTGAATTAGAGCTCAAAGGAACCACAGAGCTGTCAGAAATAGTAAGGATAGAAGCCTAAACACAGAAAAGGGAAGTATATCCTCAAAAGATAGGCCTGACTAAGGAGGACTGAATATTTAAAGGCAAAGATGGCATTGTTGAAATTTGTGCATTAGCATTGTGTCATTGTAATATTGTGACATCAAAAAAATTACTTTTTTATTATAAACGTATTATATTACCATTTAAGCAATTAGTAAAATGTAGAAAATTATAATGGGGAAAATAATTACATAGAATAATTACATTACTCTATCACTCAGGGTGACTATCTGTTAGCATTTTAGCATGTTTCATTCCCTTCTGTTTTTCCCTATACTTTCTGGTTTAACTATAAAATATTGTATATATAGTATATATACACTATAATTCTTATTTAATTATACATGAAAATATACATATAACTTTTATGTTTTATTATAAAATATTGCATACCTATATTTTATGCATATATATATAATTTTGTTTTATTTTATATATGTGTGTATCTATCTATCTATCTATCTCATGGAAGCTATGAAACATAGAAACAATAGACACCTGTGATGAACTACACAACTCAAGACATAGGGCATTACCGATTCATTTGCGTTTCCTGTGAACTCTTCCCCATACCATTCATATGCCTCCTCAGAGACGTAATCACTACCCTGAATTTTCTCTTTTTTAAAAATGTTTATTTATTTCTTTTGAGAAAGAGAGAGAGCATACAAGTGGGGGAGGAGCAGAGAGAGAGAGGGAGGGAGAAAACCCCAAGCAGGCTCCACGCTAAGCGTGGGGCTTGATCCCTTGACTGGGAGATCATGACCCGAGCTGAAATCAAGAGTTGGATGTTTAACTGACTGAGCCACCCAAGCATTCCCCTGAATTTTCTTTTTAAATTATCCCTTAGAGTTTGCTTATATTTTGGGTTATTAGGAGTAATGTACATTTGTCTTGATACTGATGTGCAGAAATTTCTCTAGAAGTAGAATCACCAGATTATAGGACACTTGTTCTATGATTATCCCAAATTATTTTTTTGTGTATGTAATGATGTAGGGGACAAGTTTGATTATTTTCTCCCGTATGAATATCCAGTTGTTCTAGCACCTTGTGTTAAAAAGTTTACCCTTTCTTTGTTTAATTGACCTGGTGCTTCCATTTATTAAAACAGTCATGGCTTGTCCCCTGATATGTGAGAGTTAAAGACAGATAAAGCATAATTAGACTATAGAGTGTGGGTTTCTTCTCCTATAATCTGTATTATGAAAAAATGTGAGTGTGTGTCCATTAGTTTAAAATAACACACTGTAGACAATTACAAAAGAAGGGGGGTGGCTCAGCAGAAGAAAGCATTAAATGAGACGAAGGAAGATTAAGCAGCTTTCCAGACAAAGCAAAGGGAGAAAGGACAGTCCAGGTAGAAAGACTGAATGCACAGGCACAGAATGCCATAAAGCTGGAATCGGCTTTTCAGTTGGGAGTGTGTCTTAACAGAGAAAAGTACCATGACTTCTCTGTGGCAGTGAATGTTGACATCTAGTTCATCATTTTCCAAGCCAATTACATCATTAAAAAAGTAGTAGTCAACCAGTGTTGGCAAGCACTGACTGAGGAAGCTTATGCCCAGGCGATGCAGCCACAATTAACATAAGCCCGAGTAGAGTGGTCATCGTTTTGTTTTGTCACCTTTCTCCTTCAACAATCATTTAACTTTCTGTTTTCTTTCTTGCCTGCCTCCCTTCCATCCTCCAGCTTTTACATGGTCTTCCTACTAAAATATCTACATTGTTGAATGAAGGACTAATTCACTTCCCCCAAGCAGGACTTTCCGAGAACTGAGACTTCCAAAACCTATTCCAGGGAGGATTCTTTCTTTCCTAGCTCGCCCCTCAGCTAACTGTAAGATCTGGCCCCTCTAGCACTGGAGTGTGGGCAAGACAGGGATGACTCCACTATAGTGGAGTCAAAGAAGGACTGGAGGCAGCTTCTACTAGTTTGCAAGAGCTAATTGTTAAATTTTCAGGAATTTGTAAGTTATTAAATATAGTCACTATCAAAAATTAAAGTATATAAACTTCTAATTGAATAAAACAGCTTAAAAATAAAGGCAATAAACACCAAAGACTCATCACTTCCTCATTATTCTGTTAAATTTTACCACGGGGCCAGAGTCTATGGTTAACTAAGTGGAGGAGGAAAACGAGGAAAGAAGAAATAATGTGAGGAATACCTTTTGGAGTATTTACACCACAGAAACCTGCCAATTCTACCACTCACCGCTAGAGGGCAGGTTGTTAAACATTTACCAGCATCGCATTGAGTGGGTCTTGTTCTAAGGCAGCTTTTCACTCTTCTGGCGCCAGTATTTATCTAAAGCTGACACTATCATAAGTGATTTTGTAATGTTTTTGGAGACCTGCCCACCACTGGTGATCCCTCTCTTGCAGTTCCTTCGATCTGGGAGTCTATATCCTATTTTGATGACGCTTTTTCTCTCCTTAGAATTCAGAATGCAGAAGTCCACTTCCAACTTCTCTGAGGACTGTTCGCTTTCCAGATTACCCTTTTGACGGGACATAAATAGGCTGATTCTTTCTTGAGCATACCCCCTATTGGGCTTGCAAGAGACACTGTTTTCTCGAACACATATTGGTGGTGCACACTGATCAGTCCCTAAGTTCTACTCAGAACCAGTCACAGCTTCGTACCTATTAGGTTTCTCAGGTTCCTCTGCCCATTTAGTGGACTTCAATAAGATAATACACCTTTTTGTCATTTAACAGAATAATCGAAGCTATTAGTTATTCTCCAAAAGTTTTCATCACAAAATATCTATTAGGTTATTATCTTAAATTTCATGGTACTTTTAACTTTTTGAAGTATTTTCATATCTATTTTATGCTATTTTAAAGATGAGCTTCTGGGGCACCTCGGTGGTTCAGTCGGTTAAGCATCTGACCCTTGATTTTGGCTCAGATCATGACTCTCAGTTCATGAGTTCGAGCCCCACATCTGGCTCTGTGCTGACAGTATAGAGCCTGCTTGGGATTCTCTCTCTCCCTCTCTCTCTACTCCTCCCCCACTCACATGGGCTCTCTGTCTCTGTCTCTCTCTCAAAAATAAATAAACGAAAAAAAATTTTTTTAATTTAAATTTGAGCTTCTATCTTAAATTCTGCATGAAGAAAGGACATACCTACAGGACTTTTGGTTAGTAAACCCCTATAAGAGTGAATCAACTATAGTGACCACTAAAAAAACACATGTAGGTACTGAACCAACATCTAATCCTGTGTAAGCCTGCTTTGGTGTGCTCCCACATTTTACAGTTTTTTAAAGTTTTTTTTTAATGTTTATTTATTTTTGAGAAAGAGAGAGAGACAGAGTGTGAGCAAGGGAGGGACAGAGAGATGCGCACGCGCGCGCGCGCGCACACACACACACACACACACACACACACAATCTGAAGCAGGCTCCAGGCTCTGAGCTGTCAGCACGGAGCCCAACTCAGGCCTTGAACCCATGAACCATGAGATCATGATATGAGTCAAAGTCTGATGCTTAACCAACTGAGCCATCCAGGCGCCCACCACGTTTTGCAGTTTTTGAGAAACAGTCTCAGGTATCCTGATTTTTCTGGTTGTGTATATATCTCATTCATAAAACAGTTTTAATTTGTGCTGAATGCCATGTGAATTGCTTGGGTCAGTGGACAGCAACACTTACCTAAAATATGTTTAAATCTTTGAGTAAATGAAGATCCTTATGGAAACTGTATTTTAAAATTCTTATAAAGTACTTGGTGAAACACTTCATATAGCTTTATTTTGGGGTGGGGAGAATATTACTTAGGAAAAAATAGCTGCTGGGTTTATTCTTTTAGAGATTCCTGGTGTGTTGTAGTTATGATAAATCAAGTCATCTATGAAAGTCTCAGCTTTCACAGTTCTATGATATAAAGCAATCTGGATAGAATGTAAATGATACGCAGCTATAGGCAGAAATGATTTTAATTATAAAAGCAAATATATTGTATAAGCACAAAATAATGAGACTTTTTATTCAAAATCCACACTTTCAAAAAAATCTTATTACCTTAACCTCACACATACTCTACTTGCTTAGTGCTTGGGCCTCATTGCATCCCACACTTCCTTTACTCAAGAGCTACAGGCACACGTGCCTCCCTTCTGTTCTAGATTGCCTCAGAACCTCTGCAATTATGTTCATGTTTTAGGTCTTAGGTCAAAGGTCACCTCCTCAGAGAGGCCATCTCTGATCACATTCTCTGTGTCAGCAACCTATTCATTTCTTTCAGGCATGTATCACTCTCTGGATTATCTTAGTCATTCATGTACTTGTTTAGTGTCTGCTTCATCCATAAGAAGGCAAGGCCAGTAAGGGAAGGGCCCTTATTCTCAGTCCTCCTTCAGGGCGCTGAGCCTCATAGTATTTGTGGGTTAGCGTACATGCAATTGGGTATGATTTTGGAATTTTCCTTCCTAATGAAAGGAAGGAAGTGATAGAACTGACTTCCTCCTTTTAATTCATCTTTAAAACAAGTAAAGAATTCCCAAATAGGACTTTTTCTTTCCTTCTCCTCTTCCTCCCTTTCTTCTTCCTCCTCCTCCTTTTTCTTCTAAAAAAACAGTGTGTGAGCAGGGGAAAAGGGCAAAAGGAGAGAGAGAGAGAATCCTAAGCCGGCTCCACACTCAGCATGGAGCCCGATGCAGGGTTCAATCCTACGACCCTGGAATCACAACCTGAGCTGAAATCAAGAGTCAGATGCTCAATGTACTGAGCCATCCAGATGCCCCATGACTTTTTCTTTGAAGACTTACAATCTAAATGGAATCAAGCAACAAATTTAATTATAGTTCTTAAGGATTACTTGGTTTCATTTTATGAATTTAGTACATAATACCATTTGTCAATGATTCAAATTTCTCTATAATCAAATTTAATTTTATTCTACCTTGTATTGTTTAATTGTTTACAAATATTCGTTGATTTAGAAAGGGTTTTTTTTTTTGCTAATTCACTCTCTTTATTAGTATTTATATTAACAATCAATCTATTCTCTTTTTTAACTACTTGATTTTTTCCCTTTTTCATAGGGTCTTTTAAATCTAGAAGAGTTTTCATTCCCTTTTTTAAAATTCTGTGATATTTAATTATTGAAAGAAACCAGGTCATTTGTCCTATAGAATTTCCCACATCCTGGGCTTAGTTAATTTCATCTCATGGTGTTAACATATTCCTCTGTCCCCCCTCCATGAATATAAATAACTGATAGATCTAGAGGCTTGGTGAGGTTTTGGGGAGTGCCTAGAATACCTCATCAGGAAGTGCCATTTATTTTTGTGGTACTGTGCCAGGAGGTACATAATATTTGGTTATCTCACTTTTAGTGACGTAAAGATTATCTTTGGACTTAAGGGTTGTCAGCCTAATCCATCCATTATAAAATTCTCCATTAGCCCTTTACCCAGGAACTTATGACTCATTGAAACATGGAGGATGTAGGTGGACAGGTGTGAAAAAACAGAGGTCTAGTTTTCTGGTTTTTTGTTTTGTTTTGTTTGCTTATTTTGTTTTACTGTTCTGCATAACCATTGCATCTATTGATGAGCATTGCCTACATCCATTGTTTCATGGGTTGCAAAATGGTGATTTTCTAATTCTATTATGCCGCTCATATTTGTTAGCTGTAATTTTTCTATCAAGAAATTTTGCCCCAATAAACTCTTGGTCATCCTGAAAAACTGATGGTGTAGAAACATCAGGATAAATGCTTTATTTTCTCCCTTTTGTTTTAGAATAATAAAATGGTGCCTATCAACCTTCTAAAGTACCAATTATTATTATTATTTTTAAATTTTTTTATGTTTATTTATTTTTGAGAGAGAAAGAGACAGAGCATGAGTGGGGAGAGTCAGAGAGAGAGGGAGACATAGAATCTGAAGCAGGGTCCATGCTCCGAACTGAGCTGTCAGTACAGAGCCCGACGTGGGGCTTCTACCCACGGACCGAGAGATCATGACCTGACCTGAAATTGGACGTTTAACTGACTGAGCCATGCAGGTGCCCCAATACCAATTATTATTTTTAAATGGAAGTTCTGGATTTTTATACATTTGATGTGTTTCAATTTATTTGAATGTTTAACTCAAACCAACCAATTCAAAAGGAAGCTGAGTTAAATTTCCTTTCAACATTGTTTGAATATCTGGATCATAACACACCTGAAATGCCTGGGTACTTATGGATGGTTCAGTTACAGGATCCAACCCACCCTTTTTATCTGCTTAAATCAGTTTGAATTGTATCTTTTCTTGTCATGTGCAGCCTGGATTTCTAACACAGATCAGTCATTCTTCTGTCCCTGTCCTGCAGTGAAACTTTGGATTTTAAAAAACAAAAAAAGTTTCCTATAAAATCATGCTGGCATTTATGCGAATCATCTTTGCTATTCCTTCTTTATGCTTTGAATCTTGGCAAGTCTCTTGAATAAGATAAAAGAACTGAAGGCACACAAATAACCGACTCTTTTCCACCAAAGGAGAAAGCATTTTAAAAAAAGGAATTTGAATCTCAGGCTTAGAAGTTTTCTATACTTAGCTAAAGTTACCAGATGCCTGGAGCAAGTGCTTTTACTAGTGGAGAGTTGCCTTCTGGTGTAGGGCATTTAGAGCCACCCACAAGCCTTTTACTGGATATGCACTTTCCATTGCTGGTAATTACTTAACACTTCTTAAAAAGTAGAAACAGAAGGACGTCTAGGTGGTTCAGTTGGTTGAGCATCCAACTCCTGATTTTGGCTCAGGTCATGAATTCACCGTTTGTGAGTGGGAGCCTGCTTGGGATTCTCTCTCTCCTTTCTCTCTGCCCTTCCCTTGCTCTCTCTCTCTCAAAAATAAATAAATAAACTTAAAAAAACCCTAAAAAGTGGAAACAGAGCTAGATGATCAAAGGAGTAGGTGAGCAGGAGAGTGGATAGGAATTTAGGACTGATTTAAACATGGAGGATGTAGGTGGAGAGGTGTGAGAAACACAAAGAGGCCTAGTTTCATGCATATTTATTACTGTCCCACCTAATTTACAGAGTGGAAATGAAGAATAATCAAGTAAGTTTAAAAGACAACCAGCAGCCAAGTGTTTTAATATGATCTAAATAGTAGCGGTTTAAATAAGATCTAAATAGTAAGATAATAAGAATGGGAAAGCCATTGCATGTAGAGAAAAGAGCAGTGAATTGGGGAGTTAGAAAGTCCTAGGTCCAGCCATTTATTCAACAAACCTTTAAAGACTGAATACGTGCTAGACACTGAAGCTTTCAAAGTGAATACTAAACACTTGCTAGGCAGAAGGGGTTCTCTCTTATCCTGAATCTACCTCTCACTTGGCAGATGGAGTTCACTTGGCTTTGTTTTGAATGATTGAATTAAAAAGTTTCAAGTTATATTGATACAATGTATCAGATATATAAAAATCTAGTACTTCAATCAAAAATCGTAATTGGCTATTTTTGAAAGTTGCTGGGACTACCACTTTTCTAAAAATTTATGTAGAAAAAAATATCTACTGTTTCTACACAACTTGTATTTCAAGGTAATTAAAGAGTTAATGAGGAAAAAATACAAATACAAACAAAATACGTCGATTAGTGTAGTTGATGATCTATAAGCTAATGATAAACATGCTTGTCTTGCCTATCTGAGGACACCTGGGGAGAGGGTGTCACTGGGATTAAGGAAAAAAGGCAGCACCTGGTGGACTGCAAAAACACTCTACGAGGTCAGGTAACATTCTGGCTTCAGAATGTCAGACTGACAGCCCAGGGGCTGGCGGGCCGGGCAGCTGCTGACAGTTCTTTTCGGGTCTGGATCTCACAAGCATGAAGCGCATTGCGGGTAAGGTAACCTAGGTCTCGCTCCTGCCAACGGCGTTAGGCAGACTCGGACTTCGGTCTTTACTGTGGCATCGCTGCCTTTCTGGTCCCCACGACCGCAACCGCAGTCCCTCCGCCCAGCTCAAGATGGGTTAAAAAAAAAAAAAAAAAAAAAAAAAAGCACAGAAAGCGGATGCGGTGGGAGGCCACGCCCCAGACGGCCGGGAAATCCAGAGCGGGCGCGCGTTGCCAGCCACTTCCGGCCCTCAGAGTCGGGGGCGGGGCCGCACGCGGCTCTGAAGTGGGGCGTGCGGCTCCCCCTGTAGGCGGCGTGCAGCGAGACGGCGGAGCTGGAAGGCCTCGCCGCGTACGACGGTCGTTGCCCCTCGGTGCGCTCAGCCTTTCTTTCCAGGCCCGCCTCCCGCCTCCCGCCTCCCGCCTGCAGCCTCGAATTTCCTTTTTTGCTCACAATTTCCCCCGGCCCTCTGAGTGCGCTTTCTTTTCTAGGGAAGCGGGGAGTGGAGAAGGAGGATAAAAAAGGCTCCAGGTGCGAGGCAAAGATGGAGGAAGGCTCCCAGGCCCCGGACTGGGACAGTGATGAGACGGTGATAGACGAGTCGGTGACGGAGAGCGACCTGGAAGAAGAGGAGCTGCCCTGGAGAAGGTGACCACCTGTTAGCTCCAGGCCTGGCGGTGGAGTAGCCCTCGGAGATTTGGGTAGAAATCATTGGCACCCAAATGTGTCATTGCAGGCGGGATTCGAGTCTTGTGAGGCAGCCAGGCCTGAGCTAAGAACTTGTGAATAACCTCACCACGGCCCCCCCACCCCCCTCGGCCCAGTTTAGGACCAAATGAGCTTTCTGGTAGATGGCTGATATGATATAATATAATATGATATGATATATATAATATAATATACCTTTTTAGCCTGAGTCTAAGTCCTTTCGCACAGGCAAAAAAAAGTGTTGGGTCTAAACTTCTGAGATGCAGTTTAAGTAACTCGAAGCTCTGAACTAGGAGATGGTTAACATCATTTCTTTCAAGAAAAGAATGTGTGATGGGGGAACTGGTTACTACCAAACTGGAAACGAATAATCTTATAAGCATCAAAGATGGTAGTTCAGTTCATCAAAACCTTCTTGAACATAACTAGTTCTCCATGCTAGATATAAAACTATGGAAGAGGTGAGGCCACTGCCTTTGAGAAACTGACAGGCCAGGGAAGACACATAAACAGATAAATTGCTTTTTTTCATAAGCAGGTAATTTCAGTAAAATGTGGGAAGTCCAGGGATGGAAGCATGCCTTGGCTGGTTTAGGAAACCAGAGGGACTCTCACCTCAACCCAGGTAGTCCTCAGAGATTGCTAGGGTTGACTTCTGAACAGAGGCTTGAAGGTGGGTTAGGAATTAGCCAGATGAAGAGGTATCCTAATCTGGAGAAATTAGGTATCCTAATCTGGGAACTGGTTGGGTAAAGGTGTAGCGATGGGACATAGCATTGTTATGTTTTGAAATGTACAAATAGTTAAGTCTTACTGAAGTGAAGTGTTAAATGGTGGAGTGGGCAGTGGTGGAAGATGAGCCTGGAGAGGAAGGTAAAGTGAGGTGATGTAAGGCCTCATATATCCTTAACGCCTTTGTGAGATGTTAAGTGGAGGGGCAGCATAATCAGATTTTCACTCTCCAGGATGCCCTACACGAGGGCTTTTCAAATTTTAATGCCCTTATAAAATCACTCCAGAATCCTGTTAAAGTGTGATTCCAATTCAGGAGTTCTAGGGTGGGATCTGAAATTCTGCATTTCTAGCAAGCTTGCGGCTTAAAGTTGGTATCACTTACAGCAGAGATCGCCTTTTGCAAAGCAAGGGTATAGGGGTTAGCTTTGGCATTAAAGTAGTAACAGGCTGGGATGACGAGAACTCAACTAGGAAGAAACAGTGGGAATGGAAGGAAAAGGGCAAATTTAAGAAATCGTGAGAAAGTAATTTGGCAGGAGATGGTGGTTAATCTGATATGGAGGATGAGGGAAGAGCAGCAAGTAAGGGATGATATCCAAGTTTTGGGGTCATTTATTTATACACACAGCAATATTTGCCCTTGGTGTGCATTTCAGCTAATACATGGAGTCTGTTAACAACCGTCACAATCAAGTTCCAGGATAGTTCCATCACTCCAAACAAAACAAAACAAAACACCTCTCTTGTGCTGTCCTTCTTAGTCAAGTCCTTTCACTCATTTAAATCACTATTCCTATATGTATAATATCATGGTTTTTTTTAATCTATCTGATTTCAGCCCTCTTCCCCCTATCTTTGGTTCTTAGCTTTATTACAGTGTGTCTAGGCATGGGTTTTTTTGGTGTTTTTCACTGAGATTGTTGAATATATAAATTTATGTCTTTTACCAAACTTGGGAAGTTTTCTGTCATGATTTCTTTGTATATTTTTTTCTGTACCAGTATCTTTCTCCTCTTCTTCTGGGACTTTAATGGTCTACATGAATGTTAGACCTTTTGATACTGGTTCCCAGATTCCTGAAGCAGAATTAATTTTTTTTTCCATTTTTTTCTCTCAGTTCTTCAAACTGTATAATTTTTATTGCTCTATATTCAGAGTTATTTACTCCTTCCTTTGGTCATCTCTATTCTGTTGTTGAGCCAATCCAGTGCATTTTTAACTTCAAATATTATCATTTTCTCTTCTAAAATGGATTCTTTTTATAGTTTTTATTTCTCTGCTGAGAACTTCAATGTTTTCATCTATTTGATGAGGGTTTACCTTTTCTCATAGAGAATGATTGGAATAGCTGCTTTAAAGTCTTTGTCATATCATTCCAACATCTTGGTCATGGGGGTGCGGTTGGCATCTGTTAATTATCTTTTCTCTCAAGAATTAGATTTCCTGTTCTTTGTATGTTGAGTAATTGTGATTATATCCTATGTATTTTGAATCTTATGTTCTGGATTCTTGGTCCTGTTAAAACCCTCTTAAGGGTGTTGATTTTTGTTTTGACAGGTAATCAGCCTCATTAGGTTCTGACTGCACATTCTATTTTGCCTTCCTTGGGTGGTGGTTACCTCAGTCCAATTTTCAGAGTCTTTACTGTGCTATTTGACTCTGACTCATGTACCACTCAGGGGTTAATCTGGAACTTGGGCAGTAGTTAATATTGTAGTTGAGTTCTCTAAATCTTTGTTATGCTTCTTTGAATCTGCTTTCTATGTGGACAGCTCAAGGTTGAGCCTAGGATTTATGTTGAATTGTATACAGAATTAGGTGATTCCCCTTTTGTTTGTTTTTTTTTTTTTTTTCCCTACAGGAGTCTCATGCACCCTTCCTTCCCCATGCACACATGCTGGTTCCTATGACCAGAAAGCCAGATTTCTGTCAGTGTTAGCCTTCTTGCTTTAGGGCACTCCTTGAAACTAAGGCAACCTTCATGGTGGAGTGTTAAGAGAAGAAAATAAAGGAGATGCTCTCCCTACTCCTTAGTGTTTGCTTCCTCTAGCAAGAGAGACAGGCTTTCTCTTGGGTTTTAAGTGCCTAAGATGCCATGTTTGGTAACACTATATCTCTGAGGCCAAAGAAAACAAATACAACCCAGGGATTCCCCCCACCTTCTCGCATTCACAGATCCCTTTCCCTAGTCTTGTGGATAGAGATAGGGGGTTTCTTCTGGAGTTTTTGCTGTCTGAGCCCACCGTGCAGCTTCAGGATTAGACTTTGGATCAAAGCTGGAGACAAATAAAGGACCAACAAAATGAAACAAACTCTGAAACTCATCCATTACAAGGTTGTTTAGATTTTGACTTCAGCCCCAATATGCCTGCTATTGTTTACTTTTCATATTACTCAGGTAGCTTTTAAGAAATACTCTACCAGGGTTTTTATTTGTAATGAATGGAGAAATAGGCTGTAGATGGTTTACTCTATCTTGTCTGGCCAATCATTTTCTTCCCCTCTAAGTCACTTAAAATGCTTCTCTGCAGTACCATACAGACATCATTTTTTCAGACCTCACAGCTCAAGGTTAAAAATTGGTGATTTTATTGACATGGCAATATGGTCAAAGTTTAAGCATTGCTGAAGCTGAATTGCTGGACCATTGTATTTTGTTTTTCTTCATCTTCTTAGCTTGTATATGTTTTGTTTTGGCTATTTTTCATGCACAAGTTCCCAACTTTAACTGGAATGAGGGATACAGCTCCTAGTAAAGATCCCCAGGAGGCAATACGTATAGTTGTGTTCACTGTCTAAAAAAGCACTCTCTGAGAGCCTGGATTTAGTCCTAGCCTTCCCTCTGGAAACCATGTCTGAAAATGCATCCATTCCTTTTTGTGACTTGATGGGTGTTGCTACTAGTCTTATGTGAAAATTCAAGTTGCTGACTAATGAGATTTTGTTGGCTTGTGATTTGTTTTCTAAGAGGCAGGATTCATTTTTCTTATATGTGCCCTGGGAACTTTTTATCAACCCTTGTATTCTTTTACAGCCTCTGGTAAGGTTAACTGCTCTATAACATGAGGGATATATCTCAAATTAATCCTGTTGAGTACATTTATAGAACCACCTTAGATAGTTCATTGCTACATGGATTTGTATATGTGTTCAGGTCACATGTCTTCTGAACACTGTAATTGCATACAGTGAAAAGCTAATTCAACATAATTACCCTGGAAGATGAGTGTTAATTTTGTCCCTCAAGACAGACCAACACTGTCTTCATGTGAATTGTGTAGATGGAAAATACTTGTTACAAAGGATATACTTGGGAAAGGGAGGAAAAGAAAGCAAAGTACAAGGAGACAAGGATTTAATAACCACATTAAATTGACTAAAGAAAGCAACATTTTGGTCAGGGTGTATATCAAAATACTGGCAACTCCATTGATTAAACACAGTGGTGTCAAGTGCTATTTTTAGAACTGTGACACTGAAAGGATATTTAATTAGATTTTTTTATGAATCAAAGCCTTGACATGACATTAGAATTGTGCTATTTTGATAACTTTGATAACATATAAACTTTGAACATATAAAATTGAAACTCTGATTGTCCCAAAAAATGTTACTGTATTTTTAACAAAACAGTGAAAATTATTTGAGAATTTCAGATTTTGCCTGAAAGTTTTTCTTTTAATCCAGCCATCTATTTTCTCCCTCCCTTTTTTATAGTTAGTATTTGCTACTATCTCATTTTCCAATATCTTAAAATTATATTTTATTATTAAAATATGCATCTGTGGGGCACCTGGGGGGCTCAGTTCGTTGAACATCTGACTTTGGCTCAGGTCATGACCTCGTGGTTCATGGGTTCGAGCTCAGAGCCTGGAGCCTGCTTCAGATTCTGTGTCTCCCTCTCTCTCTGCCCCTCCCCCAGTCGTGATTTGTCTCTCTGTCTCTCTCTCAAAAATAAATGTTAAAAAAATTAGAGAAAATATGCATCTGTAATGAAGTGGTCAGTGACTTTTGGTGTATTAGCTCTTAATGTAGTCTAGTAGTTTGACTAGAATTCACTTTGAAATTAATGTTCTCTTTTCAGTTATTTGTTTTAAATGTTAATTTTTTTTTTTTAATATTTTTTTTTTTCAACGTTTATTTATTTTTGGGACAGAGAGAGACAGAGCATGAACGGGGGAGGGGCAGAGAGAGAGGGAGACACAGAATCGGAAACAGGCTCCAGGCTCCGAGCCATCAGCCCAGAGCCTGACGCGGGGCTCGAACTCACGGACCGCGAGATCGTGACCTGGCTGAAGCCGGACGCTTAACCGACTGCGCCACCCAGGCGCCCCTTAAATGTTAATTTTGAGAGAGAAAGAGAGAGAATGAGCAGGGGAGTGGCAGAGAGAGAAGGAGACACGTAATCCCAAGCAGGCTCCACATTCTCAATGCAGAGCCCCATATGAGGCTCAGTCTCATGAACCACAAGATCATGACCTGAGCCAAAATCAAGAGTTGGACACTTGACTGACTGGGCCACCCTGGTGCCCCTATTTTATTGAGAACATGGATAAGTAATTTTTTGGCCCCCAGTCTTTTGGTTTTCCTTTTTGTATAAAAATATTCCTGACTACTCTCTTATGGAAATAGTTAAAAAAAAAAAAAAAAAGACCAAAGATTTATGTGTATTAGGAAATTATTTCAGAGTTATTTGCAATAATGAATACTTAAAAACAAATGTTTTAGAATTATATAATGCTTAAATAAATTATACATCCTTGTGAGGGAGTATTATCAATATTTAATGGTTTTAGGAAGAATTTTAATGACATTGCACATGTTTAAATATAATTGTTAAGTGAAAAATGTAGTTTCTAAAACTTTATACAGATCAATCCAAACTTTGTAAAATTAATGGTTCTATAACACATTAGCCTTCATAGAAAGAAAGCTGAAAGGAAATACACCAAAGTCTTACTACAGAGAGAATTATAGGAGATTTCTGTATTCTTATTTATAATTCCCTTTAGTGCCCACATTTTGTATAGTTTTTTTTTTAATAGATAATATATTTACATGGTTCAAAACATTTTAAGTATAAAGGGTAAAAATCTCCTTCTCATCCCTATCTCCTCAGCTACTCATTTTTCTTTTCCATAGAC
This sequence comes from Prionailurus viverrinus, assembly GCF_022837055.1. NCBI lineage: Eukaryota > Metazoa > Chordata > Mammalia > Carnivora > Felidae > Prionailurus > Prionailurus viverrinus. The sequence goes on along the minus strand of NC_062561.1, from coordinate 140,373,002 downwards.
AGCCAATATATTCGATATATTTAATCCTCCCTGAGATATTTTCTTTTTTTTGTTTATTTATTTAATTTGAGAGAGAGAGAGAGAGAGAGAAAGCATGCACAAGTGGGAGAGGGGTAGAGAGAGGGGGAGAGAGAGAGAATCCCAAGCAGGTTCCATGCTGTCAATGTGGAGCCTGATGGGGGTCTTGAACTCACAAACCGTGAAATCATGACCTAAGCTAAAATCAAGAGTTGGATGCTTAAACGACTGAGCCACCCAGGGCTCCCTGCCAAGATATTTTATAAGTTATGTGTATATGTTTGAGAGCATATGTAAAATTTTTTTCTAGAAATAGAAGAACTATGTCAAAGAGTATGGGTGTTTATAATCTTAATAATTGATTTATTTGGATTTAGATCATAATTAGGAAGGCTTTCTTTCCTCCACACTTATAAAAGAATACCTCCTTTGTTTCTTTTAATACTTTTTGTTTCATTTTTAAACATTTACATTTTGATTCATGTGGCATTTTTATATGGAGTACACTGTGAAGTGTGGATCCAACTAAATTATTTTCCAGATGTCCCCTTCATTGTCACAGTATTATTTTTTGAAAAATCCTATCTTTTCCTCTGATTTTAGATGCTGCCTTTTTCTTTTTTAATATTTTTTAACGTTTATTCATTTTTGAGAGACAGAGTGTGATTGGGGGTAGGGGGAGCAGAGAGAGAGGGAGACACAGAATCCAAAGCAGACTCCAGGCCCTGAGCTGTCAGCACAGAGCCTGATGCAAGGCTCAAACCCATGAACCATGAGATCATGACCTGAGCCGAAGTCAGAAGCTTAACTGACAGAGCTGCCTAGGTTCCCTTCTCCCCCCTTTTTTTAAAGAGAGAGTGCCCATGTGCACATGCAAGCTGGGATGGGGGGCCAGAGAGAGAGAGAGAGAGAGAGAGAGAGAGAGAGAGAGAGAGAGAGAGAGAATCTCAAGCAGGCTCCATGCTCAGCACAGAGCCCAACGCAGGGCCTAATCTCAGAACCGTAAGATCATGACCTGAGCCAAAATCAGGAGTCAGGCCTTTGACTAAGCTACTCAGATGCCCCAACTACCATTTTAATATACTAAATTTCCTATGTAGGTGAGTTTATTTAGGAGATTTTATTCTGTTTATTGGTGTGTCATTTTATGTGCTGGTTTCATTTTTAAAAAACATTTTCTTTTGTCTTTTAAATTTTTTTTAATGTTTATTTTGGGGATACAGAAAGACAGTACAAGCAGGGGTGGGGCAGAGAGAGAGGGAGACACAGAATCTGAAGCAGGCTCCAGGCTCCGAGCTGTCAGTACAGAGCCCTACACGGGGCTCGAACTCACGAAGTGCGGGATCATGCCCTGGGCTGAAGTTGGACGTTCAACCGACTGAGCCACCCAGGTGCCCCTTTAGAAACATTTTCTATCCAAAAATATTTTAATGTTCTGTAGGTTATTATCTCCTTATTGTTATTTAAAAATTTTTTCCTAACTGTTCTTATTTATTTTACCAGATGAATTTGAGGATTAGTTGTCTAATTCAATAAAAAGTCTTGTTGGAGGGGGCACCTGGGTGGCTCTGTTGGTTAAGCATCTGGCTTCGACTCAGGTTATGATCTCATGGTTTGTGAGTTTGAGCCCAGTGTTGGGCTGTGTGCTGACAGCTCAGAGCCTGGAGCCTGCTTTGGATTCTTTGTCTCCCTCTCTCTCTATCCCTCCCCCACTCATGCTCTGTTCTCTCTCTTTCAAAAATAAACCTTAAAAAAATTTTTTTAAGTCTTGTTGGTATTTGTATTAGTATAATGTTAAATTTATAAATTTACTGATGGAAAATTGACATCATGTTAATTTTTGTACTTTTTTTTATTAAGGTAGAATTTACATATAGGAAAATTCATTTTTTTAGTGTACAGTTCTGTGTGTTTTGACAAACACATACAAAATTGTGTAATAACCGTTACTACAGTGAAGATATAGAATAGTACCATTACCATCCAAAATTCCTTCATGCCTTTTTTGTGTTATTTTTAGATTTTAAAAATTAAAAAATTTTAAAAAATAAAATAATTCTGACTTTTAGGGATATTAAGATGAATAGATTGTTTTACTTCTTAGAAAAATGTACTAAAGTAATGGTATTATCCATATTTGAATAATGAAATTTTCAGTCCTTAGCAATGGCCAGTAGTAATTGAGCCAAAAAAGTTTTTTCTCCTTATAGTAGGAGACTATATTCACTCTTAGAGTATGTTAGGTTAAGGACTGGAGTCCTTTACATTGTTAATTTTGCTTGTGCTGAGAACTATTAGGAAATACGGGTTTTTTTCTTTTTTTTAATGTTTATTTACTTTTGAGAGAGAGGGAGAGACAGAGTATGTGAGGGGCAGAGAGAGAGAATCCCAAGCAGGCTCTGCACTGTCAGCACAGAGCCTGACGTCGGGCTTGAACTCATGAACCGTGAGATCATGACCTGAGCCAAAATTGAGAGACGCTTAACCAACTAAGCTACCCAGGCATCCCTGTTTTTTTTGGGTTTTTTTTGTTTTTTTTTTTTAATATTTATCCATTTACTTTTGAGAGAGAGAGTGAGTGAGCAAGAGCACAACCTGGGGAGGGACAGAGAGAGAGAGAGAGGGAGACACAGAATCTGAAGCAGGCCCCAGGCTCTGAGCTGTCAGTACAGAGCTCAACATGGGACTCAAACTCATGAATGTGAGATCATGATCTGAGCTGAAGTTGGACGCTTAATAACCATCTGAGCCACCCAGGTGCTGCGGGGTTTTTTTCTTTTTAATGGTGACTTATTTTTCTTAGTAGCCTGTTCTTTCTTCTTTATGTATGTGATGTATATTTGCAACTGGGAATGGAAAACATGAGATAGTTCTGTAAATTTTCTTACCGCTCCCCCAATTTTTTTTTTAAAATTTTTGCCTCCACAGTTATGTTTTACTAAGCTTTTAAAACAATGTGAGAATCCACACAGTGGTATACTATGAATTAATAAAAAGAAATAAGGAGAGTCTCTTTCCTCTAGGACGATCAATCTACTGGATATATTGTTAGGAAAAAAAAGAAAGTAAAGTATATAAAGAATGCTACTGCTTATTTAAGAATGGGTGAGGGCATATATACTTACATTGCTTATATTTCCAAAAACACATTGGAAGGATAAACCATACAATATTTAAAAAATGGGAAGTGAGGGAACAGGTGAGTGAAAGAATAGATGCTAGACTTCTCTAAATACATCTTATTTTGTACATTTGTTTTTCGAAAGATGTAAATAGCTTACATAATTATAAAACAAAATTAAATCACCATGAAAAAACTTTCTAAAAAGGAAAGGCAAGATTAAACAAGTGAATCTAATTGTGTATTGACTTGGTAGCATAATTACACAAAAAGGACCTGAGTGCCTTTAAAACAGAATTTAGGTGAACATACCAGACGAGATTAACTCTCAGGATATAAAGAATTGCAGAATACATTTAGGGGCGCTTGGGTGGCTCAGTCGGTTAAGTGTGGGACTCTTGATTTCTGCTCAGGTCATGATCTCACGGTTGTGAGATCGAGTCCCCATGTCAGGCTTTGCTCAGAGCATGAAACCTACTTGAGTTTCTCTCTCCCTCTTCCTCTTCCCCTCCTCCGCTGGTGCACACAATTTTCTCTCTCTCTCAAAAAAATTGCAAAGTAACGTCAATAATCACACTGTTAATGATAATATTAGTATGGTGGACTTCAAGGCTCTGTGCAAAATGAGTGGTTCTGGGTCTAAGGCAAGAGATATATAAGCTGAGCCTAGAATATCTTATTCTGGGAAGCTAGGGAAGACTACTGATGTATTAATTTGCTGAGGCTGCCATAAAAAATACCATAGACTAGGTGACTTAACTAACAGAAATTCATTTTCTTTCATCTCTAAAGGCTGGAAGTCCAAGATCAAGGTGGTGGCAGGGTTGCTTTCTCCTGAGGGCTTTCTCCTTGGCTGCAGATGGTCGCCTTCTTGCTGTGTGCTCGTACAGTCTTTGCTCTGTGTGCATTCATCCCTGGTGTCTGTCTTCTTATATGGACACCAGTCATAATAGATTAGGGCCCCACCTTCATGACCTTCTTTAACCTTAATTGCCTCCATGAGCCACTTTGAAGGTTTTCCCACTAGCTAAAAACTAGACAATTTGAGCATTGATAAGAATAATAACAGCAGTGGATTTAAATCTATGAATTCATAATGGTCTTAATATTCTGAAAACTGGTCAAGAAAAAGAAAGAAGTAAGCATTTATTTTTTCTTACCTGTGCAAACTGTACCTAGGTAACCTGGCTGAGTAACATGGCTTGACTGTGAATGTAATGATATAGTTGATGAGAGAAAAAAAAAATTTTTTTAAGCTTATTTATTTTGAGAGAGTGAGACAGAGAACACACACAAGCTGGGGAGGGGCACAGAGAGGGAGAGACAGAATCCCAAGCAGGCTCTGCCCTGTTAGCGGAGAGCCTGACTCAGGGCTCAGACTCATGAACCATGAGATCATGACCTGAGCCAAGATCAAGAATTGGTCACTCAGCTGACTGAGCCACCCAGGCGCCCTATGAAAAATTTTCTTTTAACATGTAACAGTGGCCATTAATAAATGAAGAAAGTGGCAAAGTAGAATACCACCATTTTATATAGGTCTAATAAGATAATGAATAGACCTAGGCAGTGTTCATAAGTGGCCACTAAGAAGAGTGACAACCACACTGTTGAGCAAGTCGCCAATCATCATCAGTAGAAATGCAGATAGTTTTTTTTTTTAAGTTTATTTATTTATTTTGAGAGAGTGCATAAGTGTGCACAAGCTGGGGAGGGGCAGAGAGAGAGGGAATGAGAGAGAATCCCAAGCAGGCTTTGCATTGTCTGTCCAGAGCCCAGTGGGGGGCTTGAACTCATGAAACCATGAGATCATGACCTGAACCAAAATCAGGAATTGGACACTTAACTGCCTAAGCCACCCAGGCTCCCCAGAAATGCAGACACTTCTGCCTTATCCATTTTGCTATCAGGATCACCAAGGAAAACAAAATGCAGTCAAGCACTGGCTGAAACAGCACTTTACTCACGTTGAGAAGAAGCACAAGATCAGCTTCAATTGTAGGCATACGTCCCCCATAGCAAGCAGTCACTCTCTGCAGTTGATGCAGAGAGATTGGGCTGCATACACCCATCTTGTGCCAAAGAATGACTTCATCTTGTCCCCACAGAGGACAAATGTAGTAGTGGGGTTTGCCAGGTGCAAATACACATATACTTACACAATAAAAGAGTACACACTGAGTCTGAAACAGGGCAAGGTATTCCCACACAAGGTCATAAATCCAACACACGCTGGGAAACACTTTCTTAGTAAGAAAGTGTTCCATGCCGAAAGCTGAGAGGGAGTTGAAAGACTATACAGGAGACTGCCTTCTCAACAGTACTTTATTATCTCCTATAGGAAGTATACACATGCACCCCACCCCCATTTGAACTTGAATCAGGTCAAACTTCTGGCTCTAATAGCCAGTTTATATGAAATATACGGGATAGAGGAACCTGTTACATGACATGCAGTTAGAAAATTCAAAATGTGGGAAACTGCAGGAAAAAACTATTTTTTTCCAACTAATAAATTGTAGTGGGATGGGGATAATTATGGATTCAAAGAGAGACTTAGACATAGCAACCAAATGCAATGTTTGCACCTTGTTTGGATCCTCTTTTGAACAAAACAACTAAAAAGAGACAGTTGGAGAAATGTGATTACAATCCATTTAGTTTTCCGTTGGTGTATAACAACTTATTCCAAAACCTAACAACTTGAAACAGTAAACATTATCTTGTAGTTTCTGTGGGTCAGGAGTCCAGGAGTGTCTTAATTGGGTCATCAGGCTCAGGGATTCACAGGGCTGCATTCATCTGAAATCTTCATGAGAAGAATTCACTTCCTGCATAGTGATTCTTAAGATTCACTTCCTCTCTGATGGTTGACTCCCTTAGTTTCTTGCTAAATAGGGTTCTCCACAGAGCATTTCACAACATAACAAGCTGACATCCATGAGAAGGAATAAGCAAGAGAATAAAAGAGGGAGAGCAAGATGAAAGCCAGTGTCTTTTTGTAACCTAACCTCAAAAATAACATCCCAACACATTTGCTATATTGTGTTCATTAGAAGACTTTCTGCATCTAGTCTGTACTCACAGCGGGGCACAGGACATAAATACTGGGAGACATTTCAGAGGCTGCTTACTGAAGACTGTAAATATAGTAATATTAAGGAATTTTTGGCTTTAGAAAGTAAGGTAATTATGGTTATTTTTTAAAGTTGCGATTATTGTGGTAATGCTTGAAAAGAGTTCATATCTTTTAGGGTTCCATACTGAAATATTTCCAGCTGAAATAGAATAAGAGGTCCAGGGCTTGTTTCAAAAGAATCTAGTGAGAGACTGGCAGGAATAGAGAGGATGGCAGAAGGATTATAGAAGAAACAAGATTGTCTGTGTACTGATAATTGTTGGACCTAGACGATAAGTGTACTGTTATCTCTTTCATTGCTTTTGTTTTTCATTTTCATTTAAAAGGTGAAAAGCAAAATGAAATAAGTAAGTGAATGACAAAAGAATGCCTTTAGTACCAAATTATATGTTCATGCCTTGGTACACTGTTACATTTTTAGATTTTGGAAAGATTTTTTTTCATTTTATTTTTTATTGTGGGTAAAAAAATATATATATATCTCATAAAATTTACCATTCTAACCATTTTTAAGCATACATTTCAGTGACATTAAGTATGTTCACATTGTTGTGCAACCATCACTGCCCTCTGATGTCAGAACTTTTTTCATCTTCCCAAACTAACACTCTGTATCCCTTAAACACTAACTCCCCATTCCTACCTGCTCCCAGTCCTTGGCAACCACCGTTCTACTTTCTGTCACTATGGATCTGACCACTCTAGCTATCTCATATAACTGGAGTCATATAATATTGGTACATTTCTATCTGGCTTATTTCACTTAGTATAATGTTTTTAAGGTCTGTTTCTGTTATAGCATGTGTCAATATTTTCTTTCTTTTTAAGGCTGAATAATATTCCATTTTATGTACATACCACATTTTGTTTATCCACTCATATCTGTTGATGAACACTTGGGTTGCTTTTACCTTTTGGCTGCTGTGACTAATGCTTCTCTGAACACGAGTGCACAGGTATCTTTTTAGATCCCTGCTTTCAGTTGTTTTGTGGACATACCCAGAAATGGAATCACTAGATCAAATTGTGGTTATAGATCTCTTTTTTGAGGAACAACCATACTGTTTTCCAAATGGTTGTACCATTTTCCATTCCCATCAGCAATGCCCAGGATTTCCAATTTCTCTCTATCCTTGCTAACACTTGTAATTTTCTGTTTTGTTTTTGTTGTTTTGTTTTGGTTTGTTTATAACCATCCTAATGGATGTGACGTGGTATCTCACTGTGGTTTTGATTTGCATTTTCCTAATTAGTAGGGTTGAGGATCTTTTCATGTTCTTATTAGCCATTTGTATATCTTCTTTGGGTAAATTTCTTTTCAAGTCCTTTGCCTATTTTTGAATTCTGTAAGGGTGTTTTTAAATTTTTTTTTTTTTTTTTCAAAGTTTATTTATTTTTGGGACAGAGAGAGACAGAGCATGAACGGGGGAGGGGCAGAGAGAGAGGGAGACACAGAATCGGAAACAGGCTCCAGGCTCTGAGCCATCAGCCCAGAGCCTGACGCGGGGCTCGAAGTCACGGACCGCGAGATCGTGACCTGGCTGAAGTCGGACGCTTAACCGACTGCGCCACCCAGGCGCCCCTGTAAGGGTGTTTTTAAATAGAAAAGATAAACACTTAAGTCTGCCTACTAGCACACTTGCCATGGTGTATCATTGCTGTTTTTAGTTTTGTATTCATCATTATAAATGAAGCTTCTTGAGGCATGGACTGTTTGTCTTCTCTCCTTGTTACCTTGGTGCTGCCTAGAACATAGTAAGAAGTGAATCCAAAAATTAAAGGAATTCTGTCATTTTGTGTTCTGAAAACATATACCCAAATTTAACCCTGGGATTTTAATCTCACAGTTTCTGTGGTATAGAGAAATGTGAAAGAGAATACCTACCAGCACTGTTCCCTTAAATCACCTAATTTCATCTCATTCAAAAACTACTCCCTTCATTCCTTACTCCCAAGTACTCAGAAATAATGGGGTATTTGTAAAAATGAGCATGACCATATGAATAAGTATTGCTCATCTTGTATAAGTTTTTAATTAAAGCATACATTACTAAAAAATACTTTGGTACAGATATTAACAGTGGTGTAACTAAGAATTTTAGCAAGTTTAGGTATAATTAATAATTACAGTTAAATTGTTAGTCTACATTTAGGAAACATAACAATCTGTATCTTCTTTTTTGGTATTTGAAAGGTTGCTCTTTGATGAAGACACATCTCTTAGATCTGAGTTCAGTCTCCATCCTGGTATAAGTGGCAGGTGCAAAGGTGAGAAATAATTTTTTTCACTAAGTAGTCACTTTAATTTCCAAAGTGTTAATATTCTACTAACTTATCCTTTTATAGTTAGTTTTGTTTTTAACTTTACACAGAATTAGTTTCTTGTACTCATCTGTAATAGACCCTGAGGTCTATTAAGATCTATTACTATAACAATAGCAAGGGGAATTCTAACTTCAGGCTCCTAAAGGGGGCTACAGAGATAGGCCAATGATACCCAGATAGCTCTTCTCCTTGCAAAAATTTCCAGTTTAACCATACTACTTGCATATTTGCAGAAGTGAATAGTACTTTTTAATAACCAGTCTGAGGCACTTGGGTGGCTCAGTCGGTTAAGCGTCCAACTTCATTGCAGGTCATGATCTCACATTCGTGGGTTCAAGCCCCACGTTGGGCTCTGTGCTGACAGCTTAGAGCCTGGAGCCTGCTTCAGATCCTGTGTCTCCCCCTCTCTCTGTCCCTCCCCCACTCGCACTCTGTGTGTGTGTGTCTCTCTCTCTTTCTCTCTCAAAAATAAAATAAACATTAAAAAAAAATTTTTTAAATAACCAATCTGATTATTTCAGGCTGAAATTAAGGTCCAAATATCCTTGGTTTATTTATATATATTAAATTTTTAAATTTGAGTACAGTTGACACACACTGTCACATTAGTTTCATGTGTACAACATAGTGATTTAACTTTTGTATAGGTTATGCTAGGCTCACCACAGTGTTAGCTACCATCTGTAACATACATTATTGCATTATCATTGACTGTGTTCCCTATGCTGTGCCTTTTATTCCTGTGACTTATTCATCCCATAACTGGAAATCTGTATCTTCCATTCTCTTTCACCATTTTTTTCCATTCCTCCCACCCCTTTCCCTTCTGGCAACCATCAGTTTCTTCTCTGTATTTACAGGTCAGATTCACCTTTTCTGTGTGTATTTATTTGTTTTGTTTTTTAGACTCCACATATGAGTGAAACCATATGATATTTGTCTTTCCTGGTCTGACTTATTATACACTATTAGCAAAGTAGCAGAAAGAAACTAAGAAAACAATCCTATTTACAACTACAGCAAAAAGAATAAAATACCTAGGAGTAAATTTAACCAAGGAGATGAAAGAATTATCCTCTGGAATCACATAAACAAATGGAAAGATACTCCATGCTCATGGATTGGAAGAATTAATATTGTTAAAACACCCGTATGATCCAAAGACATCTACAGATTTAGTGAATCCCTATCAAAATACCAACAACATTTTTTCACAGAACTGGAACAAATAATACTAAAATTTGTATGGAACCACAAAAGAGCTCAAATAGCCAAAGAAGTCTTGAGAAAGAAGAACAAAGCTGGAGGTATCACAATCCCAGATTTCAAGATACACTGCAAAGCTGTAGTAATCAAAACAGGATGGGTACTGGCACAAAAGATTACTGGAACGGAATAGAGAACCCAAAAATAAACCCACACTTATGAGGCCAATTAAACTATGACAAATTAGGAAGAATATGCAGTGGGAAAAAGATAGTCTTTTCTGTGCAATGGGGAAAAGATAGTCTTTTCAATAAATGGTGCTGGGAAAACTAGACAGCTATAAGCAGAACAATGAAATTAGACCAGTTTCTTACACCATATACAGAAATAAATTCAAATGGATTAAAGACATATATGAGACTTGAAACCATAAAAATTCTAGAAGAGAACACAGGTATCAGCCCTAGCAACATTTTTCTAGCTAGTTGTCTCCTAAGGTAACGGAGACAAAAACAAAAATAAACTGTTGGGACTACATCAAAAGAAACCATCAACAAAACAAAAAGGCAACCTACGGAACTGGAAAAAAATATTTGCAAATGCTATCTCTGATAAGGCGTTAATTTACAAAATATATAAAGAACTTAAACAACTCAACACCTAAAAGAGCAAATAACCCAAGTAAAAAATGGGCAGAGGACTCGAACTGACATTTTTAAAAAAGAAGACATACAGATGGCCAACAGACGTATGTCTTTTGCTAAGTATCGCTAATCATCAGGGAAATGCAAGTCAGAATCACAATGAGATTTTACCTTAGACCTGTCAGAATAGCTAAAATCAAAACAGCAAGAAATAACAAGTGTTGGTGAGGATATAGAGAAAAAGCAACCCTTGTGCGCTACTGGTAGGAATGTGAATTGGTACAACCACAATGGAAAACAGTGTGGAGGTTCCTCAAAAAATTAAAAATAGTAATGCCATATGATCCAATAATTCCGCTACTGGACATTCACCCAAAGAAAATAAAAGCCCTAATTTTAAAAGACATATGTACCCTTATAGTTACTACAGCATTATTTATAGTAGCCAGGATATGAAGTAACCTAAGTGTTCATTGATAGAAAAATGGATAAAGGAGTTGTGGTATATATACACAGCAGAGCAGTACACAGCTATAAGAAAGAAAGCTCATACCAGTTGCAACATGTGGATGGTCCTAGAGGGGATTATGCAAAGTGAAATAAGTCAGACTGAAAAAGACAAATACAATATGGTTTCATTGATATGTAGTACATATATTTTTAAAAAATACCTTTCACCTACCACTTTTCTATACTTCCTGGGTCCACTTCTAGATTTGTTTGTTTGTTTTAGAGAGAAAGCACACATGTGAGCATGGGAAAGGCAGAGGGAGAGAATCTTAAGCAGGCTCCATGCCCAGAGCGGAGGCCAATGCGGGGCTCAATCTTACAACTGTGAGATGATGACCTGAGCCGAAATCAAGAGTTGGTCGCTTAACCGACTGAACCACCCAGGCACCTTCTAGGTCAATTTAAATACTTCTAGAAAAATTCGTCACCAATCGTCACTGTTCAAAAAGAGCAATTCTGCAGTAGCTGTTTAAGTGGTAGATTATTTTCTTCTGTGCTTTCTTCTTGTGAACCATTTTTAATTTTTATGGATATCTGAAAATAGGTGTGGAAAAGAAGAAAAGTTTCTTTTTTTAAAATGTTATTTAAGAGAGAGAGAGAGAGAGCGCATGCAAGCCAGCAGGGGAGGCAGAGAGAGAGAGGGAGAGAGGGAATTCCAAGCAGGCTCCATGCTGTCAGCCCAGAGCCTGAGGCAGGGCTCAGTCCCACAAACCATGAGATCATGACATGAGCTGAGGCCAAGAGTTGGGCACTCAATCTGTTGAGCCCTCCAGGCACCCTGCCACTGTTTAAAATACCATTATTGTGGGGGCAGATACATTGTAGGGCATATATATATATATGGTATATATACCACTATATATATATAGTCTTTCCACTTTTTTTGTTTCTTTGATCTCTTTGGCTTTTTTTACTGCTGTGCCGTCACTGCATTATTTTATAAACCTTGGTTTTAAGTACATTTCTGTATCTGGTAGGGAAGATACCTTCCCACAGAGAGTAGCTGGCCATAGCATTCATCCTGAGCTCCTTGGTACAAACAGCAAGCTCAGTGAAGTGTGAGACCCACTGAGAGCTTCCAGTGTACCCTCTTCAATCTTTTTGTTGGATTTGCTCTGAGCTGGGTGGTTTTCTGAGATTCTGATGGAAGAAATCCAAATAGTTACTTCTGAAGGAGCCCCTCCTTTTCCTTTGTTGAGTGACATGCTGTTTACCAATGTTTGGTTTCCCTTTTTTAAAAAAATGTTTATTTTAAGAAAGAGACGGGATCCATGCACGTGCATGTGAGTACAGAAGTGGGAAAGGGGCAGAGAGAGAGAGAGAGAGAGAGAGAGAGAGAGAATCCCAATCAGGCTCTGCGTTGTCAGCACAGAGCCCAACGTGGGGCTTGATCCCACAAACTACGAGATCATGACCTGAACTCTGGCTCAAGAGTCAGATGCTCAACCAACTGATCATTCAGGCACCTCTGGTTTCCCTTTAATACATTCTCATTTTGATCCTTGGTGGGTATATTTCATTTTTTCTCATTGCTGCTTCAGATTTTATTCAAAAAAAAAAAAACTCTTTTGTTTGGATTCTTTTCAGGAACTAAGAAGAGAAGAAAAGTTAAAATAGGAGCTCAATTTCCCATCTTAAAAACACAAAACTCTGACTGTTTTTGTATTTTATACTAGCATTACAAGTTTTCAAAAATGACCTAAAATGAAATTAAAAAAAAAGAAAATACTCCTTCTAGTGGGGCTTAAGTCTGTATATTGTCTTTACTTATCCTTTGCATTCATTCATCCTGAAACAATAAATATCAAGTGTTGTTTTATTCCAGTGTAGTATATATGTTTCTTTGAAATTAATAACTTAAAAACTTTGGTATACAGAAGTGGCAGTTAGGAAATTATAATTCACAAAATAAATTTAAATGACATTTTGTAGTTTCTATAAAATCATAGAGCTGTTGCCAAAGCAGAGCAATGAGACTATTTTCAAAGGATTTATGATTGTTTCATTCTAGGCAAACTTTCTCCTGAGATTCAACTTGGGTTTAAACTGAGAGATAATCCCCAAGAGCAAATGAGTAAAAATAAGATAATGCCTCTTAATGACAAGGCAGTCTTACAGGTAGGTAGCATGTTGATTAAATACATACTTATTAAAAATTGGAAATGCTATTTCAAAGAGTGACAAATTACTAATGATTAATTCTTTTTGTCTGTTATTTTCTTTCTTCCCTTGCTCAGTTTTTTACCGTTTCTTAGCCATTCTGTTTCTTTGTTGTAACTTTGGTGAAAGCCTTATTTATTTATTTATTTATTTGTTTGTTTGTTTATTTTTATTAAAAAAAATTTTTTTTAACATTTATTTATTATTGAGAGAAAGAGAGCATGAGCAGGGGAGGGGCCGAGAGATGGGGAGACACAGAATTTGAAGCAGGCTCCAGGTTCTGAGCTGTCAGCACAGAGCCCGACGCAGGGCTCAAACTCACAAACCACGAGATCATGAGCCGAAGTCGGACGCTCAACTGACGTCGGACTCTCAACCGACGGAGCCACCCAGGCGCCCCAAGCCTCTTTTTTTTAAAGGGGGATGTTGAAAATGTCTCATTTCTTCCTCTCTTTGCTTTCCTTATCTATCTCTCTTTCATGTGGAACTTCTGGGTATATACCCAGAATAAGTGAAAGCAGTGACTCCAAAATATATTTGTACATCCATGTTCACTGAAACATTATTCAAATAGCCAAAAGGTGATAGTAGCACAAGCATCCATCAACAGTTGAGTGGATAAACAAAATGTGGTACATACATAAAATGGAATTAAAAAAAGGAGATAGTGATTCATGGTACAGCATGGGTTAACCTTGAAGACATGATAAGTGAAATAAGTTCAGACACAAAAGGACAAATATTATATGGTTCCTTTTATATTAGGTATTTAGTTTCAGAGCAACAGAAAGTAGAAGAGTAGGTACCAGGGGTTGGGAGAGGGGTGAATGGGGAGTTAGTACTTCATAGGTATCGAGTTTCAGTTGGAAAAGATGAAAAAGTACTCTAGCTGGATGTTGATGATGGTTGGACAACAGTGTGCACAAAATGCCACAGAACTGTATGTATAAAATGGTTATGATGGTGAATTTTGTGTTATATATATATTTTACCACAACAAAAAATGCTAAGAAACAATAACATAAGATTATTTTAAATGTTAAATTTTTAATTCTTGTATTAGCATTTATCATTTAGAAACAAAATCTTCCCCCCCGCCCCCAGCAACCTCAAGATGAAATGGAACAAAGTCAAGCTCTATTCCAGTAAGTATATTAATTTCTGGCTTTGTTATATTGTAGATTTTTTTTGTAATTTTACACACTAAAACAAGTCTTCATTTTCTCAGGAGTTTTAGAATTATTGTATTTTTTTAAATGGTTGTCCCTTTAAAAAATAAAATAAAATAAAAACAGAGAGGGAGGCTAACCATAAGAGACTCTTAATTATAGAGAACAAACTGAGGCTTGATGGAGGGAAGTGGGTGGGGGATGGGCTAAATGGGTGATGGGCATTAAGGAGGGCGCTTGTTGGGATAAGCACTGGGTGTTATATGTAAGTGGTGAATCACTTAGATCTACTCCTGAAAGTGTACTCCTGAAAGTGTACTACACTGTACATTAACTAACTTGAATTTAAATAAAATCTTGGAAGGGGCGCCTGGGTGGCTCAGTCGGTTAAGCGGCCGACATCGGCTCAGGTCATGATCTCGCGGTCCGTGAGTTCGAGCCCCGCGTCGGGCTCTGTGCTGATAGCTCAGAGCCTGGATCCTGTTTCAGATTCTGTGTCTCCCTGTCTCTGACCCTCCCCCGTTCATGCTCTGTCTCTCTCTGTCTCGAAAATAAATAAACGTTAAAAAAAAAAATTTAAAAATAAATAAAATCTTGGAAGAAAAACAAATGCCCCTTTAGCAGCATAAGTGTTATTTACAAATATTCTAGATAAGTTTCATTTCATGAGGATTGGTTCATATTAAGTTGATTTCTCTATTAATGTTATTTAAAAAGTAAATTTATAGCATGACATGAAGGAAGAATTTGTAGACCTTATTGAAATTAGACTTTGTAGAATTATTGTATTTTAAAAGGCTTTATCCTTTCAGTTTTTTTTTGAACAATGGTTCGCATGGCACCTGGGTGGCTCAGTCAGTTAAGCATCAGACTGTGGCTCAGGTTATGATCTCACAGTTGGTGAGTTTGAGCCCTGCATCAGGCTCTCTGCTGTCAGCTTGGAGTCCACTCTGTCTCCCTGTCTCTGCCCCTCCTCCACTTGTTGTCTCTCTCCCTCAAAACTAAATAAACATATTAAAAAAAAACAAAAAACGGTTCTCAAAGTATGGTCTGCAGACCCCTTCAGAGTCCTTGAGACTTTTTCTAGAGGGTCTGTGAGATCAAAACTATTTTCATGGGAACCTGGGTGGCTCAGTTGGTTGAACATCTGACTCGTGATTTCAGCTCAGGTCATGATCTCATGGTTCCTGAGATTGAGCCCTGCATCAGGCTCTGCGCTGAAGCTCCGAGCCTGCTTGGGATTCTCTTTTTCTTCACTTCTCTTATCTCCTCCCCTGATTGTGCTTTCTCTCTCTCTCTCAAAAGAAATAAACTTAAAAAATTTTTTTAAAAAGGCATTTTCATAATAATACTACACATTATTTGCCTCTTTCATAGTATTGACATTTGCACATACAGTGCTAAAGTAAGTGGTGGGTAAAATGCTGGAGCCTTAGTAAGAATCAGGGCAGTGGCACCCATTAGTATTAGTAGTCACTGTAATTTTCACTCCCATGAACTAGCACTTAAAAAAGAAAAGGAAGAAAAACTCAGCTTCACTTAATGCATTTGATGAAGCAGAAAGGTTATTGTTTTATTGAATTCCTACCCTTGAATATATATCTTCTTGATGTGCTGTGCAGTGATGGGGAAGTATGCCTAAGTACTTCTGTGCATACTGAAGCATGATAGTTGTCTTAAGAACACTTGTGCATTTGTTTGAATTATAAACATTGTAAGAAAATTAGCTCACTTTTTCTTTGAACTTGGAAGAATAATTGACAGACAAAATAACATTCATACTTGGGTATATGGCAGACATGGTCTTGAAAATGAATGAAGTAAGCCAGTCACTTCAAGGAAAAGCTTATGATATTTGTTGCCAATGAAAAAGTTC
This sequence comes from Prionailurus viverrinus, assembly GCF_022837055.1. NCBI lineage: Eukaryota > Metazoa > Chordata > Mammalia > Carnivora > Felidae > Prionailurus > Prionailurus viverrinus. Next base: position 140,356,834 of record NC_062561.1, on the reverse strand, counting down.
TAGCTTTCAAGTGAAAATAAGAGGTTAGGAAAACTTGTTTTTACCACCTCAACCTTGATGGCTTCCCAGTACTTAAAATTTTCCAGTGAGATCAGTGGATCCAGTGAGATCATATTTATAAAAGTGATCTTTCTGATTTTTAATAATCTGTCAGTATAAGGAAGATCTGCATAACTCAGTGAATTAGTATTTTCTAAAAGACAAATGCATAATGTCACAAAATCACATGCAGGTGAAAGATCCATTCAAAGTGCAAATAGACCATTGGGTTATAATGTGACAGAATACAAAAAGTTCGTTGGTGTTTCAATTTCTACATTTCCAATTCACCTGTAAAGTTATTCCTTTTAGAGTTTTGGTGTGATACTAGAGTTATCCAAAAAGACTGCTAAAATACTCCTTCCTTTTCCAACTGCATACCTGTACGGGGCCAGATTTTTGTTATATACTTCAAATAAAACAGTATTTGTATGGTGGGGCACCTGGGTGTCTCAGTTGGTTGAGTGTTTGACTCTTGATTTCGGCTCAGATCCTAATTCCAGGGTCATGGCAAGCCCCAGGTCAGGCTCTGTGCTGAGCATGGAGTCTCTCTCCCTCCCTCTCCCTCCCTCCCTTCCTCCCTTCCTCTCTCTCTCTCTCTCTCTCTCTCTCTCTCTCTCTCTCTCTCTCCCCCTTGCCCCTTTCCTCCCCACCCCCAGATCTCTCTCTCAAAACAAACAAAGAACTAAAAAAACAATGCTTGGCAAAAAATTGAATGCAGTAGCAGATAATGAGATGACAACTGGCTTTTATCGAAGCCATAGTTTTTTCAAAATGTTAAATAATGCCACATTTTCATTTTGAAAAATATAATAAATTTTCATAAAATTATATTAACGTTACTGGATTATTGTTTTTTTATTTTTATTTATTTTTAATTTTATTTTTTTTATGTTAATTCCAGTATAGTTAACATACAGTGTTATATTAGTTTCAGGTATATGATGTAGTGATTCAGCAATTCTGTATCTTACTCAGTGCTCATCGTGATAAATGTACTTTCACTGTTATTTTTAAGTTAATGATTATTTTTTAAAATTTCTCTATTTTAAATTTTACATAAATATAAATATATTTACAAATAATATAAAATTATAAAAATTATATTAAATATAATATATTGCATGTAAATAAAAGCCATTTGAGTTTCTCAGTAATTTTTAAGAGTGTAAAGGAGACCAAAGAACAAAAAGTTTGAGAACCAGCCTATTAAAATAACTCTATTATTGAATGTATTAGCACTGTAAGTTCATCTACAGAAATGGAGGAAGAAAGAAGACTAGGTAAGGCTAACACAGCATCCATGCCCTAGAGACCCATTGTTAACATTTTGGTACATTTTATTTCAGGCTTTTTTATAGTTTTACTTCTGTTTATATTTTTTTGCAAAATTAGAGTCATTCTATAATTTTTTGTTTCCTTTTTAAAAATTTTTAGTAATTATCAAATTATTTTCTTATGTGATTAATATTATTTAAAAACATGAATTTTGGTGACCTCACAGTATTTCACTGTATAACTTGACTGTATACTAATAATCATTTAATTATTCCTCTGTTAGACGTGTACATTATTTGCTCTGTTACTTAATATAAATAACTATTTTTTAATAATTTAGTTGAAAGTTTGCTCTATTTTCAGACTTATGTCTTAAATTCTCCTTTGTAATTAAGGAAAAACATTCAGTCGTTGACTCAGACTATGATTTTATTTTGTTTTAAGTCAGCTTGTTCTTCTCAAAGAATCACATTTTAGGGGAAAAAAATCAACATTCATTCCTATTTGCCTCATAGAAGTTATTCTGTATGAGCAGCTTCAGTTCCATTTTCAAGGTAGCGTATATTGATCACTTCTGTTTTTAGACAGGAGAAAGTGTTCAATTAATTATTCTTGCTTAGGCTTCAAGTAACCATGCCTGATGTGTAAAACTTCTCTCAAAACAGCTGGAACAAGAGGGTTTTGTTCTTTTTTTAAGAGAAATATCTTGATTGCCTTTGTGTAGTAAATTAGATTAAGGAAAAAATAATTAACTGAGTGCTTTTCTTCAGTCAACTTTTAATTATCCCAGGGCAGATGATAAAATTGCAGGGTAGCATGACTCCTATTTTGCTTTCAATCTCTTTCCATCAATATTTCATATGTGTTCTTTGCCTACTGTGAAATACAAGATATTATAAATATCTGAGAATTTTCTCATTAGTGACTTTCACTTACATTTAAAACTATAATGACAAGCTTTCAATGTATTGTAGGATTTCGATAACCGAGATACATAAACCAGGACCAATTTTTCTCCCCCACTATCCTTGGTACTGTCATCCCAAAGTGATTTCTACATCTAAATGTAAGGTTATCATGTTTACACTCCTGAACTTCACCATTAAGTTTTCAGCTTGTTCATTTTTGTAAATACTTGAAGTATAAATGTTAGCAAATTGGTAGTAATTGTAAAAGTAATTAAAATGATGGACCAAAAAAAATCATGCAATTTTGAAATTCCTTTAAATGAAAAAAAAAAGTTTAAATTGTATTTGAATGAGAAAGTGTTTTTTTCTTAACGTTTCAAAATTTGTATCTATTTATTAATTGATTGATTTTTTAGGCATAGAAAAAGTTTTCCAGTGGTCACTGAATCATTTCCCCAGGCTGAACTTTCACTGAACCACCGAAGCATTCAAGGTATGTTTTTATGGGTAGAGTCATACAAAGTAAATTTTTCTTTGCCTAAAAATAGAAGGCTTAGTTAGATATGGATTTATTTGCGTTAATGGCTCTCAGAAGGCCAAATGAGTAGGAAGTTAAAAGTGTGGGAAATGCAAGACATTTGGCCTTCTGAAAGCCACGCATGCCATATGATGCTGTTGCTATCTGTGCATTCTTACCACCACCCTCACTGAACTTCTGAGTTGCAAGCCTTTAAAAGTGCCATGGGCACCAGGATTTTGACTTCGTGGTTTTTCTTGCTGCCATGAAGCTGCTGTGACTAGACGCTCCTTTTCCCCTCTGGCACTTCACTGCAACTCCCTCATCCTTTTATTCCTTTCAGAGTGTTCAGAACAGGAAGCTCATTTTATTATCATCCTAGACTTTAGGTTAAATTACATGTAAGGAAACTATTAAATTGTTAGCTAGTATTGCTAGCTCTGTTCTAATACAATCGTTCAAAAGTAATACTAACCAAATTGTAGAATGATCAAAATAAACAAATTAGTAATTGTTGTAATTGTTGATGAGTTAAAATTTAGCTCCTCTGAGCATTTTCTTCTCATTTGGCACTTTAGAATTCTTTTTTCCTACATTCATGTTACTACTACATTTTGTCTCAAGTGTTAGTAGGAAATGTACAAAATCTTTTAATAATTTATTAAAAGACCAAAACTCCACAAAATTTTTTTAATTTGTAAAAAATGTTTTAAGTAAATTTTGTAGCTAGAAAATGAGAATTTCCTCTAAATAACATTTATTTTTAATATAATAGTCAAACTAGTATACTATATTTTATTATACCAGCTTGTCAAATTTTAAAAATAGTAAGTATTAGCATAGAAGAATGATCATTTTTGGTGATGAGGTGATTAAAAACAATATAGAAGGAGGTGGTTTTGAGGATTTGCTTTACAATTTAGAGAAGGCAAAAGTAGATGAAGTCTTTTTCTGTGTTTTTAAACTAACTCCCCAAGGATCAGATAGTTAAAAAAAAAGAGATAATTGAAAATGTATCTATTGTATTACAGTGTTTCTTTCATTTGTGCTAAAATTTTAAACAACTAGAGATAAGATTTTAAATGATAAGATATACACAACATCATGTATTATCATCATTGCTTGGCACAAAGAATTCTAATGCAAGGATAAGAAGTTATTTATTCATAATAACTTTTTGCTCTTCATCCTGTGAGGGTGTGCAATGCCATGATGTTAGCCTTCCTAGCTGATTTTCATAGCTTTGTCATCATCAAATGGCAAAGGTAAAACAAAACAAAAAAACAGTAAGAGGCAGATTTTTGCACCATGTGATAAGCGTATTTATGCTTATTTTTTCCTGAAAAACCTGTGTTGCTTGTGAGGATGCATGGTAAGGTTACCAGACAATTACTTGGATTACGCTGTAGCTCTAGATACTGCCTAATCAAAAGAAACCAGTGAATGATTCAAGCATATGCCTGAAACTCCAAAGAGCCCTAATTTCCTACCTAAGTATGTCAGAGTACCTGGTCCTTGATGGTGAAGGTATGAAGCAAGAGGAATGGAATTTGAGAAATACCTTTTTTCCTGATCCTCCTTCAACTTCACTTGGTATGAATTGCAGAGGGAGCAGAGTGAGGAGGTAAAGGGGAAGTCATATTTAGGACAACCTCCTGATTCCTTTTGGCCCCTACATGGGGTGTTCCTTTACATGCCTAACTTGACAGCATAAATTAATTTATATTCTATTACCCATAATGGAGAAGATAATGACCCTGAGAAAGGAGATAAGATTTTGTGCTCTTTGTACTTACCTATTCTTAGAATCACTCAGCCGAAATAGAGAAGCTGGGTTTTAGCTGAACCAATTCTAAATAATTATAATTTTACCTATCTTCATGTAAAGTAGTATATTTTAAAGAAGTGGAAAAAAATTTTTTTTGTTTATTGCCAGTGTAATGATACTTTTATATCAATAAATAGGTATAATATTTATAAAATATTTTATAAATCACACGAATGTCTGAGGGAGTCATTTCAAGTTACATGATTAAGAAATGGTAAGTGAGAGGGTATGTTTTTAGTGCTTTAATAAAACTGGAGTAAAATGTATGGTTATCTTCTAGGGCCTGAGGCTGAAAATCCTGAAATTTTACCACACCCAGAAAAGGTTGGTCTATATAACAGAGATTGGCTATGCAGATCATGTGTTTAGATTTTTAAAACATTATATTGATTAAAGTTTAGCCATTTAGATTCTTTCCCTCTGTGAGAATATGACTAAACCATTTCAGTAAATAGAAATGTATCCTTGTCTAACAACCCCTTCCAGTATTTGTTCTTCCTTTATCTTTAATAGTATTCTCTTGATCTGTGTTTCTTTTTTGTATTTTAATTCCAGTGTCATTAACACAGAGTGTTATATTAGTTTCAAGTGTACAATGTAGTGACTGAAGAACTCTATAAATTACTCAGTGTTAAGCAAGATAAGTGTATTCTTAATCCTCTTCACCTATTTCACCCCTACCCCCATCTCCCTCCCCCCGATAAGCATGTTTGTATTTTATAGTTAACTGTCTGTTTTTTGGTTTGTCTCTTTTTGATTTGTTCATTTGTTTTGTTAAATTCCACATATGAGTGAAATCATATGGTATTTGTCTTTGACGAACTTACTTTGCTTAGCATTATACTCCAGATCCATCCATTTATTGCACATGGCAAGATTTCATTCCTTTTTATGGCTGAATAATATTCCATTATGTATATACCATTTCTTCTTTATCCATATATCAATGGACCTGCACTGCTTCTATAATTTGGAATTTCACAATTCGTGAGATCATGACTGGAGTTGATATGAAGAGTCAGTAAGACGCTTAACTGACTGAGCCACCCGGACACTTCTGTATACATTGTTTATATGTTTTAGATACTAATCCTTTATTGGGTATGTCATTTGCAAATATCTTTTCCCATTCAGTCTTTTAGTTTTGTTGATTGTTAATCGTTGCCTTAGCCGCATAGCTTTTTATTTGTAGTCCCAAGAGTTTATTTTTGCTTTTGTTTCTCTTGCTTTAGGAACCATATCTAGAAAAATATTGCTATGGGTGATATCAGAGACATTCCTGCCTGTGTTCTCTTCTATGATTTTTATGATTTTAGGTCTCACATTTAGGTTCTTAATCAGTTTTGATTTTATTTTTTGTGTATGGTATCACTGGTCCAGTTTCATTCTTTTGCATGTAGCTATTCAGTTTTCCCAGCACCATTTGTTGAAGACTTTTTCTCATTTCATTTTTTTGCCTCCTTTGTTGAAGATTAATTGACCATATCATCATGGGTTTATTTCTGGGCTTTCTGTTCTCTTTCATTGATCTGTGTGTCTGTTTTTGTGCCAATACCATACTGTTGTGATTATGACAGCTCTGTAGTATCACTTGAAAATTGGGATTGTGATACTTCCAGCTTTATTTTTCTTTTTCAAGATTGCTTTGGCTATTCAGGGTCTTTTTTTTTTTTTAATGTATCAATATGGCTTTTAATGAATTTTTATTGTTTGAAGTCAATACCAGTTAATTAAACATCACATAGCTCACATGTGAACTTTTGAAACAAAGTCACTTAAGGACTACCTATTTTTAAAAACATAATATAAAAAATATGTCCTTCCAAGCACTATTTCTGATAAAAAGTGTGTGTGAACTTGTTTACATTTTAGGACCTGTGGAAATTTGCTTATCACTGTGTATACTGGTTAACCTGATTATCTGCCACCAGCCTAGGATGAAAAATGAAATGTGAGAAATCCAAAAGTTAGTAACTTTGGAATGAAGATGGCTATTTGGGGTCTTTTGTGGTTCCATACAAATTTTAGGTTTATTTGTTGTAGTTCTGTGGAAAATGCTGTTGGTATTTTGATAGGGATTGCATTAAATATGTATTTTGCTTAGGGTAATAAGGGCATTTTAACAATATTTATTCTTCCTATCCATCAGCATGGAATGTCTTTCCATTTTTTTGTGTTGTTTTCAATTTATTTTATCAGTGCTTTATGGTTTTCAGAGTATAGGTCTTTTACCTCCTTGGCTAGGTTTATTCCTAGGTATTTTACTCTTTTTGGTGCAGTTGTAAATAGGATTGTTTTCTTAATTTCTCTTTCTGCTTCTTTATTATTAGTTAATGGAAATGCAATGGATTTCTGTATATTAATATTTTATCCTGCAACCTTCTGAATTATTAGGTCTGGTAGTTTTTTGGTGAAGTCTTTAGGATTTTCTAAATATAGTATCATGTCATCTACAAATAGTCAAAGTGTTACTTCTTCCTCACAGTTGGGATATCTTATTCTTTTTTGTTATCTGATTGCTGTGGCTAGGACTTCCACTAATAAAAGTGGTGAGAGTGGGGATCCTTGTCTCATTCCTAACCTAGGTGAGTATGACATCAGCTATGGGTTTTCCTATATGGACTTTATTATGTTGAGGTATGTTCCCTCTAAACCGACTTTGTTGAAGATTTTTATCATGAATAGGTGTTGTACTCTGTCAGATGTTTTTTCTGCATTGATTGAAATGATCATATGGTTTTTATCCTTTCTCTTGTTAATGTGATATATCATGTTGATTGTTTTGTAAATACTGAACCACCCCTTGCATCCTGGGAATAAATCCCACTTGACTGGGGTGAATGATTTTTTAATGTATTGTTAGGTTCAGTTTGCTAACATTTTATTGAGGATTTTTGCATTTGTGTTCATCAGAGATACTGGCCTGTCATTTTTTTTTGTGATGTCTTTATCTGGTTTGGGTATCAGGTTAATACTGGCCTCTTAGAATTAATTTGATAGCTTTCCTTCCTCTTCATTTTTTGGAATAGTTTGAGAACAATAGATATTAACTATTTTTTTTTTATGTTTATTTATTTTTGAGAGAGAGAAAGAGAGAGAGTGACAGAGTATAAGTGGGGGAGGGGCAGAAAGAGGGAGGCACAGAATCTAAAGTAGGCTCCAAGCTGCAAGCTATAGTCTGCCCCTCACCCACTACTGGGGCTGCATTTAGACTGGTGTGTGTTGTGGTTTTTCTTTCTCCCCAGGGCAGGAGTCCCTTTTGAAGGGGTGCTGGCCCCTGTCAGGGCAGCTTGTACACTCGGGAGTCTTCAGCATTTATTTATTTTTGGGACAGAGAGAGACAGAGCATGAACGGGGGAGGGGCAGAGAGAGAGGGAGACACAGAATCGGAAACAGGCTCCAGGCTCTGAGCCATCAGCCCAGAGCCCGACGCGGGGCTCGAACTCACGGACCGCGAGATCGTGACCTGGCTGAAGTCGGACGCTTAACCGACTGCGCCACCCAGGCGCCCCTACACTCGGGAGTCTTAATTGCATCTCTTTGGATGGGCTGTGACTGAGAGCTTTTTGGAGGGGGTGGATCCAAAAAGTGCTTAGGGGTGGGACCACAGTGTTACCAAGATTTGCTCCCAGTCCTGTGCAGGTGGGGACCAAGCCTGGTAGGGTTGGAAGGGAGGATCCATAAAATCCATGGGAGCAGGTGTATTGTTAGAAGTTAGGTAACAACTGTCTGTATCCGACTGGTCCCCCTATATGGCCAGGTATTTAGTATGGGGAAGGAAATGGCACCTGCCACCTACTTTGTTCCTGGAGAAGTCTTCCAACTATCCCTGCACCTCTGGCACACATTCTGAGATGAGTAAACAAATTTCCCACCCCTGTTCCCCAAGTATTTTCCAAACTGCTGCTTCTATGGTATATCTCTGTAGGCTATTTTTTTGTGCTGTCTCTTTAAGTGTGGGGACTTAGTTTCCTTTTACCCTCCTGGCTCTCCAAGAGGTGAGCCTATTGATTTTTAAAGTTCTAGGTTTTAAGTCCCACTGGTTGTGAAAACCCATGAAATTCAGCCCCTCTGGTTTTCAAAGCCAAATGTTACAGGGATTTATTTTACCTGGGTCCCTTCCCGTCAGTGTGATGGTATGTTTCTCTCTTCTCTCCATCCCCTGGAGTTCTTCCCTCAGGGAAGATTCCGCAGGTCTGTTTAGCTCCCCACTGCATCTCTGTCCTTCCTATACTCTTCAGTGTGGCCTCTTCTCTATAATTACCTATGGAGTTTGTCCTGCCAGTCTTTGGGTCGTTTTCTGAGTTATTTACTCTGATGTGTTATCTAGTTGTATCTGTGGAATGAAGTGAGCTTAGGGTCTTTCTATTCTGCCATCTTCCTTATACTGTATATTGATCTGTGTTTCTTATCCAGTATTATTAGTCTCTTACCGTTTATCTAGAGGAGAAGTATGTAACTTATTATCAAACTAATTGCTGAGATGGTGTAGCAGAAATGCCTTCTGTTTGTGTGTTACCCCAGTTCCTTCAATATTTCCTGCTAGATACTGTTTTCCCATCTTCCAGTTGCTAATCACTAACCATGTGTTGAGTGCTTGTTTTGGCTTTGTTTTCTGCTGAGTGCCGTGGGGAATCAGAGAACTGTAAGACTGACTCTGCCCACAACAGACTCAAGTAGTCAAGGACCTCCCCAGGTCCACCCTGCCATACTTGTACCTTATTTTATCTCACCTATATGTTACACATTACCATCTCCATGCTTTTGTTTAAGTCAGGAGCCAGAAAGCAAGAGAAAGAACATAACATTTGGAACCAGATAGTGTGTGTTTCAAGGACAAGTGTGTCCATTTACGTGTGTAACATACCAGTAGCAATATCTGTTTCACAAGATTACTGTGAGGACTGAGAGCAATGATAGTTCGTGGTGTCTGGCACCTAGGTGGTACTTAATATGTGTTTTTCCCTTCTTTAAATCCTTCACAAATTAATTTCTGGCTCAAGTCCTTTCTCCTGTGTGGATCTGTCTCAGATGACTCTGGTAATCTTGACCAAAGTAATGGCTCCCTCTTAAGCATTCGTTATTCACTGACTATGTCAGCATTTTTCAGTCGCTTGTATCCTATGACATTAGTAGATGAGATCTTGAGAAAAAGGATATTTGTGAACAAAAAAATTTGGAGAACCTATATCCTAAAGTCTCCTCAGAGATTTTAATGCACATGCTCTGAAAAGTCTTATGGTAAAGAAACCTGCTTAACTTTGTTTAACCAACCATTCTTCAAGCAGTCATGAGAACCCTCTTCTACCTTCTGGTTTTTTCCCCCCAGAAAACTTCTTGTAACACTAGGCTCTTTTGTTTATGCCATTCATTTGAATTCATACAATGTTTTGACATTGTTTATACTTTATTTAATGTCTTTGTGTTTATGCCTCAGTCTTCATTTAGAAATTAAGTTCCTTTAGGGCAGAGTCCAACATATGTACTTTATTATATCTATGACTTTGAATTTATTTTTTAATTATTATTATTATTTTTTAATATTTATTTATTTTGGGAGAGCGCAAGCAGGGAAGGGGCAGTGAGAGGGGGACAGAGGATCTGAAGTGGCCTCTGCGCTTACAGGCTGACAGCAGCAAGCCCAATGCTGGGCTCGAACTCACGAAGCTCAAGATCATGACCTGAGCCAAAGTCAGATGCACAACTGACTGAGCCACCCAGGTGCCCCAATGACCTTGAATTTAGTAGATATAAGGCCTTCAAATAGGAATGAGACCTTGTACTGTGACTTAAAGAATGGATAGGATCTGGGTTCTTGAATTTTTTCTAAATTCCTTTTACTTTTGTGAGCAAATTATAGTTTACTAATAAATAAATGTCTTCTTAAACTCTGTATGCTGTTTACAGAGAAGTTAAATGGTGGCAGTTGGAAAGGATGGGAAGACTAAAATGGTTTTCACTTCTATTATTCAAATGAAATCAGAACATTGGAGGGCTTACAAATCACAATGCATTCTATTAGAGTGCTGTGTCATTGGAAGGTGGATTTGATTTTTAGAAATAGCCAAAAGTCATTGAAACTCATTCTGTTATTTAGGGTCAAGCAAATTAACAGTTTTTAATGGTTAGAAAAAAGTGCAGTGTCTTTAAAGTATTGAGACATTTTTTTGAGTGGCTTATCAATATTTTTTGAAACCAATTTCAAAAGAGGAAGTCTAATGATATTTTGAACATTGGAAAAACTATAAGAATAGGTATAACCTATTAAGATGATGTCTTTGAAAAATAATAGTCACTTAAAAATACAAGCTTTGTTTTATGTGTTTAAATCAACCACAGTTGATTTATACCTGGGGCTTTTAATATTTACATAGAACCATGTCTTTATTTCTTCTCTGTTTTCCTCTGACCTTTTGTCATTTGGCCTTTTTATTTCACATTTACATATTCATACTGAGGTGGGGAATAAAAAGTAGGTGAAACTACACCAAATTTATTACTGGTTATTGATCTTTAAAAAATTTAGTAGTGATTAAGAGGCTCATGATCTGTTAAGCATCTGACTTCAGCTCAGGTCATTATCTTGAGTTTCGGCCCCACGTTGGGCTCTCTGCCATCAGTACAAAGATTGCTTCAGATCCTCTGTTCCCGTCTTTCTCTGCCCCTTCCCTGCTCTTTCTCTCTTAAATAAACATTATAAGTAAATAAAAATTCAGTGTTATTTTAGACAAAGGAGAATTTTATGGTTATTAACTCCAGTGAATTTTTGAAATCAGTTTCTAATTTAACTATACATGCCATCTCTGCCTCTTCTCTTAGCACAGATAATGTAAACTTAGCTAAACAAATAATTGGCATCTATAATTATGACCCAGCCATTTTTACTCTTGGTCCACTGTAGATGTATTCAGAGTCATTAGTGATTTGGCATAGGAAATTAGTAAAGAGTGTTTTTATTTATGGAAGCAGAAGGAAGTTGTTGAAACTTTTTAGTGGTAATTTCTCAAGATGATAAACTAGAAAACTATAAAGTTTTAATTTTAATTTTTTATATATGCTATAATGATGGAATTCCTATTTGGAACACACAGGAACTAAGCACAGACAGAGACTCTCCTGAAATTAGCTTTCTCTCACGT